>NC_092810.1:114204090-114527013 GCF_040954645.1 Diabrotica undecimpunctata
ATAATCTTTCATGTAAACCAGCATTATCAAGTTTATAGATTAGGACAGTATGATTAACTATATCGAATGCCAATGAAAAGTCGATGTAAATGACATCAACCTGGTCATACGCTTGAAGAGCATCGAACAAAAATTAATGTAAAACTAAAAGACTGGTAGTTAGTAGAACGTCCTGGAATAAAACCATGTTGGTCTGGCACTAAAGTAGGATTCAATAATGGATTAAGTTTTGCAGCTACAATCCCTTCAAAAAATTTAGCAAAAACTGAAATTTTAGATATAGCTGGGTAGTTTTCAATATTTTATTTATTACCACCTTTATGGACTGGGGTAATATAACTTCTATTTTATATCTCTGAAAAGACACCTGAGCTTAATGATAAACTAAATATTTTCATTAAAATATTCAGTAAATAAATATTTCATTGTGTTTGGCAAATCAAAACATTTTCTTTTATTATTTACGTAATTTCAAAAATCTTTTTATCATGCGTAGCAGTTTGTAAATTATTTAGGTGAATGTGGTTTTGATATACTAGTCTTGTAAATATTTTATAGTGTTTTGGTAGTGATTTTTAATTAGTTTTAACTTAAAAATAATATCATCTGCCAGTGAAAGTGTGTAGAAAAGAACAAGAAGAGGAAAAGTTGTATAAATGACAATATACTACAATTCATGAAGAAAATAAAAGAACAACAAAAGAATGCACAAACATTTTCAGAGACAGATAAGAACCGAAATACGAAAGGCCAAAGAAAATTGGTTCAAAAAACACAATATAAACAGATAGAGTTGTTAGAACAAAAACAAGATACATTTAATATGCATAAAAATGTAAAACAAGTAGCTGGTCTTTAAAAATCCAACACAGCTAGAAAGCTGCAAGATCAATAGAGGAACATCATCAACAGGGACACATCATGGTAATGACCACTTATCAATCACATGAGAGAAAGTGAAAAAAAGCAATATCACAACTAAAAGAGCGCAAAGCCCCTGGACCACCTCACAATGCATATGCTGAACTCATAAAGCTATTTAACACCAACGGTACTCAACGATTAACAAAAATATTCAATGACATATATTTAAACGGAGTAATACCAATATCATGGCTGAACAACATTTATTGCTATGCCAAAAGAGAAACAAAATCCGTATCAAAGAATATATTATATACTATGCTAAGAAAAAATCAGCCAGACACAGATTAACTTTCGGAACACAGTGGGTGCAAGAGAGGCTCTCTTTAGCATACAAGTGATATTTCAACGATGTAGAGATGTGAATTGCGATATTTATGCATGCTTCATTGATTACCATAAAGCATTCGATACAGTGAAGCACGACAAGCTGATGGAGATAATAACAAATATTGGAATAAACACCTGTGATCTAAGAATTATTAGCAATCTTTACTGAAATCAAACATCGTCTATCCGTACAGAGGCAGAAGAATCCGATGATACCATAGTCAAATGTAAGGTTCGACAGTGTTGTATACTATCACCCCTGCTCTTAAACATATACTCTAAGGAAATCTTTCAAGAAGCAGTAGCGGATGTTGAAGCCGGAATTCAAATTAACGAAAAATGTGTCAATGGCATTAGATACTTAGATGACACGGTAGTATTCGCTGATAGTTATAACGCTCTCCAGGGGTTAATGAATAGAATCACAGAAGTAAGTCGGAGATATGGACTTTCAATGAACATTAAGAAACCAAAATGTATGATGATCTCCATAAAGGATCAGCAAATTGGAAGAATCAGTGTGGATAGTCAACCAATAGAAGGAGTAAAAACATATACCTACTTTGGTGCGAACGTCAATGAAAATTTTGATCATTTCCTAGAAATAAAATGTAGGATAGAGAATGCAAGATCTTCATTTTAAAAAATGGCTAAGCTAATCAAATGCCATGATTTATCAGTAACCATAAAAATCAGGTTATTACGATGTTATATATATCCTATACTATTGTACAGAGTTGTGTCGTGAACTCTCAGAGACGCTACCTGCAAGAAAATTAAGGCTTTCGAAATATGGCTTTATTGTCGAATGATGAAGATATCCTATACCGATTACTTTACTAACCAGAACGTTTTATTAAGAATGCAAAAAGGAATAGACTTGTTAACTACAATAAAAACAGCCAAAACAGCCATACAATGGTTATATCATGAGTAACAGCGAAAGATATGAGTTACTGAAATTAATTTTACAAGGAAAAGTAAAAGGAAAACGGGAACCAGGAAGAAAAAGAATTTTCTGGCTGAAAAATCTACGTAGGTGTTTACCACAACAACCACAAACTGTTTAGAGCAGCAGTGTGCAAAATACAGATCGCCATGATGGTCACCGACATACGAAACGGATAGGCACTACAAAAGGAAGAAGTGAAAATATTATTCACCATGATGCTTATAAAGACACGATTCTCAAGGTCCTAGAGGTGCTTTAAATATGACAGAAAATGATCAGCTCGCTGAAACTTCTGCTTAAAAGAAAGCCACAACAAACTTAAACAGATAAAAATTATCTTAATGTTGCCGGTGTACTTATTTGGAAATATAGAAAAGATAGAAGTATAACGAGCTAGAGCACATTATACTTCCGGCAAGAGAAACAAAAATAATGGATCCCATACTTTTTTTGGGGTGTAGGGTTGTGTTATAGAGGTAGCACCTTTTATCGGAACGAGCGTCATAGACGGGAGATGGTTCTTGATAACTGGTCCTCATAAGACACCTAACTCTCATTTATGGCTCCAAGCGCCACACCTCGGACAACTGCATTGGTCTACAGGTTAAACTAAGTGAGGGTAACCAAATATGGCAAAAATTCACCGACCGATTGCCGGTATAAGCAATCCCACACTTGCTAATCAACGGCTCTGGGCGGAATAATTGGTAGGTGGTAGGGCACCCTTTTTGTCCTGGGATTGAGAAATCGGTCTCAAAGGTGGAGGAACCAATATCTTAGTCAACGACATAAGGATGTAGAAGGCAAGGGGAAAGCACTACATTAAAGATCCCCATGGACATTTCTAGTACATCATCATGGTTTTAAAAACTAATAACGGCGTTACTGATCATGGCTCTCGGAAGCCAAGATCCGGCAGGGGAGAAAAAGACAAGGACTCTCAGATCGTTAATCAGTGAATTCCTTGTCAAAAGAACGTAGATAATAAAATAAGACTGTCCAATACTAGAATAGGAACCTGGAGTGTCCAGAGCATGTTTCAGTCTGGTAAAATGCACAATGTTTTTCAAGAAATGAACAGGATGAATATCGATGTACTGGGTATCAATGAAGCCAGGTGGCCCAACTCAGGTTGTTTTTCAATAGACTAAGCCCCATAATATATTAATCTGGTAGCAAAAATAACCAACACAGACATGGCGTGGCAATAATAGTTAATAAAAAATCTAATAGAGCGGTGGAATACTATTTCTTTTTCTCAGAAAGGGTAATGGTACTGAAGTTGGTGACATCTCATACCAAACTGAATTTGATACAAGTTTATGCTCCTACGGCAAATGTCGACGAAGAAGAACTGGAATTATTTTACCGAGATATCGAAGAGGCACTTAGAATAACGAAAACAAGAGAAATCACGATAGTCCTAGGTGATCTCAATGCAAAGATTAAAGAGGGACAAAGCGGAAAATGTATAGGAAACTATGGTCTGGGAAATCGAAACGGGAGAGGAGACCGTCTGTTATAATTCTGTCAAGAGCAGAACATGATTATTACAAACACATTTTTCAAGTTAGTAAACAGACGACTGTATACATAGCGATCGCCCGCAGATACATCGGAAAGTAGTTAGGAACCAGATAGACTATATTATGATCAATGAAAGATACCGTAATGCTATTAAAGCCGTGAAAGCATATCCTGGATCAGACGTGGCCTCAGATCACAATCCACTTATCGTCAAGATTACACTCAGCCTTAAAAATATTAAAAGACATCAAAGAATCCCTACAATAGACACAAGAAAACTTAAAGAACCTAAAGTAAAAGAATGCCTCCAACATGAACTGCATGTAAACTGCAGCAAATTAAACACAAACATCAATGATATTGACAAGTACTGGGATCGACTAAAACATTGTCTACTGGAACCCTGTAAAGAAATACCAAAGACTTCACAAGGAGAAAAGAAGAATATATAAATGACAAGATACTCAATATGATAAAAAAACCGAGTTAATTTAAAAACAAAGACAACAATAAATACAGAGAGATAAACCACGGGATCAGGAAGATGATAGAGCAGGCAAAAGAAAAATACTTTGAAGAGAAATGCAAAGAGATCGAAAACCTTCAAAATAAATATAATCTGTTTAACCTACACAAGAAAGTTAAAGAACTGGCAGGACTAAGAAAACAAAATCCCACTTGTGCAATTCCGGATAGACACGGGACTACTATAACACATACGAACGAGAAAGTACAAAGATGGTTAGAATATATCGACGAATTGTTTGAAGATGAAAGAGGAGACCTGGAGCACATAGAACTTACGTCAGAAGAAATAGGTCCATATATTACAAAAGAAGAAATATTACACGCATTCACAACAATAAAGAGTGGGAAAAGCCCTGAACCTGACGTGCATCCGCAAAATTTTTTATTACAGATTAGGATACTGTTCAGCCGTAGAAGGTCAAATATTTAAATCATTTCTGTAGGGTATAAAGAATTATTTCTTATTTTATTAGGAATTCTTTTTTATTTTCAATACGAGTATATTTTTTGTTTTATCTTTTTAAAAAATGCGCTTTTATTGTTAATTTAACCACAAAAGATTGTTCACATTATTAAAAACCGATACAAATGCACCGGCTTATAAAAGTCAGTGTATTTTTATCGAGTTTATGTATAAGAAGTATATCAGGTATACGTAATAAAAACAAAAATAACGGACGAAGAGGTATATGTACTATGCATTGTTATCTATTGCCAAATGATTTTCTCGTTTTCTGCCTAGGTGTCGAAGGAGATAGGAGAATTACAATTACCTCGTACGAGATAATGTTGCAGATTTTAGCGCTTTAAGTAAGTACAAATCTAATCCAAAATTTAACGTGCTATATATATATATATATATATATATATATATATATATATATATATATATATATATATATATATATATATATATATATATATATATATATATAAATCATATACTATATATATATATATATATATTTATATATATATATATATATATATATATATATATATATATATATATATATAGTTTTAGTACCATTTTAATCTATTTAACCATAATTTTTAGCAGGTGATAAATCTTTATTATTGTTATTGCAATCATAGGTATATTCAGTTGCAATATCCATATAAATTAGCATCTAAGATAATAAAATATTATATTTTAAATGATTCAAACGCAAAATTATGACCACTTATAACTTGATGTATGTTTCACACTAAATCTGTTTTATTTGGTTAAAAACTTGCTTTATTATATAAAATTATTGAGTATATAGATCGAATTTGCAACAATAATGCAGCAATAGGTATATTAAAATCTTACCAATATATAATCCTCTGAAATACCCGTGAAATTTTGCTATGATTGTTTCCTTATTGGGAAACTTTATTGGTCGTAATTATGGGAGTATCGGTAACTTCGCGTACTTTTTGTAATTTTAAGATAACAGCAAATTAACTAGAATATAAGATTTGCTTTCTTATTTTATAAAAAGTACTCTCCTTAAATTGGATCCAATTAATCTTTCAGTTATATTCATCTACCACATCCAACTCAGGTATACTGCTAAACAGTACATATGGATTTTAAATTATTAATGATAAACACAGGGTGAGTAGTGTAAAAAGCACCAGTTTATTTTAGACAATAAAATATTTAATCTTCTTCTTCTTCTTTAAGTTTCATCTTCTATCGAAGGTTGGAAATCATCATGGCTATGCGGACCCTGTGGACTGCCGCTCTAAATAGTTGTGCACTACTGCATTCAAACCATTTCCTCAAGTTCTTAAGCCATGATATTCTTCGTCTTCCCATATTTCGCTTTTCTAGAATTTTGCTTTACAATCTATAATAACCTAATCATAAGAACAATGAAATTAATGTTTGGAAGGAGTTACATATTTAGGAACAAAAATTAGCGATAGTGGCCGGACTGAGGAGTGAGACAGGGCTGTGTACTTTCACCATTACTATTTAACATATATTCCGAAGAGTTATTTACGCAAGCACTTGAAAACTGCACAGAAGGGTTCAAGATAAATGGTGAAAATATAAATAATATCCGTTATGATGACGATACAGTCCTTATCGCTGAAAGTAAGACAGACCTGCAGACGTTACTAAACACAATTTGGGATACTGGGGACCAATTTAGTTTAACAATAAATATAAAGAAAACAAAAACCATGGTTATCATTAAGAAGGGTAAAGGATCCAGATAGAAAATGAAGACATTGAGCAAGTGGACAAAATGAAACACTAAGGAGTCTGTATTACGGAAGATCTGAATCCGAAATCAGAAATTCGCTCAAGAATAGAGCAATTAAGAGCAGCCTTTTTGAAGATGAGGAAATTTCTGAGTAACCAAAGACTCAATCTGCAAATCCGATATCGGATGGTAAAATGTTATATCCACTCTATTCTTCTTTATGATGTAGCCTGGATTGTTAATGTTGACTTAATGAGAAAACTGGAAGCTTTTGAGATGTGGCCTATTAGGAGAATTTTGAAGATACTATAAACCGATCATATTACGAACGAAATGGTGTTGTACAGAATGGGAAGAGACAGAGAACTTTTGACCACCATTAAAAGGCGAAAGACACCATATTTGGGGTACGCGCTTAGAAATGATAAGTACGAGTTGTTGCAGCTGATAATGAAGGGTAAAATCGAAGGAAAAAGGGGTCCCGGTAGACGATAAATATCCTGGCTGAAAAACATTCGCGACTGGACCGGGTTAAATACACAGACGCTCTTAAGAAAAGCAGAAAATAAAGACGAATTTGCAATGGTTGTATCCAACCTTCATTAGTGGAGATGACACTAGAAGAAGAAGAAGGCTGGACTGAAAAGGAAATATAAAAATAAATATTAAGAGGGAAAAAGATATATATGTTATTATATAACATGTTTTCCTACACGTTATATGATCTTTAAAAAATAAATAAACACATGTGACGACTTTATCGCCATCTTTGCCCTTAACGACTCATTCCATAAGTATCACTTAGCAGCTTTTGTCACATCATAGACAGTGCAGTTATATACACTTAACCTTCTTTAATAGAAAAAAGGGTTACAGGTAACGGAAAAATTTCCGTTACTCCAGTCGTCAGAGACGAAAATGCTACTGAACCTCTAAAAATCATAGGAACAAGCTGAATTTTGCCGAGCATATTAATTTTGGGACTCCAAAAAAGATGCAAAAAATTTTATTAGTTTTACCCTCGGGTTTACCCCTAAAATTCCCTTCGCATGGGGGTAAAAACGCAAAAAAGTCGATTTACCAAGATCGATTTACGTACATCGTATGAAAAAATGTTTCAAATAAAAAATGTAGCTGAGATCATTTTAAACAAAAATGTTTTTGTGGCAACAAAAAAAGATTTTTTGTGTAGAATGAACCGTTCTATTAGAAACAACGCTTGAAGCGACCGTCGATTTTGCATGACAGTTACGCTTGCGAAATCAATGTTCAATTAAATTTGTATCAGCTCGTCGATAATAATAATAATATCGTATGGCTTTTTGCCGGGGAGATCCTTTCGGATTGTTCCTGCGCCAATTGCATCTTTAAACCTGTTTTAAGTAGCTAGTGTTTATGCACACTAGCCCAGGGGAACCAACGGCTTTACGTGCCCTTCGAAGTACGGTGAACGGCTCGTATCATTTTTAGAAATGAAAATGTCGTTGTTGGTGCCGAGATTCGAACTCGTGCGCTATGGCTTACAAAGCCAGTATCTTGCCGTTGAGCTACGGCCGTCCACATCGTTCTCGTCGATAAAAATTCGATATCTTAGATTCAAGTGACCTATCGACAAAAATCATGATGCGTTTTAAAAGTAAAGAGTTCAGCTTTCGTATGCAGTGTTTGAATTATGCCGCAACTAAACTCAGATTTTATACAGTTGTTAATTAAATAAACGTAGCGCAATTTTTGCCATTTTTTATGATTCTCACGAGATCAATACAATCTATTACTTTCATTGACTGTCCACTAAAAACTTTTGATTATTAAAGCCTAACCTTTAAAACATATAGCATAAAACTTTAGTTTTGAGTTTTGGCAACAAATGTGAGGCATTTGAAATATGCTTAAAAAACGCTGGATTTATACTTTCACACAACAAACAATCCAAATCATTTAAAACTTTTTTTTTTAATACACTAGTACGTTTTCCAAGAGAACAAAACTTCTGTAATAAACTACACCTAAAACAAAACTTTGTAATGTAAAACATTAAATTTTGCGTTTTTTTTTTCATGTTTCAAATGCTTCATATTTATTACCACAACTCAAAATTAAAATTTTATGTCATAGGTTTTAAAGATTGGTCTCTAAAAATGAAAAGTTTACTATAACTAGTCAATGAAAGTGATCAATGTTATTGATCTCACAAGAATCATAAAAAATGAAAAAAATTGCGCCACGTTAATTTAGTTAAAACCGGTTTAAAACTGAGTTTATTTTCAAAAAATACAAAAGGTATCGAGTTTTTACCGTCGACCTGATCCTTTTCTAAATGTACCTATCTTCTAGAGATGTCGGCGACCACATTGACCCATCTTCTTCTATTCACAGTAGCTCGAAATAGATCAGTTGACTTTAGACTAGTCCACTTTCCAAGATTGGCCAGCCAGGATATACGTCTACGTCCATGGCCTCTCTTACCCTTAATCTTGCCTTGTATTTATTACGCATGATTTGGCCGAAGTATACCAATTTTCTGTTTTTTTTTGGTGTTAATAATTTCTTTGTCTTTTCTTAGCCTCTGGAGAATAGTTATGTTACTTGTGTGGTGTATATATGAGACCCTCAACATACGTCGGTAGCACCACATTTTAAATGCCTTTAATCGTTTTCTGGCATCTTCTGTAAGGCTCCAGCTTTCTACTCCATAGAGGAGGACACTAAAGACGTAACATATAAGAATTCTTATGCGTATATTGATACTTATATTTAAGTTGCACAGAATCTTCCCAAGGCCGTTGAAAGAGCTTCTGGCTTTTTAAATACGAGTTTTTATTTCGTAGCTGTGATCCCAAGTATCCTTAATATTGCAGCTCAAATTGCATATATTTTTTCACTCTTTCTTAATTGTAATTTGGGCGTTTATGCCGGTGTTCTTACTAATGCCTTTTGTCATAACAGCATATTGTTTAAAATTAACTCAGCTACATTTTTTATTTGAAATATGTTTTTCTATGGTTTACAGATTCTTGGTAAATCGATTTTTTTGCGTTTTTACCCCCCTGCGAGGCGTGGTTTTAGGAAAGCCAGGGGGTAAAAGTGGTAAACTTTTTTGAATCTTATTTGGGGTCCCAAAATTAATATCTTCTGTACAATTCAGCTTGTTCGTATGATTTTTAGGGGTCAACTCTCTGACGACTGGACTACGTAGGGTGTTTGCAGGAGTTTGCATGTCATCACCTGTAGCATTTTAATATGACAAACAAAAAGACTATTGATCTTTCTTTGGGCCAGGACTCGAAGACAGTTACAGTAGAGCATTTCGGCGGCAGTGAAGCGAAATAAGGTCGCCCGCCTACCCCGCTTGGCTACTGGCTACCTGACCGACGAATCAGCTATTTATCAGATGATTAAAAGATACAGGTCCAAAACTTGTGACACTTCTCAGGGTATGTATTGGCCTGCATACTTTACCAACTAATGCGCAAACAGTAAACATAAATTCACTCTCAAGACTGTATGGAAAAATAATAAAAAACAAAATTGAAAAAGAGATGACAGATGTTGAAGAACAGAATGGCTTTCGTGCAGGCGGATCCTGTATGGACAGTATATTCTCTCTAAAGCAAGTTATCGAGAAAAGATTAGCCCACAACCTTTCAACTCATATAGTCTTTATAGATCTGACAAAGGCATACGATAGTGTACCACTTTCAATGCTTTGGGTAGCAATGGAAAAACAAGAAATAAGCAAAAAAATATACAAGTAGTACAACAGCTCTACAAAAATATGACAGCAAACATTAAAACTGGAAATAGATTGACTAGAGAAATTCCTATTAGTAAGGGCCTAAAGCAAGGCTGCTGCATAGCACCTACACTCTTCAAAATATATCTAAATGAGGCACTCTCAGTGTGGAGAAGAAAGTTGAGCGTTAACAAAAATGGCGGGTAGAGAAAGCAGAGGGATAAAGAAAACTTGACCGAGAGGTAGTGATGGACGAGTGGATAGACGATAGATGAAATAAATAAGGAAATCGGAATTCACTAAGATTCTCATTAGCATAAATCGACTGTAAATAAGGGAAGATCAACTTTTATCTAGCTCAGTGATAAGAACTAAAGCAGTGACTGCTTTAGTTCTAGAATAGCAGTTTATATAAGAAGCTTAATTGAGAGAAATACGAAACATAATAAAATACAAGGTAAAAAACTTAATAGAAGAATAATAGAAGAATAAGAATAGATGAACATAAAATTCGAACAACCTGGTGTAATTATATAAGTAAACTGTAAAATGATGATAGACCCGAAGAACTGGAGACTTTAGTTGAAGGTGAAGGACCAGAAATACTAAAATCAGAAATACTGCATGCTATAAAGTTAGCAAAAAACAAGAAAGCCGTTGGCCCTGATAACATACCGACAGAGATGTTAAAGCTTATAAATGAGGAAAACATTGGAATACTGGTCAAGCTTTTCAATGATGTTTATTCGACTGGTGATATCCCTGAAGATTGGGGAAAGTCCGAATTCATAACACTACCAAAAAAACAATGTCCGAAAAACTGTAGCGATTATGGAATGATAAGCCTTATGAGTCACACTTTGAAAATATTTCTACGCATCATCCACAGTAGAATCAGAGATAAATGTGAAGAAGACCAGGATGAAACACAATTTGGCTTCAGAAATGGACTGGGAACTCGAAACGCCCTTTTTGCACTAAATGTATTACTGCAGATATGTCAAGATCAAAGGAAAGACGTCTTTGCTGTATTTATTGACTATAAAAAGGCCTTTGATCGAGTACAGTATCACAAATTAATTACAATATTAAAAGATAAAGGAGTTGATAGTCAAGACATACGTATCATAGAAAAGTTATACTGGCGTCAAACAGCGACAGCTCGCATAAACGGAAAATCAACAGAAATATGTAAAATACAAAGAGGTGTCAGACAGGGTTGTATACTATTCCCACTGTTATTTAATTTATATTCAGATAGAATATTTAAAGAAGCGCTGCATAATTTGGAATGGGGCGTGAAAGTTAATGGAATTCTGATAAATACAATCAGATATGCAGACGATACAGTTATTTTAAGTGATGACATGAATGGATTACAATGCCTTCTAAATGCCATTGATACAGTGGGAAGAAAGTTTGGCCTAAACATAAACTGTTCAAAAACAAAACACGTGGTGTTTAGCCGTTTAGCACATCAAGATGCACTATTATATGTTGATGGTCATATAATTCAAAGAGTGTCCAGTTTTAATTATCTTGGTTGCCATATTACTGAAGAACTAGATCCAGATCAAGAGATAAAACGTAGAATCGAGATAGCCCGCACGACATTTTTAAAAATGAAGTCATTCTTCTGTAATGATAACTTGCAACTTCAACTTCGAAAGCGCATGGTTAAATGCTACATTTGGTCAGTCCTCTTATACGGTGTCGAAGCATGGACATTAAAAATATCCACCATTAATCGTCTGGATGCCTTTGAAATGTGGCTGTACAGACGTATACTAAAAATTCCATGGACGGCTATCATCAGAAAAAACTTAAGTTATATAAAAAAGGCATTCACGATACCCATTCATCAACATTATGATGGGTTTTACAGTGCCCCTTTTGTGTACAATAAAATTTTTATAGATAATATTAATAACTGTAGTAAATCTAATATAATTCATCGAATATGATGTCCCATTTTTAAGATTTAAAACTTTAATATCCTCTTAAGTACAACCCGGTATATACATTATAATGTTGCTGATTGACGTATATGGCGTTACTAATATTTTTGTAAAAACGAACGATAAATGCAGCAATTAAATATTGTACAATTGATAGTCATAATCATGATTCACGAAGAATGCATAAGCTGTCACCACCTCTCAACAATTTGAAAGATAACAGCTCTTAGAAATTACCATGAATTGCAGAATTTCTGTAAAGTTCAGAGTACGAATATCAGATATTGCCAACGATAACATAATTATTATTAATAATTTTAATTACAGTTAAAGATGGTTAAAACAATTTAAAAATATTTTTTTTATTATAAGTTGCAATGTTTTACAAAAATAAAAAATATTGGTGATTTTGATTATTTTGTAAATATTTTATAATAAACTAGATAACATTATTATATCGTGGATTTACAGTCTAACAAATCACTTAGAGCAGATATGTCTTGCTGCACTGCTGAAAAAATATATTACAGGCTAGTTAAGATTCGGAAAGATTGTTTATCCATTTTTAAATAAATGTAATTTCATTGAACACAGTATTACTAATGATATTAACTTTATTTTGGACAAACGTGGTTCAAATCATTTGAAGTGCTATCTCGTCGGCAAAAACGATTGGTTTCCCGGTTATAGCCTAGCGTGATGTTCAGAAGTCTTTGGCTATCATGATTAAAGGATTCTTTGCTATCAATCCATCTATGTATTGGGTGGATTGAAAAATGGGACAGAGCCTAAGCTGGAGTGTTACCAAAGTGTAATGAACTGGATCGGGTTGATTGATCTTACTCAGGCCGTCATTATTTTGTGGGGAATTAGGGCGAAATATGTATTAGAAATTTAGTGTTAGAACATAATTTATTTGTCCCTGTTTAAAATCTAGTAAATCTCCTTAGGTCGACTGATTGATCTTGAGCAAGCAAGCAATTTAATTAAACCCAGACTGTGAGACATATTCACCCTTAAGAATTACGTTCGGGTGTAACAATTCATTGGAGCGAGGTTTATTAACTCGAGTCAAAACAGGAGTCACTCCACCGTGCTCCAATGCTCCAGACCATCCCCTTTTTTCTCTAAGAATATGTAATGGTATGGAGCGTTATCTATTATAATTATTAGGGACGGTTCAGACAAATTTTTTAAAAGTTCATTTTCAAACCACGATAAAAAATTTTCTTGATTCATTTCTTCATGGTAGTCAATTATAGGTGATTTAGAGAAAAATATACCCTGTGCACCCTTAATGAAGTTATTTTCATTACCGGCATGAAGAATAATATATCTACAAAAAAGAATATTTCAACACCTTCATGTTTTCAATATGATTACAGTTATATATTATGGTGAATATAAATATATTACGGTTTTCCATCAGTTTTAATAGATTGTACACATATTTTATTCTCATCATGCCATAAGCGACATATAGATCTATATATCAAATTTCATCTATAAAAACAAACTTGTACAGTTCTTCATGTTTATATTTTTTATATAATCTCAAAGATTCTGCTCTCTTCACAGCAATATGCGATTGTTCGATCAGTCCTTGCCTTGGATCATCTTTTAGCCATTTAAAACTAGTTTTTTTCAGTACAATATTAAGTAACATACGATAACCACTAAACAGATATTTTTCCTTCAATTGAATCCATAAATGGGTCAAATTCACATGAGTGACACAAGGAAGAGTTGCAATTCTGACTTTTGGGTTCCCCAGACAAAGACGAGTATTAGCAAGATTGTTGTGTAGATAACTCAATTTGTGAAAAATTTGCAATTGTGTCACTGTTTTCCTAAAGGTCTTCTCAATAGTGAAAAAGAATAAACACTTTAATAAAAAAAAAAGAGTTTGTGTACTTAGTACGCACGTAAGAAGTTATACTTCTATTATATGATTTTAACGAAATAAATATTTGTAAACAGTTTATTTGTATTTTTTTAATAATAAACTAATTTTAATACTATTTTCTAAAAAGTCCATAAAATAATACCAAGAATTAAAAAAAAAGTAAGGTAACAACACGAGGTATTCCATAGCTACGTGGTTCCGTAGCGGTCACCCATCCAAATAATAACCGCGTTCGGCACTGGTGCTATGTGACAATAGAATAAAATTGATACAAAATTAATTATTTTGGCAGATTGTAAAAATAATATTAAGATTACCTTTTAATTTTCTTTTCGTCATATTTTTATTAATCCTATTCTTGATGAATACAAATCCAAATACACAAAAATTATAATAAATAATATATTTACTAAATATAACTTTATCAAATACATCCGCCAGGATAATAGCCATTTCGTAATTATTACATTGACAGTAGTAGGCATCAATGATAATTATCTACACATCGACGTACGTTTTATTTAATATTTTTATTTAACTTTTTTTAAAACGAATCATGACGCACGGGAAAAGATAGAGTGGACGTACTGTAGTTCAAGTTAAAACGTTCAATTTTAGTGTTTGATGAAGAAGAACCAACTTTCAATAAGGTATTTCTCCGCTTGTGTTTGGGCTATAGGCACCATAAATCCAGCATTTTTTGTTTTTGTTTATAAGCTGACCTTCCAGCTGCAATTTACATCTTAGTAAATTTGCTGTTGTAATCATGCATTTTGTCTGTTTTGGGAAAATTAAAATGTTAAATTTTCTGGCCGTTATATTAAATTGGTGCAGCATACGTTGTAAGTCATCTTCACTTTGAGAGTGTAGTATTGCGTCGTCTGCATAGCACATTATTTTAAGTTGATTTTCTTCTATTTGGTACCCTTTTTTAGTTCTTACTTTTTTTATTATTTCATCCATGATCAGGTTGAACAATAGAGGACACAGGGAATCTCCCTGTCTTATCACATTGACAGCTTCAATAGGATCGGTTAGTTCTTCTTGTACTTTTACTTTTATTGTGTTGTTTTGATAGATACTTTGATCGGTTTGATTATTCCTAGAGGTATCTCCTTTGCGTACAGTAAGTGGATAACGTCTTTTAATTTGATCAGATCAAATGCCTTCTTAAGGTACACGAACCATAGATATTCCGGTTTGTTGTATTTTAATGATTTCTCTTGCACTTGCCTCATTATAAATATAACGTCGGTGCATGATCTTTCTGACCTAAAACCTTGTTGTTCTTCTGCTAGTGTTATAATTTCATTGAGTTTATTTGTTACCACTTTGGTTGTTAATTTTATTGTTGTGTTTAATAAATTAATTCCAATGTAATTTACCGAGTTAATCTGTAAATATCAAATATAAAATATGTAAATAATTTATTAGATACGCCCCTCGCTGATGCGTGGCAGCGACCTATAGCTGTTTACTTAAAATGTTTTTACCAAATAATCTGAAAACCAATATTAACGACGTAATTGTTGAATTTCACATCGCCTTGATTGCGTTTTAATTTTAAAAAAAGTTCCCTCAAAAATTTGAACAACAAAGTACCTTTAGGGTTCAATTTCGTCGAAAAATAATTGAAGAGGAGAGATTTAATGGGCTGCGAGTTAAATCTGGTATAAAGAAGTACGAGCTTGACACGAGGAGTCAAGGAGAGAGTTCGAGGTGAGAGGAGATCAATTTAGGGCCTGGGCACGTAAACATCGTTTTTGTAGAGTTTTGAAAACCGGCGAAATTTTCCCCCATGAGTTTTGGCGAGAAGGTGATATGAGCTCAAAATACCAAGTGGGAATCTTTGTAAAGTGAGTTCATTATCGTTTTATTGTAAGCTGTATTATGTAGCAAAGGATTTGATAACAGCATCCTGAGGACTAAGTAAGCCGACATGGTCGTACATTGTTATCATCCAGGATAAAATAGATAAGTCCAGTTTTGGTATTTGTTTTTATTTCTCCCAGGATTTGTCTAGCCTCCATCCATTTTGTGTGTTCCAAAGGTCAGGTTTTGGTTGTTTGAAGTTTGTGGAACAATGTTTCTTATTTAAATGTAAAGTACGAAAAATTTTTATTAATTTAAAAAGAAATAATTTGCCAGTCAAACAAATAGTTTTGTTAAATTTTTCTAAATAATCATTTAGCGTCGATACATGATTTGCTGTCAAGTCAATTTAAAGGTTTATAAATAAATATAAGTTTAATGGATCAGCTAATTGTCATATTTTGCTTTTCTTTTAAATAAAAATAACCTATGATAATTAATTAATAATTCAGAAAATATTAGTAGCTTCATTTCGACATATGACAGTCAGTACATCTTTTTTGCCATTTGGTACATAACCATAGTTATAAAGTCTGTTTTGTTAAAAGGTTCAATTTAATGTTTGTTGATCAATTCAGATATTTTTGTAATAACTGTTTATGTATAATAAAAATTAATATGTTATTTTTCTCTTATAAAAAAGGAATCCTTATCCACGACCTTGTTCTCCAACCAAAACACGAGTTGCCGTTCGCAAACGTTTCAGTTTTTTTGATTACACCATTTTAAAACCTAATAATTGTTCAGTCGTCCCTTCTAACCCCCTATAAGCAAATATAATTGTTACAAAATATTTACCGATGCATCAAAAACCGAACAGGGAGTTGTTACAGCTAGTATTATATCAAACATTCCCTTATTTGATTTCTCCACTTATCCTTCCTTGTACTTATCAGAACTAATGCTATTGTTAAAAGCCCTATATTATATTAATACGAAAAATATCTCCTATAGTTTCATTTTTTCTTACGGCCCTATGCAAAATGTCTACCCCAAATATCCCGTAGAGACAATGATGAAATTGAAACTTTGAAAAGCCCAAGAAAACCTCAGAATAGTGAACTTATTATGGATACCCTCCCACATCAGTATCGAAGGCAATAAATTAGCAGATGTATTACGCTAGCGATGCTATCGGTAACGACGAATCAGAGGACGAATTTCAGAGTGTAGCAAATGATTTAAAAGCCTTTTTCAAAAATAAAGTATTGAAGTGTGCGTGAAACCGGGAGTAGCAAAATTCAGTTTAGAAACTAAAACAGATTAAAAGTAGAATTTCTTCGTGGTAACCAACAGCAACAAGCAGAATATCCCAAGTTTTCCTAATACGTCTTATAATGGGGTATAATAGGTATACACAGGCACACCTATTCTCCATAGCTCTAAAGCTCCGATGCTTCTAAGTATTCAATTTGAGATATAGTAAACAGTATAGACAATTTCTTAATTGACTGTACTTGGAAAAAATTTTGACTACAGAAAACTAATAGTGTATCTATCTCTAATAGTGTAAATATACTACAAAATCTTCTTCTTCTTGATGTGCCTTTACGTTACGAATGTTGGCGATCATCATGGCAAACTTTATTTAATCTGCAGCAGCGCGGAAAAGCTGCACAGATGTTGTATTGAACCAGATTCTAAGGTTCTTTAAAAAAGATGTTATTTTTCTTCCTGGACCTCGTTTTCCAAATATTTTTCTTTGCAGAATGGCTTGAAGAAGAGCATGTCTGGATTCATTTCGAATAAAATATGTCCGAAGAATTGTAACTTTCGAGATTTGATGGTAATCAGTACCTCTCGGTTCTTATTCATTATTCTGAGTGACTCATTTGTGACTCGGTCAGTCCACGGGATCTGGAATAAATGAAAAATAGATTAAATAGATTAAAATACAGAAAATTTATTTATTCAAGTGCTGTTAATCGCATTTAAATATATACTGTACTTGTTATGTCGCTAACATCCTTCTAGCCCAAGATTTCACTGCAGGATCACTATGTTCATAACGTAGAAATTAATAGTAGTCTATTTTTCCAAGCTTTTTACCGAATCCGTCTACCAAACAAAAACTCCTTCCCAAAAGAACAATGTAGTATTATTTTATTACACAAGCAAGGAGACATAACATATCTAAAAAATATCCGTCGTCTCAGTTTGCTTTCACACATATATTACGACCACTTACTAGTGATAAAGAACCTAATAAAGAAGCAGAATACAACAAACCATTAGCACTGATATTTGTTGACTGTGAGGAAGCATTCGATACCATAAGCTATCAAAAAATGTTAAAAGCATTGGCAGAATGCCAAATAGGTCATCGCTACACTAACATAATCAAATATATCTACCAAAATGCCACAGCTAGCGTACGACTATGTGAACAAGAAACAAATAAATTCTGTATACAGCGGGGAGTACGGCAAGGAGATACTATCTCTACAAAGCTATTTACGACGCATTTAGAACATACTTGTCAGAAGGCACATCTGAACAAGCATGCTATCAAAATAAATGGAGAGAATTTCTGTCATTTTAGATTTGCAGATGACATCGTCCTTATAGCCGATCGTATGGATGATGCAATAATGTTTGAAAAAATATATCACGCTTCTTTGGAGATCAGACTAAAGATCAATATTAAACAAGAAGCAAATAATGACGAATCTGGTGCTAAATCGAAATATTGCTGTTGATGAAAGGGATATTGTACATACTACATCGTATAAGTACGTAGGACATGAAATTCAGTTGGGCAGAGATAACCAGATATTTGAGCTCCCACGCCACATAGGATTAGCCTGGGCAACGTTTGTTAAATTAAACTATGTATTTAAATCGCATCTACCCATATGCCCCAAAAGGAAAATTTTAGACCAATGTGTGTTTAGACCTACTCACCTATGGAGCGGAAATATTAACACTCGCAAAAAAGGTAGTGAATAAGATTCGCGTGACTCAGAGGGTTATGGAGCGACAGATGTGGGGTATATCTCTGAGAGATCGAATGCCAAACGAAGAAATACGTCGTAGAAGAAAAGCAACAGCGCCCTAACTATATTTTAGTATATCTTTGAAACCTCGCGTTTTTTGCCTATGTCGAACTAATTTTCGACCATATTTTCGAAGAACCTTATATCATCATATTAAGAATTAAATTAGCTTTAATTTGGTATAAAAACATACATATACGTTATGAGCAGCGTATTTTATTTCAAAAGTAAATAAAGGAAATAAAATATTTTTTAAAACCAATTACTATTAATTGAATTAAAAATATTTGCATCCACTTTTTGACTGGCAATCTATTATTAATGTATTCTCCAATTTAAAGTGTATGTAAAAATGTGAGTTTAATGAACTACGTTGTAACGATAAGACTACCAAAGAGAATTGAAATACTATTATAAAAATAATACCTCAATCAACCATGGAAGCTTATCGTCTATGCTTCGCCTAGCTCAGTATCTCAAGCGTGAGTTCGTCTTGTCTTAAACTAGAAATCAAACCATGAACCTTAAGCTGATAGCAAATAAAACAATTTTTAACTAATCATATATTAAAAACAGGAAACAATCAACCCGGCCAATGCTTAACAATGAATATAGCGAGGGTGATACTTAAGGCAACGATGGCATCAATGGGCTGCTTGTGTGGCCTCCCAATTAGACGGTTATATCCACCTGTGAGCTGCAGTTATTCCATGTGTGTTTATGGCCTCCCAATTAAGTGGTAAGGTCCTCCAAATAGAATCGATAAATTTTCATAATACTGCCAATTAATACAGCCAATAAACCGTGAATATGGTCGATAAATACAGTCAATAAAACAGCCAATAAACCCAAGAGAATGTTGCAGACCATAAAATGAAGCTTATTATAATTCCTACCTTCTTTTGTAAATTACAATTATAAACAAAAAATATTCCCAAGTTAGCACACATATCATAGGATGTTCGTATATGATGGAATTAGCTTTTCTGTATATAAAGGAATTAATAAATTAATAAAGAAATTAAAATAAAATAATTATTTATATATAAATTAATAAAGATGTGACGTTTATAACGTTACAATGTTATGAACGTAGTGATCCTGCAGTGGGATCTTGTATCATTTGGCAGGATACGACTTTTTGTTTTAAATTAATAAAATAAAATATTAGATCGACTATAGATAATACCATTGTTAATACAAAACAATCATATATGTAAAGGTAATTAACAATTTAAAAGCTATAAAAGTTAATTAGCAATGATTTATGAAACACCAATCTTAAGGTTAAAACCATAACAACAAGTTTACAGGATAGATTTTGTCAACAAGAATTATTATTTCCTTTTACAGTCGTAAATATGTAACGTAAGTTAGGTTTGTGAACTTGCATTTAGTTCCATCAACATTTTAATTTTATTCCATATATATATCATATAATTTTAAATATTATATAGTATTAGTACCATGATTTATAATTCATACATTGTATCTAATAACAGGATATTATTATTAATAAAAACAACAAGACAAAATATAGAATAAAAGGTAAAATACATAAATTGTAAATTTAATAACACACCGTTAACGTTAAATACACATAATTTATGTATATACATTAACTAATATGCATATTAGGCATATGAGTTTATTGATAATTTTATATATATATATATATATATATATATATATATATATATATATATATATATATATATATATGTACTTAGATATAGCTCCTCTGTTGATACTTACTATAAATGTCAAATATACTAATTTAGAGAACACATTGAAATTGGTATTAAACAGTAAAGAACTCTAAATTTACTTGGAATACTAAAGTAACTGACTCTTCGGAAACATAAGGCTCTATGTCTATAGTCCTTTTCCATAATATTTTTTTTTTTTTTTATTTAAAATTAACGTGTCTCGACAGCTTATGGTCATTGACACGGGTACAGTAGTTTACAACATTATACATATTTTATATAGGTATAGGTACAAGAATTTAATATGAACATTTTTTTTTTTTTTTTATAGAAAGGTTAGCACAATAAAGCTTATCACTATGCACTGTTTATATTAGCTGAAATAAACTTGTTTCTTTTAAAAATCTAAGAACACTGTCAAAACGGTTTGGAACACTGAGAATGTCTTTTAGATTTCCTTTTAGGCTGTGCTTGTTTCTGGAAGAGTCATACTGGCAGCAGTCCACTATCACGTGTTTGATGGAAAGGACGTTATTACAGTAGTGGCATACTGGAGGGTTTTCTGATGCCATAAGGTATCCATGTGTGAGACGTGTATGCCCTATTCGTAGTCGGTGAATAACTGATTTTTCTTTCCTGTTCATAGAGGAGATATTGACGCGAGATAAGTTGGGCTGAACTTCATGCAGCTTAGTTTTTGTTTTACTCCACAGGTCCGCCCATGAGCTGAGGATTTTTTGTTTTACCAATATTTTAAGATCCGTATGGATTTGGACCTCTTGGAAGGCTATGTCAGAAGAACATGCTACTTTAGCGGCTTGGTCTGCTTTTTCGTTTCCCAATATACCAACATGAGATGGAGTCCAGATCATTACGACTTTTATGTTAGCAGAATATAGTTGGTTACAGATAGTGTGGATTTCCTGGACTAGTGGGTTTTTCGAGAAAATGCATCTTATTGAATAAATCGAGGAAAGAGAATCAGTGCAAATGGCGATTTTTATGCTTTCATTTGAAGTAGGACGGATGGAAGTCTTTAATGCTTGGAGTATTCCATATAATTCTGCGGTATAGATACTACAACTTTTAGGCAATC
Source organism: Diabrotica undecimpunctata (assembly GCF_040954645.1). NCBI lineage: Eukaryota > Metazoa > Arthropoda > Insecta > Coleoptera > Chrysomelidae > Diabrotica > Diabrotica undecimpunctata. The sequence continues at coordinate 114,225,823 of NC_092810.1, forward strand.
GCACAGAGCTTATTGTCGTCGTCAGTGTGGACACAGCAGAGCCACAACAGTCTTCATTCTTGGATGCATCGGTGTATAAAATTTCATCAAATTGTGTTAAGTTAAGGATGTTTTGGAAGGATTTTCTAAGGATTAAGTTTGGGGTTTCTGTTTTGTCGAATCTGCATAAATCAGTATTGAATATTGGAAGATTGTGCATCCATGGAGCTGTCTTGGGGGTATAAATAGAAGTAGTATTGGAGAGGTTGATGGAATCTAATAAAGGAGATAATATTTGTGGTAATGTGAGAGGCTGATTGGAAGCGTTTACTGGGGGAGGTTCTATGGGATTGATTAGATTTATTACCGGGTTACTTGGGTTTGCTGATATTCTTACAAAGTATGAAAGTAGAAGCTGCTGCCTTCTTAGATGGAGTGGTGGCTCTGAAGATTCAACGCACAAACTTTCGGCGGGGCTTGATTTGAAAACACCGAGGCATAGTCGTAGGGATGTATTTTGAACCGTGTTTAGAGACTTTAGTAGGGAGCTACTAGATGTCATATAAAGAATACTGCCATAATCTAGCTTAGAGCGAATTAACGCTCTATATATTTTAAGAAGAGATTCTTCGTCAGCTCCCCAAGAAAAGCTAGCAAGAGACTTAAGTAAATTGATTCTTTGGGTACAGTTTCCTTTAAGTTTCTGAATATGCTGTCTCCAGATAAGCTTTTTATCAAAGGTGATACCAAGAAGTGTCAAATAATTAACTGTTTGTAAACGAAGTCCGTTTAGAGTTATAGAGGGTGGATTAGGTCTATGCTTTTTGGTAAAGTGAATTACTTTGGATTTAGGAGCTGAAAACACAAATCCAGCACGCGTAGACCAGGTGCCTATTTTGTTTATTGTGTTTTGTAGCAAAGTGCTGGTGGTAGCTGTGACTCTGCCTCGGCAGTATAATATAATATCATCAGCATATATCGAGTACCTGACTGGTGGTTCTATATATGAGGAAAAGTCATTCATGCTAAGTAAAAATAAGGTAGTGCTTAAGACTGAGCCCTGAGGCAAACCGTTGTCCAAAGCGTGTGGTTTTGATATTTTTCCATTTGTTAATACTCTAAAATATCGACTTGTTAAAAAAATTTTTAAAAATAAATAAATGTTACCAGTTAAATTATATTCCGTTAATTTTCTTAGAATTAAAGGTCTTTGTACAGTGTCGAAGGCACTTTGGATATCTAAAGTTACTGCTATGACTTCGCTTCTATTCGAAAATGCATTAACAATGTCAGTATGTAGTGTGACCAGGTTATCCATTGTACTTCGATTTGATCTGAAACCTGTTTGGAATGGGTCAAGGATATTATTTCTTTCTAGATACCATAGTAAGCGTTTATTGACCATCTTTTCTAACAGTTTACATAGTGAACAAGTGAGAGAAATTGGTCTATATGATTTCAGAAGATTTGGAGATGAGTCATTCTTTTTAATAGGAATTGTAGTCGCTTGTCGCCATAACGTTGGGAACTGGTTTTGAGACCAGATCTTATTATACAACTCTAACAGTTTGAGATGTGTGTCTGGATGGAGATTTTTTAAGAATATTGATGGGATATCGTCAGGACCGGCTGCTGAGTTTTTCAATGAAGATATGGCTTCGTTTAATTCTAGGAGATTAAAAGGAAGATTCATAGAGCTGGTGTTAGAAAATATTTTGGGGCTGGAAATGTTGGTATCTGAGTTATTGGAAAGATTCGGAATATTTGACTTATCTGAAAAGTGAGAGGCAAAGATATCTGCAATATGTTGATCATCGGTAACTGTATGATCCTGCAGGGAGATGGCGGCTATTTTGCTGGATGTATTATGACCTTTCATACGTCTTATCTTTGACCACATTTGCGCGGGAGAAGTATCTTTTGTGATTGAACTAACGTATTGATTCCATGAGGATTTCTTACTTTCTTTTAAAATACGCCTAGAATTGGCCCTAAGTTTTTTAAAATTTATTAAATCCGTGGTGGTACGTGTCTTCCGGAATTTATTTAATGCTTTTTTGCATTGTTTGACAGCTATTTTGCACGACTCATTCCACCACGGAACAGGTTTCTTGGAAGGATCAATCGCGCATTTACCAATACATTCCTAAGCAGATTCAGTTAAATAATTATTTAATAGTTTTACATCTGTATCTATATCATTGTTAAAAAGTAATTCATCGGTTTTTCCCTTAACAGTGGTTCTGAAAAGATCCCAGTTTGCTTGAGTGATTTTCCATTTTGTTATAATTCTCGAGGGCATTTTTGACTGGTCAGAGATAAGAATAGGAAAATGATTACTATCATAGAGACTGTTTAATGTGTACCATGAAAGTAAAGGAAATATTCCGGGATTACAGAAAGATAAATCTATGGAAGAGAAACTACCTGATTGGATGTGAAAGTATGTACTACTTCCTGAATTTAGTAAGTTTATATTTACGTTATTTAGGAAATTTTCGATTATTTTACCTCTTCCAAATGTGTTTTCGGATCCCCACATAGTATTATGTGCATTAAAGTCACCTACTAAGATAAAAGGTGTAGGAAGCTGAAAAGTTAAATCTTCAAGATCGGAACTTATTAAACAGTAGTTTGGAGGGATGTATATGCAACAAATTGTAATTTTGTAGGGACACCAAGCTGTAACGGCTATAGCTTCGAGGTTTGTGTTTAGCGGAAATTCTTTATGGAAAATATCAGTGGAAACAAAAATTGATGCTCCGCCACTGGCACGAAGTTGGGTGGTTCGAATATAGTGGTAACCTGTAAAATTTTTAAGTTGTCCGGAATATTTATCAGTGAAGTTTGTTTCTTGTAGGCATAGAAAATCAGGAGAAGACTCAGATATGAGCTGTTCAAGGCGTGGACGACGGGGATAAAATCCGTCACAATTCCATTGTATCAGTGTGAAGGTTGAAATTAATATGTAGAGTGTTTGGATGTTTGCGAGGTTTGTGAACTATCAGACAGGTATTCTTTATCACAAGCATCCTGGGAATTATCAAGACTGTTTATACTTTCAGAATCATCTGTTGCAGAATGTATTTTAGTTTTAATTTTTTTAATTAAGCGTGTAATTCTGATTTTTGTAGACCTATCTTTAAAATTAGGGTTTATTGATTGCAAAGTTAAAATGAGTGATTTAATATCTGTTGTGAATTTAAATTCTTCTGAGACAGGGTCACAGCTGCCGTAAGCGTTTTCGATAAAGGCAATTATATTATCAGGAGGAACTGCAAAAGCTTCTGGGTTTTGTTTATAGGCTTCGTGTATTGCTTGCTTGGAGTCAGTGGATAGACTGGGGTCGAGAGAAGAACTACGTTTTCGTTTCTTTTTTGTGTTGGAGGTGCTAGAAGAACTAGAAACTGTTTGTTTGGGAGGAAACATAGTTTGTTCTGTTGCAGGGTTTTCCCCAGATTGAAGGGTCTTGTCGCTTATAGATGATACAGATGAGCGTGGCCTTTTCTGTGAAAGATGAGAACTTAAACATAGTTTATCTGACTTTTCAGATATTGTATCATTTTCGCAATTATCTGGGGAAGAAGACAAATAAAATAGATTTGTTTGGAAGGGAGATGATTCAGAATGAGATGGAAATTGTGTATTCTGTTGCTGTGACGTTGATTCGGTGGGGGGATTTGGGAGGACATGGGAAACAGTAGGATTTTCAGATGATAAGTTGTCAGATGAAGTATTGGGACAATTAGAAGCAACATGTCCCGATTGTTTGCATAAGAAACATTCCATTTTATCCGTAGACAGAAAAATTCTATTATCATTGCCTTCAAAAGGAATTAACAAGGAGGTGTGAAGCTCAAAATTATCAGAGGGAGGAAAAATATATACTTGACGGCGGAAGCTAAGTATGTGGGAGTATTCATCACCTGGAATGCCCGCTTTAAGAAAGGACACGGGGGAAGCTATTTGGAAACCAAGACTTTTCACTGCATTTTCGGCCAGTTCATGGGGAATGTAAGGAGAGATGTTCGAAATTAATATTCTTTTTGTTGGGGAGACAAGTTTACGAATACTTAAAGTAAGGCGTCCGATTTGAACGGTTGGATGGGATTTCAGAAGTTGATCAACGAGATTTGAGTTCACTAGATATATGCAGATCCTATTGTTGGATATTCTGGATGCAAAGGAAATATTTTTTGGTCCGATGATGTCACCAATGGCTTTAACGTAGTCTAGAAGTTTAAGGTTTTCTTCTGCGTGAAGAACTATCGCCTGTTCTTTTTTTGGAAAAGATGGTTTCGGTGTAGATTTTGCAGCGGTTACGTATGAAAGAGGTGTAGTTGCTGGAATGTTGTTTGTAGCAGTTTGAAGGGCCATTGTTAAGGTAGAAACTGTAGGAGTATTGTTTATATTTGTACTGTCCATGTAAATACAGACAGTAACCTCGTTTTATTTCTCTTCTTTAACTAATTTTGCTATCCAAATTTGTATTAAAATCCATTGAATTGGATGGCCAGCAAAAACCAGCAGACTGGTAAAACCAGTCTCTGGTATGCACTTTGTATAAATTAAATATAATTTATATGATTTAATAATATAACAAAAGCAATACGTACAAAACTTGTCCAGAAATCACTTTTCGAAATTACACTATTAAATCTAAATTAAACACTAATTACTACCGATAAGGCAAACTGGATTTTAATTGTACTTGGCACACGTCTTACTCGTTCGAGTACTAGAACAGGAATTTTCCATAATATTGATAGCACATTATGTATGCAAATCATCAACAGGTCAAAAAACCATAGGCGTCACCCTATACTTGTTTTGAAATAAATAAAAAAAATTAATATTTTAAGATACCGTCAACAATTCATTATCTTTTAAAAAATCTTCTGTAAAATAAGTATCCACTAATCTCACTATACCTTTTTTGTGCGTAAAAAATGTCGGTATATATGCCACACGATGGTTGTTAATTATACACGGATGATTAACGAGAGAATTCAATGTTTCACGAAATAAATTAATGTAAACAGTAATTTAAAGGTGATTATTGTTTTCTATACAAGTTATCGCATGATACAAAAAGAATACCTTCTTTGAACGATTACCTGGAATTACTGATAAGGCTTCACTAATGATAGTTTAAGTAGTTTTTGTGCTACATTACAGCTTATGCCAATAATATAAATTAGAAATTGTTTGCATCTTCCATTTAGTTTGTAGATGTACATTGCTCATGTCTTACCTACCTACGTTTTTGGTGTCGATATTTTGTTATTTGCATTTAAAAATGACGTCGCCAACAGGTTTTATCCCGGTTAAGTGTAGGTTTAAAGGTGCCTTCAGTCTAAGAGAGAAAAATATAATATTAAATGTACACGATGCACTTGTACATCAACGCCCTTTAAGTAATGTTCGTGAAATCTTTAACATGTGTTCAAATATGACAGGGGTTGGAGAAGCAACAATTTATAGATTCCTAAAAGAAAGAAAAGGAGGAACTGTTTCATCTCCCAAGAAGAGTGGAGGGAGTAAACCATTGGAAATTGAAGAAATACATAAAAACATGATAAGACGCTGCGTCCACTCATTTTTTTTTTAACAAAGAATTTCCAACATTGGACAAGATCCAAACATGAATTAGAGAAAACGAAGAGTTACCAATCATAAGGAACAAGAAATTATGGGGACTATTGAGAGAGATGGGATTTCGTTGGCAAAAGAATAGAAGAAAATCCGTTTTAATTGAAAAAGATTACATTGTATGTTGGAGACAAGATTATCTAAGAACTATTAAAAAGTACCGAGCAGAAGGGAAAACAATTTTTTATTTGGACGAGACTTGGCTAAATGAAGGTCATACTGTACCATATCTATGGGTTGATACAAATGTGGAAAGTTCCCGTCAGGCATTCATCGAAAGTGTATCTACTGGAATAAACAATATTCCCGTTGGAAAAGGACGCAGACTCATAATAACCCATATTGGAAACGAATAAGGTTTTGTCAATGGTGGATTATTAAGTTTTGCCTCAAAATCAACCAAAGATTACCACGAGGAAATGACTGCTGACGTTTTTGAAGAATATTTTGAGCAAATGTTGGATTTAATTCCAAAAAATTCTGTTATAGTCATGGATAATGCTAGTTACCATTCAAGACTAGCAGAAAAATTGCCAACAATGGCATGCAAAAAATGAGAGATAATCGAATGGTTGAATAAACACGCAATTGAGTACAAGGAGAATTCGACAAAAAAGGAATTATTACCTATTGTAAGGCAACATAAAGCAGCTTATAAAAAATATATAATTGATGAAATGGCATTAAACCGTGATGTAATTATTTTACATTTACCCCCATACCACTGTGATCTGAATCCGATAGAAAATATATGGTCTCAAGTAAAGGGTGGAGTCGGAAGCAACAACAAAACTTTTATATTAGAAGACTTACAACAATTATTAGAACATTCCTTATCAAAAGTAACTCCAGAAAATTGGAAAAATGCTGTTAGTCATGCCCACAAGGAAGAAAATAAAATGTGGAATTTGGATAATATGACTGATGCAATGCTGGAACCGGTAATAATTAACATTGGAGTTGAAGATTCCTTAGATTCTGAAGAAAGTAGTGAATCTGAAATGGAATTTGATTAAAATAATATTCATTTTTTTTTACAAATCGGCCCCTGTTACTGCCACAAATTATTTTATATATAACCAATAAAATAAACATCTTACATTTCTTGCAAATTCATTAGTACCTGTTAATCTCCATCACTCCAACACTGGCAACTTTATTTAGGGATTAGTAACCCTCAAAACTATTGTATTCTATTCTGCTTCAACCTTTATACCTGGTGGTTATACTCAATTTAAAATTGTTATCCTATATACTTCTGTAAACTTGTTGACAAATGTCTATTTTTCATTGAGTCACCTGTATCAACAGTTTAGGATTTGCATACATAATGTGCTATCAATATGATGGAAATATATTATAAACTATAAAATCTTTAAAATCAACGATCAATACCTAATTAATAAATAAGATTATTAGACCAGTAAGCTCTATTTCCCTCGTTCATATTTCTCTATAAAAACACACTTGAAGAAAACAATGACTACAACAGCGTTTAATTTTGCTTAAAAATTTTGTTTTTTGTTACTTGGTGAAAAATTCTATTAATAATTTAGTTTTATCTAGCCCATTCAAATTAAAAATTCATATAATTATACATTTGAAAGTAGGCGACTTTAAAATGATATTGCCAATATTGCTGAGTTGGTTCCTGGGACGACTTTCTTGTGGGTGCGTTCATTACGGAGACCATCGCATGGTATCCTCGCCTAGATCATAGCACTGATAGAGAAATTAGCATTTTTTTATTACACTCGTCCGGCCAGGCAAACAACAATTATTGTTTTGAGTAGTATGGACCTCTGCTACAAAAACCATATGTTTCCTGCAGTCGATTTTTTGGACTTAATTAGTTATTAACAAATTAAGGTCAAAAAACGGAAAATCTTTGTTTTTTGTCTATCAGCAGAAAGTGATGCATTTTAAACAAATTTTAGAAGAGAAGATAAGATAAGAACATAAGACTTATAAGTTACTTAAAAACTTTTAAAATAGCGTTTTCTAAATGTTTCTGTCCTTATTTGTTGCTAAGGAAGTTGCAAAATAAGTCAAAAATTTTGATTTTTTATAAATGTTAATAACTTTTTTGAAAATAAACTTATAACATTTATATAATGTAAATATTATTAAAAAAAAACTAATCAAATTAGGTGGTTTATTTGACAATTTATTTATTGAACTAATGCATATTTGTAATGTACGCAAAAAGAACATAAAAGTTCAAAAAGAAACGTTAAAATACATAAAAAAGGACCAGAGATACAGTTAACAGCTCCTTCCCCTTCCTACAGCTCCCGCGAGTTTTAAAGTCGGCTGATTTTAAAGAACACATTTTGAAGCTTTTTGGACGATTTCATTAAAAGGCAATATTTTTAGAAGCTAGTACATTAAAACTATAAAGTATATTCTTTCAAATAGCGCTAATTAGATTTCTTAATTGTTATAAACAAAGCTGCTATGAATTAAATAAAAAAAGATGTTAACTTTGTCCCAAATTATTTTAGGACAATTTTTTTTCCTTTGGAATTTGTAAAAAAATTCAGGCTTTTAAGCTTAAGTTTATAGCTTAAGCTTATAAGACTTATAAGTTACTTAAAAAATTTCAAAATAGCGTTTTCTAAATGTTTCTATCCTTATTTGTTGCTAAGGAAGTTGCAAAATAAGTCAAAAATTTTGATTTTTTATAAATGTTAATAACTTTTTTGAAAATAAACTTATAACATTTATATAATGTAAATATTATTAAAAAAAAAATAATCAAATTATATGGTTTATTTGACAATTTATTTATTGAACTAATGCATATTTGTAATGTACGCAAAAAGAACATAAAAGTTTAAAAAGAAACGTTAAAATACATAAAAAAAGGACCAGAGATACAGTTAACAGCTCCTTCCCCCTCCCTCCAGCTCCCGCGAGTTTTAAATTCGGCTGATTTTAAAGAACACATTTTGAAGCTTTTTGGACGATTCCATTAAAAGGCAATATTTTTAGAAGCTAGTACATTAAAACTATAAAGTATATTCTTTTAAATAGCGCTAATTAGATTTCTTAATTGTTATAAACAAAGCTGCTATGAATTGAATAAAAAAGATGCTAACTTTGTCCCAAATTATTTTAGTACAATCTTTTTTACTTTGGAATTTGTAAAAAAATGCAGGCTTTTAAGATATAAAAAAATAATATTCTTATAGGAAATGTTTAAAAAGTTATTCTAATTGTTTATAAGTAAAAAATCGACATGTTTTTGCAAAATTATTTTGCAATATTTAAAAATAATTTTCTTAATATTTTTTAATGTAAATAATAGAACAAGTCTTTTTCTTCCAGAAACTACCACTACAATTACTAAAACTATATAATTTTCTGACTTATATTGTTGCAAAAAAAATTAATTTGGGATAAACAAATAAAATACCTTTTAAACTATTTTACCCATCACTTTGAAATTTTGACCATACTTTAAGCACTACAAGACACAGCATTCCATAAAGTATAAATGTTTATTTTCAAAATAGTTATTAACATTTATAAAAAACCGAAATTTTTTACTTATTTTGCAACTTCCTTAGCAACAAATAAGGATAGAAACATTTAAAAAACGCCATTTTGAAAGTTTTTATATGACTTATAAATAGACTTCGGCAAATATGCAAATAAAAATGTAGAAAATATGCGCATAAATATGCACGTGTTTACCCGAAAATATGCAAATATTTTACAAAATATGCATACAAATAAATAAAAAAATCGTAAAATAGTAACAATTTTATTTAAAAAAAAAGTGTACATAACTAAATATTTCCTACTATTCATTAAGATTTACATTTATTTTAAGTAACTACATCATTTTTAAGTATGAATAAACTTATTTAGAATTATGGTAACAATAAATGACCAAGTGGTGTTCAAAATTTTCTAACAAAAACTTGTGGCTTCTGTCTGAGTACATATATTTATATATGGAAAAACTTCGTTCAACATCAACTGATGTAACGGGAGCATTTTTCAAACTAACCACAACATTTGGTTCTAAATTAATTGTTTCCGAAATATTTCCAGCTAGAACACTGACTACTTCAGAATATTACCTCTAACGTTCCGACAACATGACGCAAATTCTTTTATTAATGCTGTACTTTCGAACAATGACAGTTTTGGTGATTCTAACTGAGTAATTGTTTTTTGAACAAAACTAAAATTAGATTTTATAAATGAAAGTTCTTGTTGAAGCAAGTTACTCTGAAAAGTTTGTTTAGAATCCAAAAGAGATTGGGAACTTTCATCTGTTAACGTATCAATTATGTTCTTTATTTTAACAAAATGATCTGCATAAAAATTAGCTGCTTCTAACCATGTTCCCCATCGCGTTAAAATAGGTTGTGGTGGAAGAAGAATGTTAGGTAGCATTTCTTTATAAAGTTGAATTCTTATAGGAGATTTAAGAAATACTTTTTTGACACTGGATATCATGGTATTTACAAGAGGAAACTTTTTTCGTATTTCCTCTGCAACTCTGTTTAATCCATGCGCTACACAAGTAACATGTATTCAATCTGGGAAAAATATTTTTAAATTTTGTCCTGCTTTCACCATATAAGGAGCAGCATCCGATAAAATAAGCAGTAATTTATTAGAAGGAATAGTTGTCGGAAGAAAAAAAGTTGCTAATGTTTCTTGTATAAAACGCGAAATTGTTAAAGCATTTGTTTTCTCAAGTTGCTGGCATGAAATAAGATGAGATTTTGGTAAGGTATCTTCTTTAAGAACACCAATCAATAAATGAGCAATATACTTTCCTGAGGAATCAGTGGTTTCGTCTACAGATATGTAAAAATAATTATCTGCAATTTCTTCCTTAATATTAATTAACACCGACCAGTATAGCCCGTTCACATTATTTCTTCTTAGAGACCGATCACTTGGAACATTAAGTTTGCAATATTTTTTTAGAAACGAACTAAAATTTACATTTGCTAATTTTGAAAGAGGTATGTTTGCAGACACTAATGCGTGACACAAGTCTTCATTAAAAGTTTCTTGCTCATCTAATTTTTTTGAAGTAGATTGGAAACATTTAGCCATTGAAGTTTGATGTTTTTTTCCTATTTTTCCTTTTTTTGCAATGTGTGAAGCAGTTCTCACATGTTAGTCTATCTGAAATTTCTTCTCACATGCTATCTATAAATAAAAATAAAAACCTTTATTTTAACCCAACCTTTAAAATATAAAAATATACAAGTTGTTTTTGGTTAATCAAATAACTGGTTTGGAAAAAAAAACTCGCTAAGTGTTTTAAATGCAGTATTAATCCACAAATTAGTTTTTGTTACTAACCATTAGTACATCATATAACTTATTTTAAAATTCAACAAAAGTTTTTTTTTTGTTAATTCAATTACAATAAAAATAATTATGTTTTAGAATAGCTGACTTCATAAAAAAAAGTAAAGGTGAAAAATTTTTCTAAATACACACCATTGTATTGTACCATGGACAATTTTTTCTCACTAAAGGAAGCTATTTTTCATTTAAAAACAACCTACGAGTACTAAATTTCAAGTAAATACGTTTATTGGTTTTAAAGTTATTGTTGTTATTAACTAAAAGAATTTAATTTTTAACACCCTGTATCTCGAAAAGTAAATAAGTTTGATCCCTCATTAACTATATCGTTTTGTTCAATTTTTCGAGAAGTATCTACAGTCAAACGTTGTAAGTGTCATTTGGAAACACCCTGTATGTATGAAATATTAGATATTTAATAGAAAATATTAGATACTTACAATTTTGCCACAGACTGAACAGTAGATTTTTCCCATATCCATAGACAGCTCTTTATAAGGTTTAATCCAAGTTGAAGCACTGGTTGTTTTAGGCATTATAAAATCACAATCTTCCTTTTTGTTACGCACAACGAGTGTTTACGCTTTGAATATCAAAACAAAAATGATTTACAAATCTGAGCAACAAATTAGAAATGTTTAGGTACCTAATTCAATAAACTGGGAGATTTTGGAAAATCCCTAAATTAGGAACAAAACTATTAGCCGTTTACCTGCTGTTAAGATACAATAAATTGTAGATAGATTTGGGGATTAGATCATAAAATGCAAATGAGCGAACCCTTAGCGATTATCCAATAACTGAATGCCTCAGTGACCGAGACTTTCTAAGAATGTTGAGGGCTACTTAAATTGATCTTCTTTGAAATTGTAAATGTTTTGTACCTGTAGAGATTACGTACTTAGATCATTTCTTGATTAAAATGACTACAAAATTCTATACAAGAATTGAAATAAATTGGTATGTTTAAAAATTTTCAAATACAGTATAAAAATCTGAACTTTTATGCACTTTATGCAAACTTTTATACAAATATGCCAAAATATGAAATATTTGCATAAAATATGCACAATATGCAAAATATGCAATATGCATATTTGCCGAAGTCTACTTATAAGTTTCTTTTCTTCTTAAATTTTTTTAAAATGCTTGACTTTTCGCTGATAGACGAAAAAACATATAGGTTTTGGACTGCAGTAAATATATAGGTTTTTGTTACAAAGGACCATACTACTAAAAACAATTATCGTTTGCCTGGCCGGACGAGTGTCAAAAACAGGGTACTCTTTTTTGCTTATTTCCCTGGCCTATGACAGTGAAGTGAACGCTCGAATTTAAAATAAAATGCATTCATTTGGTCGCAGCGAGGCTCGGTGCTCGGTATCTCGTAGTGTCGATCGTAGAGTACTACGGACGAACGGACGACCGACGAGAATCGAAATAATACTATACTAAAAGTCACGTTGAGATGGCAGTGTACGGATATAGGATAACAGCGTTGCCAATTCTACTGCCATTGTAAGTTTTGCTACTTTTGTAAAATAAGCAGGGCCAAACTCACGGTAAACTAAGATATGTTTAGGTAAGCTAAAGTTGTTAATAGAAAATTCGTGAATGAAATAAATGGTAATAATTCCTAAAATGCTTTTATACATAATACCGCAGTTAACAGGGAAAAAAATATGAAAAATATTCTACAGGTTTTTTAATGTTCTAAACGGTAGATAAGGGATAACTGATGATAATTCCTTGAAGAATTACAGCCAATTTTGCTTTGTTTATTTTTTAAAGAAAGATGAAGTTTGGAAAAAATCATTTTTTTGCCTATTTTGTTCCTCGTGCATTTTAGGGAAAAATGTTTCAAATAAATGTTGCAGATCTTAAACAGTTTTTTAATTTTTTAGTTTGTAAATTAAAATACATAAACAAATGACTGAGATAATTGCAAAAAAACCCCTAATTGAGGCCCCTAGAACACAAGGGTGTAAGTGCAGTTGCTTATCACTTAGCAACTGATATCTAACAACAGGCACGTACTTTTGGCTTCAAACTTTCTACATTAACAACAATAACACCATCAAAAATTACATGTCATTGAAAACATGCTGAAAACTGAAAAAGTGCTACCTAGGTTTTTAAATTTATATCGAACTTTGAACAAAGATTTTTCAAAACTTTGTTTTTGGCACTTACACCCCTTGTGTTCTAGGGGCCTCAATTGTGCACTAATTTATTAAATGTTCATAACTTTATTTTTTGCATAATGACGTCTAATATAACTACTTGAAATTATGTCGATTAATGAGTTATTTAAGTGTGCTACATTTCAACCAGATCAACTAAATATTTTATTACCTTTACTGAGAAAAGAATACCCCCGAAAAACAATTTTCAATCATCTTCATTTTCATAATCTAGTTCATCTTCAGAGTCATCGTTTAATGAAATTCTAATAGGTTCAATGTCATCTTGAATGTTGTCAACTGTCCAAAGATTATTCTCCAATTTTATAACATGGTTGACGTAATTTTTCCAATGTCCATTGTTCTGTACTTTATCATAACCTTCATAAATCAATGTTTTAACGTCGTTTTGTTTGAAACTTGAATTCTTAGAGGACACGTACCGTTTCACTTCACTCCACACCATTTCTATTGGGTTCAGTTCACAGTGATAAGGCGGAAGTCTTAAGATATGTACATCTACGCGGCATTGTTCGTCACTGTGATTCCTGTATTTTTCACCAATACAATCAATTTTGTATTTGTCATAAATATTTTTAAATACATTAGCAGTTTCCAGAAGTTCATTTTTTAAGTAATCTTCTTCAAAATAAATGTCCTTTTCATAGAGCCACTCCTTAATTTGACGTTTCACCCAATATTGTTTGGGAAAATTTAATTTCCTAGAGTGATAAGATGCATTGTCCAAGATAATGACATTCTTTTTATTTTTTGGGAGATTCGGTATTAACATCTCTTCAAACCATTTTTCAATTAGATCTCCGTCCATCTCTTCATGGTAATCTTCAGCACCTTTTTTGGCAAGAAAAGTGATGTCAGCACCTTCAACAAATCCGTCTGTCCGTTTGTTTCCTGCATGGACTAAAACAAATCTTGGTCCTTTTCCGGTCGGAGTTTTTAAACCTGTGGTAAGTCCATTTACGAAAGCCTGTCGGCTATTTTTTATTGTTGTATCTTGCCATACTTGCCCATTGGTTATTCCAGTATTAACCCATGATTCGTCCATATAAATGATATTGGCTCCTTCGTTCCTCAGTTTCTTTATTTCCCGGAGATAGTGACGCCTCCAAGCGACTATTTCTTGTTTTTCTATTAATATTGAATTTCTACCTTGTTTGCCATATATAAAACCCATGTCGTGCAATAGTCTTCTCAACGGAAAAATTCGGAAGATGCTCCATTTGCTTAATTTTTTCTAGTACTACGTCAAGGGTTGGAGGAATATTGTCCATAAAAAAACCGTGCACTACTTGTCTTATTCTAGACCGAGTTGCTTCATCATATCTATTCTCACGACTATTCAAATAACCGGTTCTTTTTTTTCTTATAGGAGTTACGAGTGGACCATTTTTACTTTCACTTCTATATCGGAATATCGTTCGCTCAGAGACTCCAGTCATAGCAGAAACTTCCCGCACTATTGTTGATACACTTTTATCATTATTACTGTTTGATAAATAGTTAAAAGCATTTAACACTATTTTTTTGCATTCACTATTTAACAAATTACCGTTTTTGAATTTTATTACACTCGCGGCCATTTTGACACTGACACGACACAAACGTCTGATATCAACTGAAAATTCTTTTAATGACTCTCAAGTATTTACCTGAATTTATAATTGCTGGCATTAGACAATAATTTTGAATTTATAAATAGGTATATTTTTTTAATTCTAAATTATTTTTTAATGTCTGTAACTGTAAATGCAGGTAGAGAAAGTGTGTCATTAAAAGGACATTAAGATCAAAAACGGATTATACAAATAATTATTTCATTTCCACGAAGTGTAAACAATTTTGAACAGAAGATATAATTCCGAAAAGACCAGATTTCCGAAATATAACTTTCTATTTTTAAAATACCAACAGAAAAATTATATAATTAAAAAAATGTAGTATTTTTCCGTTACACATTCATAAATATTTCCGAAATTATAATTCTTTTATAGGAGCCGGCCCATAACGTACGATTGTAGGTACGATTAAAAACTGACAACAATGTAGTTATTTCTGGCATATAGAAAATACAGGCCTATCTCTGGAACGCTGCCATCTGAATGTGAATTTATCTTTAGTAAGGTGGAATACTATGGTCCAACTCCATGGTTCGATATCTGGCTCTAGGCTGGTGTAAGTAGTGCATTTATTTTACGTGGCGATGATACTATGATACCATCCCATGGTCCGACCGAGGGTCGGCGCCTCTTTATGAACGCACACTTAGATAGTTCATTCGATTACATAAAATTAACTTTACCCTGAGAATACCCGATAGAAAAATCATGGCATGTGATTTGCCTCTAAAAGGACAATCACATGCAACGATCACAGTAAAATTCTCCTGTTTGTGATTTCATAGTAAATCATGAAGTAAATCATGAGAAAACCAAAATATCCATTGTGATGAAAAATAAAGAAATATACATTTAAATAAATTTATTACTCATTTATAACAAAAGAGTATACATACTTTAGATAACCTCAATAGAAGTAATGACATATTAGCGCCAGTTATCAGTCTATAAAATAGACATTTAAATGCAACGGAGAGTTTATCATTGTCAAAGGGTATAAATTTTACTGATACTCATCCATAAATTCCAAAATTAAACATAATTAGCTTAGTAAATAAAATATCTCAATATTTGCCAACCCACAAAAAAGAAGAATATAGAGTATTATGTAAAATTGAATTATTAAAATTAAAAAAAAACATAAGAAAAGAGGAACTAAAGGCTGTAAGAAGTTTAAAAAATGACTACTCCATAATTACCCTACCAGCAGACCAGGGGAATGCAACTGTGATAATGGATAAAATTTATTATGAAAACAAAATTTAAGACCTTATAACAAACAGACCTTATGCAAAATTAACAAAGGATCCAACGAAGCCTTGGGAAAATGGTATATACAGAACTTTATTCAAGTTTAAAGGCTATTTAACAAATTATCAAAATAGATTAATTACACCTCATTACAAAAAGACTTAGACCAATTTAAAGTACCATAATTTCTCCTTGTAGTGTCAAAATTGTTAAATATATGAGTTACCAGCTGATGTCTGTTTGAAGAGGTTTACCCTCCGGACGCTGGCACTCACGTGAGGCATGGTTATGTGTTGCCTGAAGTTAAATCTAATAAAATATTAAACATCACTCACTTTTAAACAACAACATGTACATTTTTTTGGTAACTTAAATTTTTTGTAAAGGGTTGTACCCTAATATTTTGGTGGCTCAGGCATGTTAACCTGCTTTTTAACCTGATGATGGAATTATTATTCCGAAAACGTTTGTGTTTTTTGATGTAGCCCTTCTAAGGGCTTTTTAAATATACCTACATACAAAGATTTAAACCTCTTTTTGTGATACATGGTATACAGCCAGCTGCAGGAATTTATTTTCCTTGTGGATTTTTTAAGGAACAACGGGAAAATAGTTCCCACCACTTTTTTTATAACTTTTTCAAAATATTTTTTATTTTAACAAAAATATGTTTTAGTACCTCCTTTAGATACCAAATGTATATATCTTTCACATATTTGCACTTGGGTGCAAAATTAACCGGACACTCAGATTGTTTTGTTTTTTGTTGGTGTTTAGATCGAAACTTGTTTAATTTGTTTGAATTTTATTTTATGCCTTATTAGCAATAACGTTTTTTTCTTGTTTTAACCTATTTAGATGTTTTGTGCGAATAAAACTTTTACACACACGTTTTGTTATTTATCTGAAATAGTGGCTGCGTATTAATTTAAGTTTATTGTGGTACTATAACTGATTCTAAGGTCGCCTGTAGGTTTTTGTATTGTCTCCTGTTTAAAACTTGCAATAAAAAAATTATGACATCAGCAGAAGTAGCACAAGCTGTTGCTTTACAGGATGATGGGCAGAGCATTCGTTACATCGCAAATGCTTTAGAAATTTCTCGAAGTACAGTATTTGATGCAATACAAAGATTTTGGAAAACAGCGCAATACCAAGAGGCCAGATCAAGGTAGGCCAAGAACCACAAGTCGAAGATCGCTTTCTTAGGTTTCAAGCGTTACGTGATCATACATTATCAGCACCATACACCATTATTGTTTAACGATTAATTATGTCCATAGAAACACAGTTTCTGTTTATACCGTTTAAAGACGCTTAAATGAATATGAATTATGGTCCAGAATACCTGTCACGAGACCCCTATTAACAGCAGATCATCGAAGGCAACGTTTACACTTCATTGGCGAACATCTTAATTAGAGTGTTGACAATTGGAGTGCTGTGCTTTTCACAGATGAATCAAGATTTAACAGATACTGGTCAGACGGGTAGCCTAGGATGTGGAGAAGAGTTGGTGAACGTTATCAGCAATGTTGTTTTACTCAGACAGTTAAATTTGGTGAAGGTGGTATAATGGTGTGGTAAGGGAATTCCCTAGAGGCTTATACATAACTTGTTACAATTCAAGGAGGAGGCAATTTAAACGCACAACGGTATATTTAGCAATGTTTGAAAGATCATGTAGTGTCATTTGCCCCATTTATTGGAGAAAACTTTCATCTGATGCAAGATAATGCTCGTTCGCACATCGCAAGAATACCACGGGATTACTTTGATGAAGTTGGGATTCGTTTATTGCCAGAGCCTCCAAGAAGTGCAGACTTAAATCCAATAGAGCACGCATGGGATATTCTGGGATGACGTATTTGACGTAACCATGGTGAGTTTAAAATCATGAATAATTTGAAGGAAGCAGTTCGTGACGAATGGGAGCAAATCCTTCAAGCAGACTTTGCTGCCTTAATCCGAGGTATGCCTGATCGAATGAGAAACGTAATTAGGACTCGTGGAGGTAATACGCTCTACTAAATATCGTTTTACAAAATGTTTATATTTAAAAAAATAATTATTTTTGTGTTTTTTTTTGCAGTTTTTCAAATTTTTTTAATTGTTTATTATTTTTTCTGTGTAACATTCTTGAGTTGTAATAAATTTGATTTTTAAATTTTGTTTATTATTAAATACTCAATTGGGAACATCTTAAACTTTTTTAAACGCTAGTTTTTAGGAAAAATCTGAGTGTCCGGTTAATTTTGTACCCCAATGTATATATAAACTGCCTCTTTCGTGATAATAACAAGAGATAATTTAAAATAAAGGATTACAAGAGTAACATTTTATTATAATAACTTTTTTCTTATAACAGATTACTTTACTGTCACCAATACCCAATATTAACAATTGTTTCCAGGGAAATAGCTATGTGTGACACCGATGTGTCACAATTAACCATGTTTACAATTTTGTAATCAATAAAACATTCTGTGTACCTAATCGGTTAACCTAAAATGTATTTAATGTTGTGACATCTTCGCTTTTACTTTTTATGATATTTGCTTTACGATGAGCTAAACGAGTATATCGTATTGTTCTTTTTACCTAGTTAAAATTAAGCACATAGATATGGTAATGTTAATAGACTAACTAATCTTGTTTAAGTTTTGTATCTTCACTTGACTCTAATAAGGAACAGAACATGTTTAGAGAACAATATATTTGCATTGGGACAAAAAATTTAATTTAATTTAATTTAATTATATTTATAATTATATTGTATTACATACATATATATATATATATATATATATATATATATATATATATATATATATATATATATATATATATATATATAGTGTATATAACGACGCTAAGAATACAATTCTTTGGTAGGTAACTTTCGGGAAAGCGTCAAGTCAAGGATCGGCCAGAGATGGTATAAGCCAGTTTGGTATAGAACTTTATTCTAAATGCGAAATTTTCGGTGATAGGCTGTCACCTTCATCAGCACATTGAAAATGTTCAGTTGGTCCTAGGGGTGAAGAACACTGTCATAAATATGTTAAAAATATTAAAAAATACATTTAAAATTTTCAATAAAAACATTACAACACAAAAGGGTATTTTTACAAAAACAACACAAAACATCTAAAACCCAACAAAAAACACATATGGTGTGATCTTATGATCTTGTTAGTTCTCGGCAAATACTTATTTTTTACATAAGTTTTTACATACTTTCTAAATTACATGTACTATAACCACATATGGTCTTTTGCTGTGTTATGTTGGAATCAAATTGTAAACTGTATTTAGTTTCAATTGATTGTTTACACAACCTAATTATTTAATGTCTAGCATCTTAAGCTTCTTTACATTTTACACCATTGACTGCTACATGTCTTTTTAAGGTAACACATTTATATTGACTTTTCAATGGTTTCAATGTTGGTTTTTCATATTGTGCTTTTTAGATAAACTGATGATGCTTTCTGATTAGAAAGCGAAACGTCTTTAAATAAATAGATGAAGTAGACTATTTCTTTGTCTTTTTTCTCCACCTTTTGACCGAAAAACCCACCACTCTTCGAGTCTACTTTTAACCTGCTTTTGTTGACGGGACTCGACTACTTTAATTAATTAATCAAAAAAAAATTTATATATTAAGAAAATCAAAACATAAACAAAAAACAAATCTGAGGGCTCAATTTTTATATAAATCACTTTCATTCGTGACTTCTAGTATTTCTTAGTTTTTTCCTTATCGATATAGACACGGGAAAATAGAAACGCACACATAAATTTAATAGAAATTTTCAATACCATTTATTTTATCAAAAGGAATTAAAATATTAAATATTGCAATTTTCTTAATCCTAGTATATTTATATCATACTAAAAATACGAATAGAGAATCTTATTTCTTATTGTCTTCTTTGTAACTAAAACCAACTTTATCAATTTATAACAAACAAATCTGATTGAATTTGGATAATTTTATAACAATGAAATATTATGAAATTTAATATGCAATATGGTATGTAATACCAAAAACCCATACATTCATGTCACAAAAGAAAACGACTGACCTTTGCTGATAAATCGAGATTGTCCGCACACGTAACATTTGTCCTTCCTGGATTTTGTTGTAACCAAAAGCACTCGTCCACGTTCCCCAAGAATGTGTTTCTGCTCCTCTGCAAATTCTGCTCTTCTTCTTCCTATCTTCTCCTGATGCAATTCTCCACCTTTTTTTTTAATCACTCCTACTTTTTATGACCCAAGGATCTCTTTTATCGACTCGGTGCCACAAATTCAAACAAACTTTTCCTCGTTACTTACAAAACTGGAGACATTAAGAAGACTCCAAGGAGTTTTTAAAAGAACCTCTCTCTCTCTCTCTTTGGTCTATCACCCGTTCCACTATTCTGCTAATAACAATTTTAACTTTAAATACAACCTGCTGTACTTTTCCAATAAACGGTCATCAAAACTGGACTTCTACTTTGGATCGAACAAACACAACTTGCGGTACTTTTCCAACACACGGTCTTAAAAACTGGTCTTCTCCTCTCGATCGAACAAACACAAATGCCAAAATCTACTCAATCAATCCAGACATTGGCTCGTTCTTCCCTGCCATTATTATTTTCTATCCAACTTTCAATCATACCATATAATTTACCAAATTCAACCTCTCTTGTAATTCTAAAGAAATTTTCAAACTTTCGTATTTGCTTTTTCGAGATTTCCAAGAATAATTTAAATTCCTTATACGTTTATAACTAATTAGTAGTAGTAACTAATTAAAATTGTAGAACAAGTAATGAAATTCAATTATCTAGGAGTAGAGATCACTAGTGACAGGGGTATAAGAACAGAGACCACAAGACAAGCATCAAAAGCGGAAAGAGTAAGTGGTTGCCTCCGAGAAACCATATGGAGAAACAAATATCTGACCATGGAAAGCAAAATGAAAGTATACAAGACAACAGTAATACCAATCCTAATATATGAAGCAGAGACAAGGACCGATACAAGAAAGACGAAACAACAAATCAACAATATCGAAATGAAAGTATTAAGATCAATAGCGGGCATATCATTAAGAGACAGACAAACCAACAGAAGTATACGCGAACAATGCAAAATTCAAAATATTAACAGGTGGATAAAAACAAGAAAAAAACACTGGAACGAACATGTAAACCGAATGGGACCAGATAGATTAGTGAATATCTGTAAAAACAACAAGCCGTATAGCAGAAGACCCGTTGGAAGGCCGCCAAAAAGGTGGAAAGATAATGTACAGTCAACAACGACTGAAACAGGATAAGAGGCAGACAAACAGGAGTAATCCTAGTCGCGCGAAGAAGAAGAAGAAGTTTATAACTACAACCTAATTTTACACTTTCCAAAAATTGTGTTATCAAATTTTAAGAAACTAATACAAAAGAATATTTTAAAAGCTGTCTACTTTATACAATAATCGTTCTTTGAAATATATACGGGTTACTGGATATTCCACCCTATAAATGGCTATCCGAATAATCTTTTATTGTTGTGACGCCTTACCAAACATTCTTATTTCAGCGGAAACACTCTTAAAACTAGCTATAATTAGGAAAAGACAGTTAAGATTTGATTTTACGTACAGGGCGCCTGTGCATCCGCTTATACGTATTTCGGCCTAATAGGCCTCTTTAGAACGGCTTTCACAGTCGCTCTGAAAGTGAAAATAAATCTTTTCTGTCTTAGGAAGCAACTCTAACATGGCTTCGTATAGACGCAATTAGCGACATCTAATATTAAAATACACACAGACTTTAGCCTGATGAGTCACACTTTAAAGATATTCTTAAAAATACTACATCAAAGATTATACAAAAAATGTGAATGGGACATCAGTGACTCCCAGTTCGGGTTTAGGCAAGGTTTAGGAACACGAGAATCAATAGTAGCAACACAGGTGCTGGTCCAAAATTGTTACGATCAGAAGAAGGATGTGTTCCTATGCTTTTTAGATTACCAAAAAGCGTTTGATCGTGTCCAACACCACAAGTTAATGCAGATCCTCAAGAAAGTTGATATAGACCATAAAGACATAAGATGCATTGAAAACTTGTACTGGCATCAAACGGCCCAGTTAAAAATAGACAATTCTATATCCAAACCCATACATATAAAAAGGGGCGTTCGACAGGGATGTGTGCTTTCCCCTCTTTTATTTAACATTTATTCGAAAGCCATATTTCAAGAGTCTTTGGAGGATGCAAAGATAAGAATCAAAGTGAATGGAGTATTGATCAACAACATACGATATGCTGATGATGGTATCTTAATTTGTGACAACATAGTCGATCTTCAACAAATTGTCACTATAATCGGAGAATACAGTAAGCGAATGGGATTAGAGATTAATACCAAAAAAACCAAATTTATGATCATCTCCAGAAACTTGAATGCACTTGAAAACTCCACCATAACACTGAATACTAAGTCCGTTGAAAGAGTGAGTAAATTTAAATACCTGGGATCGTGGCTTTTTGAAGACTGGGCATCGGACAGGGAAGTAAAATGTCGCATTGAGCAAGCTCGACAAGCTTTCGTAAAATTCAAGAAGGTACTGACTTGTTCAAAGTTCGATCTTCAACTGAGACTAAGGTTTACTAAGTGCTACGAGTGGTCAGTGCTGCTATATGGCGTAGAGGGCTGGACACTCAAACGAGGGATATAAACTGATTAGAAGCTTTCGAAATGTGGCTCTATCGCCGTATCCTAAAAATACCATGGACAGCGAAAATCACAAATATAGATGTCCTTAAAAGAATAAACCAAGAACGCCAACTTTTCGAAACCGTCAAGAAAAGGAAAACGGCGTATCTAGGTCACATCATGCGAAATGAAAAATACCAGTTTCTCCAACTTATAATCGAGGGTAAAATTGAAGGCAAGAGAGGAATGGGACGCAAGAAAATGTCCTGGCTCCGAAACATAAGGCAATGGACAGGGATTAACGACATACAATCTCTGATACATATTGCAAGTAATAGAGAATTATTGGAAAATGTGATCGCTAACATCCATTAGTGGATTTGCATCTGAAGAAGAAAAAGAATATTAAAATCCCTAAACTAATTTTCGAAACCAAATTCAGAATTTTGCTTTAATCTGTGCCTTCTAAGAATTGCAAGGCAAAACAGACGTTGATAAAGATGTTATTAGAGACATGGGGAATCTAAAAATTGCATTCCACAACTAACATATCTCCTCAACTAAGCAAAATTCTTAGCGAATTGGTTTCTAGTACTCGTACAGAGTATATCGGAATAAAAAGGAAAAGACAGTTAAGATTTGATTTCACGTACAGGGCGCCTGTGCATCCGCTTATACGATTTCGAATTTGGTTTCGAAAATTAGTTTACGGATTCTAGCTATAATTATTTTACAAATTTTGTCATATACAGGGAATTGAAAATTTACATGATTGTGGTCTATGAAGATGCAAAATACAAGTAGTGCCTCGTCTAATTCAGAAGAAAAGACGAGATATCATCTTGGAATTTTCCTTTTGTCCGATCCAACACTAATAAAAATACCTGAAGAGTAAGCACTTATCTTATTTCCTATCAGGACACACCAGAGTAAGCACACCTATCTATTTTCGCAGAAAACCGATCCATCTGTATCATATCTTTCCTAATATATTCAATAAAGTAAAAAGTTTTAAATATTTCTGAAAAATGTGTAAGTTGGTCATTAATATCAGTTAAGTAACCAAAATCAGGACAATTAATTCTTGTTCCGTATCATATCATTCTTTTGACGCCCATACTTGATGAAATATAATGAATATTACATACACCAATCTCTTAAAAAGAAGATATATAGTTAAGGAATGAATAAACGCAAGTCACCGAAGGCAAAACCTCGAGAGTAATTAATAGCATATTGTTAAGATTGGTAATAAGTTACTTGTTCTATGCACGGATTGAATAACGATCCACCAGTACGTACAATTATCCGTTTTAAGATTATTGATTGATAAATGTAAAAGTTTTAATTTCTCTTTTGCATTTTTAATGTCTCATTTATTTTAAGTGATTTTTGATAAACTTTTACTGGCTATTGTTTATTCTACGTGACTGAAATTTGGAACTAAGCTTGACGTTATTCGTTATGACACTTGAAACTTTTAATCCTTACTTTGTGTTAATACGAAACTACAGAAGAAAAAACCTATACGTTTCCCGCAGAAATGTTGGCGTTTAATCGCTACGCGTCATTCACGTTGTGCCACACTAAAAAATTTTTTTAAGTTCTGTGGCACAGGTGTTATGCCGCATGCTGTTTGAATGTAATTTGCTGCGTAGAATTTCTATCATACCGCGGTTGCTATTTATTTATATAAGAATAATAAATATGTGGCCTGGCAGACCTAATTCACTCTCTTTCCCAGAATTTCAAAAAGGACTCAGTATAACTTCATTCCACGAATATACGACTGTTTTAAATTCAGTTTAAGGTATTGATTTAAATGGTCCAATGTGCAGAATTGTACAATAGTAAATTCTCCCCATTTTTAAAATACTGTTATGACAGATATAAACCTTAGATTTAAATATGAAGTCATGATATAAATATGGAGTTGACAGTTTATAGAACACTAGTTGTAATTCAGATTTTGAAGTATACAGGATGTTTCAAAAAAAGGTAACCCTGGATTTTGCCGAAACTACTGACAACATTGTAATAAAATTTTATACGAATATATTTTGAAAGCTGATACATCCCATGAATTTGTTTTTATGTCTGATTCTCATAGAGGGCGCTAGTTACACGGATCATACTAAGTATTAGTCAATATAACTTTTTTAAGAGTATAATTATTAGTCAAAATTTCAATAAAACTTAAACATCATTCAATTTTACACAAAAAAGGTACTCTTGGTAAAACTCGATACCGTGTACCGCTTTCGGAATATTTTGATTTGAAAATTATGAAGTAATAATTGATGCTGGTATAAAATAGTTAGTAATTAAACAAAACTCACAAGAAGAAAATTAAATTAATGACTAAGAACATAAAATAAAATTCAATTACAGTAAGTGTTCAAAATGCCTTCGTTTTTCGTGAATACACAAGTCTATTATTTTTTCTAAAGATTCCATTAACCTTCTAAACGGTAGGGGATCAGCTATGATGTCATTAAATTGACGTTGAATTCTTTCTTCCAATTCTTGGCGTGAATTTACCTCTGTAGCATAGACTTTTTCCATAAATGTAGCATAGTATACGACCAAACTGCGTAGTCCAAAGGGTTAAAATCGCATGACCGAGAAGGTCAATTAATCGGAGCTTCTGCACCTCTACCAATCCATCGATTCGGAAAATGATTACTCAACCAATTACGACACCTTCTATCAAAGTGTGGTGGAGCTCCATCGTGCATAAAAAATAAAGATCTTCGCTCGTTTAGCGTTAAATCTTCTAATATCTCTAATAAGGAATTGTTTAAAAAATCAAGATACATATCACCATTTAAATTTCCAGGTAGAATATGATAACCTATTAATTTGTTACCTAAAGTTGCTGCCCAAACATTAACTTTAAATGAGTGTTGGTAATGTGATACCCTTTTGACTCGTGGATTCTTATCACACCAGTAGTGTGCATTATGGGAGTTAAACATACCTTGTCGCGTAAAGGTGGCCTCGTCCGTAAAAAGAATCCATTTTAAAAAATTTGGATTGTGGGCTGTCCTTTGTTGCAATGTTTCACAAAAATCCACTCTAATGGGTAGATCATCTGGCAAGAGCTCTTGGACTTGTCTGTAATGATAAGGATGTAATTGCGGTTCTTTCAGTAACCGCCAAGTACTTGAAGAAGAAGTATTTGTTTGTCTTGCTATATTCCTTACGATAACTGTTGGATCTTGATCAAGTAAATTTAAAATATTATTTTCTTTATTAATTGTTCTTGTTCTTCTTGGTCTACCAGAATTTATTTTATTTGGTCTCACATTCTCAGTTTCTCGACAACGTCGTTTAACGGCTCTAAATGTTTTTTTACTGGGTAAGTTTCTCCTAGGAAACTTTTCTGCATAACGTGTCACAGCTGCACTAGAACATCCTAAACATTCGCCTAAGGTTAATAACATGTCGGTGTATTGAACATTTGAGTACATCTTAATTTGATTTTACAAATAGCAAGGTTTCAAAACTCTAATTATTGTTGATTTATCGTCATAACAACCAATAAATGTCAGATTTCCATGGCACACTTGGAGAAAATAAAGGTATACATATTAGAACTTTATCATTACTACCAGCATCAATTATTACTTCATAATTTTCAAATCAAAATATTCCGAAAACGGTACAGTATCGAGTTTTACCAAGAGTACCTTTTTCGTGTAAAATTGAATGATGTTTAAGTTTACTTGAAATTTTGATTAATAATTATACTCTTAAAAATGGTTGTATTGACTAATACTTAGTACGATCCGTGTAACTAGGGCCCTCTATGAGAATGAGATATAAAAACAAATGCATGGGATGTATCACCTTCCAAAACATATTCGTATAAAATTTCATTACAATGTTGCCAGTAGTTTCGGCAAAATCGTAAAAAATGCGTAAAATTCGTTTTTCTTCAACGCCCTTTATCTTGGAAACGGATGGCGTTACAAAAATTTTTTACCAAGGAAACCCCAATTATTTTTCAGTTTTTTACCTACCCTAGAGACGGGGTTACCTCTTTTTGAAACACCTTGTCAGGAACCGACAATATAGCGTAGCTGTTGTTAGTATGGCAATAGATCCCATGTAATTTAGTTGGAATTAGAATACACAACGAAGAGCACGTGTTCATTACAATTATTTTGTCCCTACAGAGAAGTGTTTTCAGAATTATCTCAAGTTGATTTTCTTTACTATTTGTTTAGGTGAGTGTTTCGTATAATTTTTATTTAACACCATAGTTAGTTTACGTTTTGCATAGTTTGCAGTGAGTTCTAGTTTGTTGTCATATTTTTATAGACTAAAATAATAAAATGGCCTCTTAGAGGAAACTTGATTCCTTCTTATCTGGGAGATATGATCCCGGGATCAAGTCTCCCAGAAACTCCTTATAGATGAATGTTTTTCATTTTATAGAGATGCCACGTTAATACAAAAGGAGGGAAGGAGCCAAGAAAAGAACACCAGTCGACAGACAGAGGTTAAAAGAAGCTGTTTTAGACGTTATTAATAACGGCACGTCTCTCAAAGGAACGGCAAGTCGTTTTCAAATAAATATTATGACATTAAAAAGATACGTTCGCAGACGACGATCCAAAAATGTTGAAATATCCTTCTCTCCTGATTACAAAAAGGCTCAAATATTTACAAATGCAGAGGAAAATATGTTTAAAAATTATTTAGATGTTGCCAGAGAATTACAACATGGCCTTACAAGAAAACAAGCAAAAGAACTGGCGTACGAGTTTGCCATAAAAAATAGTAAAAAAATACCTGCTTCGTGAATAAACATAAGCAAGCCAGTTACGACTGGTTATACGGATTTCTGAAGAGGATGAAGACCTTATCACTTCGCTCTACTTAAGCAACTAGTCTTTCTAGAGCAACTAGTTTCAACAGAAATTATGTATCAAAATTTCATCAAAATGATCAGCTACAACAAACATTAATGAAGCACAATAACCACCCTTCACTTTTGTCACTTTTAGTAGCCCAGTAATGATCAGACCTCATCCTAAAGATGTGGCCAAGGACTCCGAAGTCTCCCGAAGTACAAGGAGACATGATTAATTTTTCTCTATTACTAGATTCTACAAAAACTCGTTATTTATTAGCAGTATATTTTTCGGATGTATAACAGGGGTGGGAAGGAGTTGGGAGAAGCCTATGTCCAAACATGGACGACAGAAGGCTAAGAAAAACGCCCAAAACTTGATAAATTTGTAATGTTCCACTAAATTATCAAGGTTCTAGATCGGTTATAAAAAAAGTTATCTGAAAAAATATAACGGTGGGATTAAGT
Organism: Diabrotica undecimpunctata; assembly: GCF_040954645.1. Classification (NCBI taxonomy): domain Eukaryota; kingdom Metazoa; phylum Arthropoda; class Insecta; order Coleoptera; family Chrysomelidae; genus Diabrotica; species Diabrotica undecimpunctata. Next base: position 114,253,917 of record NC_092810.1, read on the forward strand.
CTTCCTCTTCCCTCCTACTATAGCGGATGGTTTATGTAAACTTGACAACAATTTTTGCTTCAACCATTTCACAAACATATCCGTGTTCATATTGTCATGATAATCAGCTAATTTTGATTTTGATGAAAACACAAGATCTGCTCTCTCAATAAAACTATGTTTTCCACCTGAATGCACTATAATATATCTCTTCCTCGTTATCGATGTGTTTTATTGATTTTATACTCTCGTCCTGCCAAATTCGTTTAATACCGCCTTTAGAAAAAATCCATTTTTCGTCTAAATAAACGAAGAAAGAACATTGTTTTTCAAATTTGCTATAATTTGTTAAAAATTCTATTCTTTTGTGAACGACACTAGCTCTTTCACACAAAGCCTTTCTATTGTCTTCCTGTTGGAACTTAAAGCCAATCTGTCTTAAAACTCTCCAGAGACTTATGGAAATTTTAAATATGTCTTTTAATTTTTGTATCACCGAATCTAAAGAAACATGTTCTTTCTTTTCGCGCATTTTATATATACTGTCTCACGGATTTCAAATTTGCAACCTTTGGGAAGATCTACAGTCTTTGGTTGTCGGTGAGTTTTATATTGTGCAACATTTTATTTACTTTGTCCACTTTTTTTGCTTTTTGCAAAACCGACTTTAGTTTTGTTTCACTAATTCAGAGTCACTAATACATCACACACACGTTTATGTACGGACTAAACTGGTTGCAAAGGGCTCCCGTTGGTTTTCCCAACAGTAAAATAAGAAAGTATAGAAATACCTCTATACGGACGGTTTTAAAACTAAAATCAGTCGGTGATATATGAAACTGTATGTAAATTTTCGTTACTTTTTAATATCTGTAACGACTCGCTACTTCATTTGTCAATAGCCGGTATGTTATATCCGTTACTTTCGGAACTTTTAGGAGTACATTCATTCAAACAAATATTTAAAACTAAAATTTGAAATATTAGATTCTTTTTCTGGTTTCTGAAACATCGTTCTGCCAATTTCGTTTCATTTATATTAAAAATAGTATATTTCTTTTTATTACAGTTTTAGTACCTAATAAAGTAATAAAATAGTGTAATATCAAAGAAACACGACACGCCTCTTTGGTGTTTACATTTCACCGAAACCCAACCCAAATGTCTAATAAACACACATTTGGCTTCCTAGACGTCATTGTATTCATTTGTAGGAGCGTTTGCGTAAAAATTTTTTGTTATTTTCGGATTAAATTTTACAATAAATTTTGCGTCTAACTGAACATCCATTAACTGAAATAACTTTAGTTTAGATGTTATACTAACAGTAGATAATTTTTATTGGAATAATGATTAGACCAATTAACTTCCATACTTCTACTTGCACAGTAAAATATTCGTTGTCGCAATAATCCAAAACAGTCGTATATTCGTGGAATAATCTATATAAGCGAAAAGGTTACTTTTATTCCTATATCTTAAATTAATATGTAAATACGTTGGAAATTTGTTTATTAAAAAAAAACTAAACACATTCTATAAGGAAAATACATTATAGCCTTAGACTTAGACAAAGAATTTTTTTGCCACAGAAAATTGTTATAAGGATGTTTAAATTTAGATCTAGAATCTTAAATTCGTTTATAAACCTGATTAGAGTATTATATATAGATTGTCAGAATAAGATAAAAGATTGCTGATATTAACTGGTAGGCTAATATTGAGATCGATTAAACCTAAATATAGGCTATGAGTCTGTTTCTTATGATTAAGACAATCAAAAAATAAGTGATTCAAATCTCCGATAGATTTATTATTACAGGGAGAGAAGGGAGATTCATATATTCCAATCCTATGCAGATTCTCTGGAAAGAGGCCATGGTTAAGTTTTAGCCGAGTTATTAACGACGAATGTACTTTATTACAGTTAAAATTAAAATGGGGAATATTTTTTGGTAAGCATGGATAAATAGAAAAGTAATGGTTTCTTGAAGTCCTCTGAGCCTCTTTATATTTTGACATCCATCTTTCCCTGCTAATACTCTTGATGATAAAAAAAAAGATCTTAAAAGTAGTAAAAATTTGTAATTTTGTTTATCTGAGATGTATTTTTTGCTATACTGTCCATTTATTTGTTTCTTATTACTCCATTATGTCCTTTAACCCAGAGTAATGTTTTTTTTAATTTTAGTTCATGTAATAATTTTTTGATATCAAGTATAATGGAGTTTTGAAAACTATCTAATGGATGTCTACGAATAGCTTGTAATACTCCCTGAGAATCTGATATAACAACGAAGTTCTCACAATAAGGTGATAATAAGTTACACACTAAGTTAGTACTTTCTGTATAGCAGCAGCCTCGGCTGTAAAAATAAAACAACATTCAAGAATTCGATATTTGTCAACATAATTGCTGTTTGAAACAAAAAATGAGAAACCAGCCCTTTCAACAGCATTTGATCCATCTGTATAAATTATTGTTAAATCTTCCTCTAATTTGCTTAGTATGGATTTAATTATCAGATTAGTTAAAATTGGCAAGTCTGAATAAGAGGGCTTATAATGGTTGAGTCGTCTATCAGAACTTTAAGGTCCTGTTCGTAAAACGGAAATTTTGGTAGCTGTAATATATAATATTGAAATTAATTCGTATCAATAAAATATTCTGCAAGAGGAGGAGAATTTTTTATTTTCCAGTAAGAATTTGTTAAATTTTCTGTCAAAAGTAAACCTATTACGTATGTGTAAAGGTGGTTCTTGGGCTTCTGTTAAAACTACTTGATTTGATGAAAACATCATAGCTCCTAGATAAATCTTTATTGATTTAAATTGTATTCTGTCAAGAGTTATTAGATTTGTTTTGCATGTTGAAGTCTAAAGAATACAAGCATAATCCAGAATTGATAATATCTAGGATCTATAGAATATTAAAGAGATATGTTAATCTGCACCCCATCTATTTTTGAAAACAAAACGCAGAACGTTAATTCCATGCTGGTACTTTATTTTACATACTTTATATGGCTGAACCATATGAGTTTTTTTATCTAACTTCATGCCTAGATACTTATACTCTTCTGCTAAGGGAAAAATATCTGGCATTTGACTGTGACTTTTTGTCTACGATTAGTGAAATATACAATCAAAGATTTTTCTTGTGATATACTAAACCCATTTGATTTACTCACTTATCTATGTTACTAAAGTTTTAGATTCAACATACAATCTTCATAGGATTGATGGCTGGTATATAAACATATATCGACTGCATATTGAATTATTTTGCATTTGTCATCCATCAAACCATTTAGATCTGCAGTATAAACATTAAATAATAAAGGACTTAGAATTAAGCCTTGTGATAGACCGTTATATAATATTCTTGGACCGTGTAATATATTTCTATGGTCCCGTAAGTATATTTTTCTGTTCATATATAAATTTATTATATTTACAGATAATCTTTTATCAATACCATAAGCCACCATTTTTGAATATAATATATGAAAGTCAACCACGTCATAGGCACCATTTAAATCAAGAAACCAACATAGCATAAATTCGTTTTGTAAGAAACAGAGTTGAATGTCCGTAACTATGGGTGATCCTTATCAAATCCATACTGTGAGTAGAGAAAACTGAACTACTTTCAATAAAATGTACTTACGCAATATTCTTATTTCAACCTCCAACTATTAAAGATTTGTAAAAGAACGCCTTTGGTATTTGACGGCAATTTATCTAATATAAGTAAAACCGTCTAAACCGTGGGCTGTATTTCTGCTTTTTTTAGTGCAAAATCTAGTTCTGAAGGGGTAAAAGGTTTTGACATGAAATCTATACTAGTATTAAAACGAAAACTTTCTTTATTCCTACCAAAAACATTACCAACGGCAGATGAAGGTGCAAGTAGGTCTAGTATCTGTTTAATAAGGTCCTCAGAAAGTTGAGGTTTTTTGTTTGTACTGATAGTTATTGAAAATTGATCTGACGGTTATCTATATCTTTGAAAGAGGTGTGCTTTTGTTCAGGCTATTAAAAAAATTTATCCAACTACTTTTTTTCTTTTTAAAATATTTTAAATAATCGTCTGGTTTGGGCTGCTATATTTTTATAGTTTATGTAATTATTATGGATACTTTTTATTCGATACGCTTTCAAGGCTTCTAATCGTTTTTTTATTTTAAAAGTACATTCCCCATCCCACCAATAAGGCCTTGACGTTGAAGGAGTAAAAGGTTTTTTATGTGCATAGATTTGGAAGCAGCTAGAGAGTCTGGTCTGAAAGAGTAGGACTGTGTTCTGATCGTTAGATAACATTATAGACTTAAAATTAGCAAGAAAATTTGTAGAACTGTATTTTGTTGGCAGAATGGACTACGAAGAAGTAGGAAACATAGCAGTGTTAATTGCATGCTATATATTTCCAGAGAGCCCGAGAAGTCTTATTGGAGGCAGATTTTTTATAGTATTCTTTTGATTCGATGGTAGCATACCACACAACGATTACTTGTTTCCACATTTTTAACTTTGTGAGGTTCTTGAGGCATTACTTCCTGTAGCGCTGTGGATGAAAAAATAAAGCTTCGAAAATATGTTCTTTGAACTCGGTAATTAACATATTTGCCTTTGTTACTCCTTTATGTATAATATAGGAATTTAAAACTATGGTTCCTAAAATTAGCTTAATTTTGTTGTAGTGATTGGTTGTATAGATATAATGAGATTGGTGTACTGACTTTGTTTTTTGAAAATAATATATATTTAGTTTTAGTTGTTGAGAAGATAAATCCAGTTTTCTTGTGACCATTTTGAATATCTAAAAAGAAACTGTTTAAGTTTTTGCTTTGACCAAAAATTACGAGATCGTCAGCATATAAGCGGCCTTTACGTGTAAGTTTTAAATTTCGTAGAACATCATTTATGGCGATTATAAATAGAGTAGGACTTATAACAGATCCCTGAAAAATTTCATTTTCTATTCTGATTTGTTTCCTGTACGAGGAATAAAATGATTTCTTCATCTATGAAAATTTCGAATATATCAACAACCGATTTGTTTCCAAACAGTGAATAATCTGACTCAAAAAATTGTTTTTCGTTATATGCGACATCTCCCGAAACCCAATCCCGGGATTCAGAAACTTTTGTGTATACCATATGAGCAGGTGTAATATCGCTATAATTTGCCAAAGAAATGTTACCTTCTGTCGATTCTGACTGTTGAATAGGAATTTCTTTTCCTAGTATAATTCCACCAGCAGTTCTAACTTCTGCATCGGCAAGTAGCTGACGTTTGCTTAAATTGTCGAAATCTCCGCCCTTGTCCTCATCTCCGGAATCTCCATCCGTCAGAGTAGCCGGATCAGGTGACGCTATATAAATTGCCTCTACAAGGTCCGGCTATTAAATAACGAAACTGCTTATGAAAAAGAGTTTTATTTTAAAAATTATTCTACAATCCTTCAATCTATTTCCCTTCCCTCGCCACATACCGTTCCATTCGCTTTTTCCATTGGCCAAAGCAATGCTGGAAGTCTTCTTTTGTTAGAGCTTTTAGAAGCTCCGCCGTTTTTCACTTCACCTCTTCCATCGACTCGAACCGGATTCCTTTTAAGGCTGACTTGATCTTCGGAAACAGAAAAAAGTCACAAGGTGCTAAATCAGGCGAGTACGACGGGTGTTCGAGCATTGGAATGCCTCTAGCGGCTAAATATTGCTTCAAAGACAGCGCGTTTTGGGCAGGTGCGTTGTCCTGGTGCAAGATCCACGGCTTGTTTTTACACAACTAAAGGCCGTTTCTTACGAACTCGCTCTCGCAGCGTTGCAAATACTTTTAAATAGTAAGTTTTGTTTACAGTTTGACCCTCTGGAACCCATTTAGTCATCACGATGCCGTTAATGTCGAAAAAAATGATTAGCATGGCTTTAAATTTTGATTTCGACATCATTGCTTTTTTCATTATCGGCGATGCAGGAGTTTTCCAGTGCATGGATTGTCGCTTAGTTTTAACCTCGTATTTGAATATCCAGGTTTCATCGCAAGTAATGATGTTTTACATTAATTCAGGCTCTTTATGTAACCTCTCAAGAAAATCTGAGCAGATCTGTTGACTGACGAGCTTTTGGCCAGGGGACAAATTTTTTGGGACCAACGTCGCACCATATTCAAAACCCTTATACAACCAGTGTTGACATATGGGTTGGAGACATGGACCATTTCCAAGGCAGATGAAAATCTCCTGCTTATATTTGAACGAAGGATCCTGAGAAGAATATTTGGTGGCATCTGTGAAAATGTTGTTTGGAGAATATATAGGACATATATTTGGTAGTAAAGACGTAGTATCCTTTATAAAAATAGGAAGACTAAGATGGGCAGGACATCTGGCAAGATCACAGCAGAACAACCCTCCTAGAAGAATCCTTATGTCACAACCTGTGGGAAGTGGAAAAAGGGGTAGACCAAAACTCAGATGGAGGGATGGTGTACAGTTGGCAATGGATAGAACTGACTGGCGTAATAGACTTGGGAAGGTCGAGGCTCCTTTATAGGGCTGTAGCACCAATGATGATGATGAACTTCGCTCAGACTTTCTTAATGTTCAATTCGTCATGTAAAATTTTTCTGACAGTTTCTTTATCGGCGTTTACAGTCTCAGCAATCATCCGAGTGCTCATACGACGATCTCCGCGCACATTTTCATTTATTTTGGTCACTGTTTGCGGAGTTAAAACAGAGACAGGTCTACCAGGACGTTGGTCATCTTCGGCGCTCTCTCGGCCTTCAAACCGTTTATACCATTATATACCAGCAAACACGTGCATGAGATAGAGAATTATCACCATAGGCCTCTTTCAACAAATTATAGCACTCAGTCGGAGTTTTTTTAATTTAACGAGAAATTTCACATTAATCCGTTGCTTATGTTTTTCGTCACAAATTGTTATCGGCACGAGAAAAAAACACGTTATTTTCTAACCTCTACAGAAACAATATTACTACAGCGACAAAAACGTAGAGTAGAGACTTCCTGCTGTCCAATGCTGCATTCGTTTCCCACTCTTCCCCTCTAGGACGTCTTCTACGCGCGCAGTCTCGTTATTTAATAGCCAGACCTCGTATAGAGTCATCTATCTCGTCGTATTCTCCAAAGGCTATATCAATAGCTACTTGCACAGTCAAGCCTCTTTGAAGAATTGCAGCAAGGCCTTTGCAATAAAAAAAAACAACTAAGTAGGTACATACTGCATTTTTAAATTTTAGTTCTATAATAGTTCTTATAAGTTCGATAATATTTCTTTAAAGTTCTGTATACTAATACTTTGAAAAATGTTACTAAAAATACCATACAATGAAAACAAAACATATGATATATTGGTACAAAATAACTGGAGAATATGCTTACATTACATCCTAGCGTTACAAATATGTAACAGTCAATTTCCTAACCGAACAACTTTTTTATTTGAAAAAATATCAAAGCTTTTTTACACAAAAAAAATGTATTTATATTTTCTTATACTGTTTGTTTTCTACTATTAACATTATTATACAAAATAAGATTTATATACTTACTCTTTATCAATGAAGTCCATTATTTGAAGCTATATTTCTTTCGTTATATTTTATCCAGGCACAGATTTAAAACAAAGTTCTAATAAAATCTCACATTTACAATGATGTAAACACTAGCACCTTCTGACAAGGACTGACCTGTTTTCAAATTTTAACTAAAAATTTGCGACGTAAGCGATAGAGGATCTATTTAGATGGCACCGTTTTACCGTTACATAATCGTAACGCTGGGAACTAATGAGTTAAATCTAAACTAAGATAAAGCTTTAAATTATTTTGACATCTACTTAAAAATAACAGTAACAAATATTGATAATTATATTAATATGTAATTATTATTATCAGTATTAATAATTAAACGTATTGTTTTAAGAGCAAAATATGATTGACTTAGTGTGTTGAAATGTCAATTGGTAGTTTAGATTTCTTTCCTAGATGGCGTAGTTACCATCCGGATAAACAGTGTGACTTGTCGTCCTAGCCTTTTATATAGATAGATTGAAGAAAATAGGACTGCATAACGGTCAGTGAATGAGACAAGGAGACATGGTATAATTTATGATGGCATCAAGGTTTATTATTAAAGATAAACTGGTAATATTACGAGATCTAAAGAAGAAATATTTAACATTTAAATTATGTTTTAGTTTTGATTGATTTAATTTAAATTAGTTTTGAGATGCACATAAAATATAATTGTAATTTGCGTAATTTACAAATAAATCTTCTAACTGTTATCAAGTAGTAACAATCAGATAGTCATTACATGTTTAACATCTAAAACAATCATCATTAAAATTATAACTGAAAAAGATTTCGCTGCAAGATTAGCAAAAACTTAAAAAACAAACATGCAGATGTGAATTTCCTGTCTTATTGTTCTTTAAGGAAGGTAGACTACTTATGGTAATAACACCAACCTTCATAGCTTATCATTTTTTTTTATTTATGGGAAAATTAAAATTTTTTGCCAATTAATATAATTTTATTGGTGATCAATTTTTTTGTCACGAATGTGCCAAGGATTTTAACGTTGTTAGAAATTATGAACGTTATTGATTTAATATTTGTTGTAAAACTACATTGTTTGTCATTTAATTACTACAACTTACTTATGCAGAAACCACAGCCATGTTTAATTTTACAATTTTTGATGTATTTTGAATTTTAACTAAAATTTCAAATTTCTAAGTTATATCAGAGTAAGATTTTTAGCAGTTACCATCCAAGAGTGTTGGAACAGTATAGTGTTAACTAAACTAGTTTATTACAAGTAGTGACCATAGGCTATTAAGAGCGAAGGTAATAATATCGGCTGAAAAAGAAAGACTTTAAATATAAAAAGAAGACAATTAAAGAAATGGACAAAACTAACTAATATTTAGGAATTCAAAAGCATATTGATAATTTATTAAAAAACACTCACATCAACATGTAACTACAGAAATAGTCAATACAGTGCAACGGGCTCAAACTAAATATTGTCCAACAAACATGAAGGATGAAAAACTAAGAAAACCTACGAAAACTCTTATTAAAGTGTGGTGGCAGATAGAGGGGGATGCCAATATAAACAAAGAAGCGCTATATAAGGCAGTAATGAAAGACAAAAAACTATAAGTAGAAAAACTTAATAAGCAGTAGAGGAAAATAGGGGAAACATTTTAAAAAGAAGCATTCAACAGGAGAAAGTAGAAGTTAACAAACTAAGAAACAGCCGAAGTCGAACTTACGAAAACAGATGAAATACTAATAATAGTCGAAAATTTCTTCAGAGAGCTATACAGGCCAAAAGAAAAAGATAACAATACACAATTACTAGTTACAGTTAAAACAGGGGTATTGAACAAAGAATCAGATTTAATGCACAATACAACAAAATCAGAAATTAAAAGGACTTAAAAAAATAAAAAATAATATATCTACATTATCATTCTGGCCTTACAACCTTACGTGGGTCCTAGTCTCCTCAAGAATTTCTCTCCAGACGTCCCTATCCATTGCCCTTTCTCCGCAAAACACGTATTCCCATATTTCTCATGTCTTCAATGTTATTAAGGAACGTTGTTCTGGCTTTTCCTCTTCTTCTCTCACCAATGAGTGTATGAAAAAGCGCTTTTCTAGCTGTGTCATTTTGTTCCATCCGATTTACATGCCCTATTTAACTCAGACGTCCTATCTCAATATGTTTTAGATATCAGATTCCTGGTATATTCTATAAAGTTCATAGTTGTATCGTTTTCTCTACACTCCATTGTCATTTACTGCTCCATAGATTCGCCTTAGTACTTTTCTTTCGAAACATCCTAACATGTTTTTATTATTTTTTGTTAAAGTCCAGGTCTCTGAACCATATGTTGGGACTGGGCGAATTATTGTTTTGTAGAGTTTTATTTTGTATTTCTCAATATAATTGTGGATTTAAGGAGGAGATTGAGCCCAAAATAGCATCTGTTGACCGTGCAAATTCTGTGGTTTATCTCAAAGGTAGCATTAAATTAGTGTTAAGGAGCGTTTCAAGGTATACAAATCAAATTCGTTCACTGCTTCGATGATGTCGTTTTCCATAACAAGCAGTCGTAGGATTGGTGGTTGCGTGCTTATTTTCACATACTTCGTTTTGTTGGTGTTTATTATTAAACCCATTTTTGTAGCTGATTCTTTTAATGCTACATACGCCTCCCTTACAGCGTTTCTGTTCTCCCAACAATATTGATATCATCAGCATGGCCAGGATTTGCACTGATTTAATATATAGAATGTATAATAAATTAGTGGTTGTAACTTGTGACATACGTATTACTTTTTCCAGAGCCAGATTAAAGATTATTTAGGAGAGAGAGTCTCCCTGGCGCAGCCCATTATTTGTTTTAAAAGGGTTCAGACAATTCCCTCTGAATTCACACTCTAATTAAACTTTTTCGAGAGTTAGTTTTGTTAAATTTACCAACTGAATTGGTATTCCTAGCTCCTTCATTGCTTTGAACATTTCTAGTCTATTCACAGAGTCATAGGCTGCTTTGTAGGGATAGGGATTTCTGTATCCATATTTCTTTTATAGTTTGCTGTAATGCCATTATGGTATTATGGTCACCTTATTTATATAGTTCAGCTAGGATATTATCTATTCAGTGGCGCACCCAGAATTTTCCTGTGGAGAAGGGGGGTTTTGGTTGGGCACCGATATTTTTTATGCTACCTTCATTTTAAGTCTTAAAATAATTTGTGAGTAACGAGTAACAGTGTTGGAATGGTGCCCTTGGCGGGAGGAGGGGGGTTTTACCCCCAAACCACCCTCTGGGTGCGCCAATGTATCTGTTCCGGGTGATTTTTTTCTGACTAGTTTTTCAACTGTATCTTTAACTTCAAGAATCGTTAGTGATTCCTCTTCCCTCTCGTTTTTTCTCCTTACCTCATATCTTTCGCCTTCCAGGTTTTGTCCTTCTTCCTCTATATTAAGAGCCTGGTTAAAGTATTTCACCCACCTATTCAATACATCTTTCCTTATTGTTAACCTATGGATTCTTCCTTTGTTGAGGTTTTCTATATATTTGAGTTTCTTATTTAAGCGGTTTTTTTTCTTTTATGTATCCTCTTCTCGTGTCTTTTCTTTATCTGGTTATTCTCTATAATTGTTCTAGTTCGTCGGGTAAGCATTTTTCTGTAGGCTTCATTGGTTTCTTTTGTTGCATTCTTACATTCATCGTCAAACCAATAATTTTTCTTCTTCTCATGGCGCCGTCTCCTTTCGAAGGTTGGCGATCCAAATGGCAATTGTAGTTTTGGAAACTGCTGCGCGAAAGAGTTCTGCGGATGAGTGGTCAAAACATCTCCCCAGGTGTTTTAGCCACGAGTTCTTGCGTCTTCCTACTGATCTTTTGCCCTATAATTTTCCTTCCAGTATAACTTAAAGTAATTCGTATCTTTCGCCTCTCAACACATGCATTATTGCAATACTTCCCAAGTATTGCCATAATTTTTAGAGGCACTAATTTCTGTTCCTATTTCATCTTTAGCTGCTGCTTCAATGTATTTCATTATTCTAGTCCAGTAGAAGTCTATATCTGTGTGGCCTTCTTCATTTACATTTTGATTCGTTAGCTTATTGGTGATTTTTTCCGAGTACCGTTCTGCAATTGTCGCATCACTCAGCTTTTACATATTTTTCTTTGCTGGTGTTTGAAATTTTACCCGTCAATATTGAGATTACTAGGCAATGATCTGAGTCTATGTTTGCGACTCCATAAATTCTGCAGTTTGTTCCATGCCTCAAATTTATTAAGATATGATCAATCTGACTCGTTGTTCTTTCATCAGGAGAGGTCCAGGTTACCTTGTGTATGTTCTTGTGTTCAAACTAGGTGCTAGCGACTGTCATATTGAGTGCTGCTGCTAAGTTTATCAGTCGTAATCCATTGTCACTACTGATGTTGTGTATGCTATGCTTTCATATCGTGGGCATGAAAACTTGCTCTCGTCCTATTCTTGCATTCATGTCCCCTAATACAACATTAATGTCATTTCTAACACATCTCCTGTAGGCTTGCTCTAGGTCTTCGAAGAACTAATCTTTTATTTCCTCTGGTTTGTCATCAGTTGGGGCATGTGCATTGATCAAACTGCAATTAAAGAATTTTCCTTTTAAGCGCAAACAACACATTCTTTGACGGTAGGCTTTAAAGTCAATAATAAGGCCTTTTGTTCTTCGGTTTACAATAAATACCACCCCATCCATGTGTTGGCTTTCATTGCAGCTATAATATATGGAATAGGTTCTCTTATCAAAAGTGCCAGTTTCCGTTCACCGCATTTCTTGCAGTACTAAAACATCTACTTTGTACTGTCACTTAAATCCTGTCTAAAGCTAGCTCAGTCCGTTCTATTATTGGTTAAAATAGGGTTATTTTCTCTTAGTATAATATGCTCACAATTCGGTACAGGGTTCGGGTATTCCATGTTCTTAATCTCAATTCCATTTTTCGTTTGCAGAGTCGTCATCGTGAGTTCCGTCCAGCTTATAGTTCCTGAGGTTCCGTAACATATGTTTTTTTTTTTATAGAAGAAGGTTGTTGGCCTGTAGCCCAACCCCCAACCCAGAGGTCCAGGGACTCTTCTATTCGGGTTGCCATATCTTAGTCTGTGTCTACTGTGTCTACTGTGTCTACTGTGTCTACTGTGTCTACTGTGTCTACTGTGTCTGAGTATGTTTGATGGTATTTTGAAAACAGAGAAGAAGACTATTTTTATTCGTAAAAAGGGTAACATCTAAAACTAAAAAGAGATTTAAAGTCGGTAAATCCAAACAGTAGAAGAAAATTAAGTAATGTGAATAAAAGTAAGTAATTTTGTTTTTGAAGGTATTTGGAAAAGTGGTAGCAGTGGCGATTCCATGTACGCTAAACGGTAGCAGTGCAGAAGTTAATATTAACAGTATTTGTAAGTACTAATAAATTATCATTGCATCGGGAGAGGCTTCGTTCTTGGCAGCAGATCCAAGGAAGGAGTTTATTTAAATTTGAGAACAATTGTATAGAGCTAAAAAGGTTTGAAACACAACAATAACTAATTAAATCGTTAAATTTGTTTTTGTTTTTAAGTTTTGTAAAGTAGTATAAGTTATTTAGTAAAGCAAATCAATATTGGCTGCGAATCTTTCAATTATTTAAACATTTAATTTAAAATTGGCGTCTATATTTAAGATCGTTGAGATATATTTTGTATGGAATAGTGATTAAATGAATTAATTGTTTGTTATGTCAAATTATTGAAAGTATTTAAATCATTTAAACAATTAAAAAAAAAAGTAACTGTATTTAAATTAGGTTAAATAGAATAATTAGAATTAAATAGATTAAATTTCAATATCATAATAATTTTTATATATATATGCATCTTATTTATATATGCATTCTCCCTTTTATGTCTTTGTTGCACTGTTACTATAATCTTTACGTTCCAGGATCTGCTGGGTCTACCCTTTACTCTTCTAACAGGTTGCCTCGAGTACCACACTTTCTAATTTAACTTTTTATTTGTTGAACCTATTATGAATTTATATTTTTTAGAATATCAAAATATTCAACTGCGCTTGATTTTTCAATTGAGCCAGTAGATATGATTATTTTTAAATAAATAACTTAGTATTATGTTGTTAATTACTTAAATAGATGTCATCCAAAAAGGTAGCTGATACGACTGAAATGTCCGGTAATTAGGTGTTTGTGGTCGGTAATAGCAAAAAAATCGGTAAGTAGGTTACAAGCAGGTCGGTGAAGAGAGCATTTTAATGAAATTGTACATAATTATTGAAACATTTAAAGAAGAATTAAACTGCGATAATATTATTTTTTCTATATTACTAGCTGAATCGGATATATTAAAAATTATCTTAAATTATGCAAAGAAAAATAAAAAAGTGGTCGGTAAAAGGTACAGTTACCTTATCTGCACATACGGCGTTTTGGTTAATGACGGCAGCATTGTGCGGTATGAACATCAGCAACTCGTATTGCCACCAAGATCCTTTACCGATCTCAAGCCAGGATAGTAGTTTCATAAAAACAATTTAAATCATGTTCCACATATTAAATAGACTCAGTTATTGTTCGTTGGCTATTCTAATGAGTCATTCATAGAAGTAGGTTTTGTGTTTGCTCATCGCTGTGTTCAATATTAACCTGAAATGATTAACAAAGTTAAACAAATATAGTCGGTTCGCTATATTTACGCGGGTTTCGGATTAACAAAATTATGCTAATGACTCATTGATAACCAGTTGCAGTAAACGACTTCCCAGAAAGTTAGGTAAAAACTGCATTAATGGTCATATTTTAAAATACATTAAAATAACATTAGGGTAGGTATAAATTTGTTACAATATTGCAGTTGAATTGATTCTTTGCCAGTGTTGACATAAGTATTTTACGGATGAAAAAGAAAATGGTGGTCCTTTAAAATCGGTAATGTCTGTTCAACAACGCGTATGTGATGCTCTAGGAATTAGTAAAATTAAACTAAGAGGAGTATTACAAAATCGCAATAATGAACGGCCGAAAGAAGATCACCGAAAAACTGGCCTATCATTGAAAACGAAAGATATTCCAGATGGAAAAAAATTTGAAATTTGTGATACCATTTATCGAATGCGAGCCAACAAGGAACATGTGACCTTAAATACAATTCTCTCGGAATTAAAAGATAGAAAATTTGACGAAATTGGCAGAACAAGTCTATGGCAAGTGATACATAATTTGGGTTTCAAATTTCAAAAGGAGGATAACAAAAAAGCCCTTTGTGAAAGAAGTTCTGTTGTGCATAAAAGAATTAACTTTCTAAGAAAATATTCTAAATTAAAAGAAGAAAGGGCAAATTTTATATATTTAGACGAAACATGAATATTTTCTAGGGATGCAACCAAGAGAATATGGCAAGATGATAACGTAAAGTCTATCAAACATACTGATGGAGAAGGGAAGCGACACATAATTTTACATGCAGGAGGGAAATCGGGTTTTATAGAAGGTGCTGATTTAATATTTTCATCTAAATCAAAATCAAGTGACTATCACGATAATATGAACACAGAAATGTTTGTAAAATGGTTACATGAAAAACTTCTCTCAGGTTTAAGTGAGCCCAGCGTAATTATTTTAGACAATGCACCTTACCATTCTGAAGTATTAAACAAAAGTCCAACGAATTCTTGGACTGTTAATAAAATTAAAGAATGGTTGACAAAGGAACATATACCATTTACACAACATATTTTAAAATCAGAATTATTACGCTTGACAAATATCCACGCAAAACAAAAAACCTTTGTTGTGGATCAGATTATTGAAAGTTACGGTCATCAAGTTTTACGTCTGCCACCGTATCATTGCCAGTTTAATCCCATCGAATATATATGGGGAATAGCAAAACAATATTATGACAACCATATTGGGCCTAACGGTTATAGCGACGACGCAGTTCGGGAAACTTGGCGAAAGGCACTTTCAATTGTAACTCCAGAAGTGTGGTGCAACTGTATATTCAAGTGCGAGAAACTATTAGAAGATTGGTGGACTCGTGAAAATAAAATAAACGAAATAAGTCCAATCATAATAACAATTAATGGTGATGACAGTGATGATGATGACGATTATGATATTTTTGATGATAATGACTGATTTTCATTTTTGTTGGCAAGTTAAAGTTTTTTATTTTTCATTAGAAATTCTCTCCATGGGACAAATATACATAGACCATATTTTCTGTGTGAAGTGTAATATAAAATTATTATTAGGTTTATATTAGCCACATTAGACTCCATTAATAAAGTAATTCTCCTTATTATACTGTCAATTATATAAAAGATTTTCCATTATTATTTAATTAAAAAAAGTTATGGATTATTTTTCATTTCATTTGACCAGTTAATATTTCCCCAAAGAGCAGGTAATTAAAACTGGGTACTTACAATAAAATTTTTAATCCGAAACCCGCGTAAATATAGCGAACCGACTATACTTGTAGTTATTATGTATTTAGACGTTACGACCAAATAATTTTACAATATTTCTTGATTTATATGCCTACATGAAAGCAATAATAAATCATATTAAGGATAACCTTTAAAACCTTGCGTATAATTTATTTTACAAGAACTCTAGCAAATATAAATTTTACAGCTTAATTTAAAAGCAAAATTTATGGTTGTAATTATAGTCCAGTGTACCATGGTTTTTAATTATAAATTCCATTAACATGGATTAACATGCATTTCATTAACATGCATCCATCTTTTTATAGCTATTTAACCAACAAGTGTAATAATAAGGGCGATTAACAATTGAGATATTGTAAAACGTGAGCGAAGCGAGCCGCGGTTGTCTGAAACAATAAATTAAAAAATATTAGATTCTGGTTTTATAAAATTAAAATATCTTATTTTTTTATGACAATCGTAAAAATCGTATGTGTATGCAATGAAAAATCGTAATCTGAGTATGTAGTACGTATATATATTTTTTTTTGTTACAGTTTCCTGATTTTGTGGAAGAGTGGAAAGAAATATCATGGCTATTTGAGCGCAATGGAATTTTCCGCACTGCTTGGGAGCCATTGACGGCAAGCATGTCGATATAGTACCACCTGCTAGCAGTGGGTCTTATTATTTTAATTATAAAAATCGCCACAGTATGGTTCTCTTAGCAGTAGTGGACCCCAGATACCGGTTCATATTAGCTGATTTTGGTACAAATGGCAGAATCTCAGATGGGGGTGTATTACAAAACACAAGTTTCTCTCGAAACTTGCAGAGAAAAATATTAAAGGTGCCAAATGCCGACAGCGTCAGTAACAGTACTAGATGTCTTCCATATGTTTTTGTCGCAGATGACGCATTTTCTCTGAGAGCCGATATGCTAAAGCCATTTCGACAAAATGACTTGGATACACGAGATAAAAAAATATTCAACTATCGTTTGTCTCGTGCAAGATATATTGTGGAGAATGCGTTCGGTATATTGGCTTGGAGATTTAGAATTTATCATACTACGATTAATTTAGATGTAAATAATATTGATAAAGTTGTAATGGCTATAATGCTTATACATGCGTCTTGCATAATATTTTAATGACACATGCCACAAATTCTTATGCACCAACAAATTGTTTATGTACTGAAAATACTGAGGATAAGACAGTTATTTCAACCGGCTATAGTCCTTTTCCATCATATTGATAGCACATTATGTATGCAAATCCTCAACAGGTCAAAAAACGATAGGCGTCACCCTATACTTGTTTTGAAATAAATAAAAAAAATTAATATTTTAAGATGCCGTCAACAATTCATTATCTTTTAAAAAATCTTGTGTAAAATAAGTGTCCACTAATCTCACTATACCTTTTTTGTGCGTAAAAAACGTCGGTATATATGCCACACGATTATTGTTAATTATACACGGATGATTAACGAGAGAATTCAATGTTTCACGAAATAAATTAATGTAAACAGTAATTTAAAGGTGAATATTGTTATCTATACAAGTTATCGCCTGACACAAAAAGAATACCTTCTTTAAACGATTACCTGGAATTACTGATAAGGCTTCACTAATGATAGTTTAAGTAGTTTTTGTTCTACATTACAGCTTATGCCAATAATATAAATTAGAAATTGTTTGCATCTTCTTTTTAGTTTTAGATGTACATTGTTCATGTCTTACCTACCTACGTTTTTGGTGTCGATATTTTGTTATTTGCATTTAAAAATGACGTCGACAACAGGTTTTATCCCGGTTAAGTGTAGTTTTAAAGGTGCTTTCAGTCTAAGAGAGAAAAATATAATATTAAATGTACACGATGAACTTGTACATCAACGCCCTTTAAGTAATGTTCGTGAAATCGTTAACATGTGTTCAAATATGACAGGGGTTGGAGAAGCAACAATTTATAGATTCCTAAAAGAAAAAAAAGGAGGAACTGTTTCGTCTTCCAAGACGAGTGGAGGGAGTAAACCCTTGGAAATTGAAGAAATACATAAAAACATGATAAGACGCAGCTTCCACTCATTTTTTTTAACAAAGAATTTCCAACATTGGACAAAATCCAAACATTAATTAGAGAAAACGAAGAGTTATCAATCATAAGCAACAGGAAATTATGGGGACTATTGAGAGAGATGGGATTTCGTTGGCAAAAGAATAGAAGAAAATCCATTTTAATTGAAAAAGATTACATTGTATGTTGGAGACGAGATTATTTAAGAACTATTAAAAAGTACCGAGAAGAAGGGAAAACAATTTTTTATTTGGACGAGACTTTTCTAAATGAAGGTCATACTGTACCATATCATCTATGGGTTGATACAAATGTGAAAAGTTCCCGTCAGGCATTCATCGAACGTGTATAAACTGGAATAAACAATATTCCCGTTGGAAAAGGACGCAGACTCATAATAACCCATATTGGAAACGAATACGGTTTTGTCAATGGTGGATTATTAAGTTTTGCCTCAAAATCAACCAAAGATTACCACGAGGAAATTACTGCTGACGTTTTTGAAGAATATTTTCAGCAAATGCTGGATTTAATTCCAAAAAATTCTGTCATAGTCATGGATAATGCTAGTTACCATTCAAGACTAGCAGAAAAATTGCCAACAACGGCATGGAAAAAATGGAAAAAAGGAGAGATAATCGAATGGTTGGATAAACACGCAATTGAGTACGAGGAGAATTCGGCAAAAAAGGAATTATTACCCATTGTAAGGTAACATAAAGCAGCTTATAAAAAATATATAATTGATGAAATGGCATTAAACCGTGATGTAATTATTTTACGTTTACCCCCATACCACTGTGATCTGAATCCGATAGAAAATATATGGTCTCAAGTAAAGGGTGAAGTCGGACGCAACAACACAACTTTTAAATTAGAAGACTTACAACAATTATTAGAACATTCCTTATCAAAAGAAACTCCAGAAAATTGGAAAAATGCTGTTAGTCATGCTCACAAGGAAGAAAATAAAATGTGGAATTTGGATAATATGACTGATGCAATGCTGGAACCGGTAATAATTAACATTGGAGTTGAAGATTTTTTAGATTCTGAAGAAAGCAGTGAATCTGAAATGGAATTTGATTAAAATAATATTCATTTTTTAAAAATCGGCCCCTGTTACGGCCACAAATTATTTTATATATAACCAATAAAATAAACATCTTACATTTCTTGCAAATTCATTATTACCTGTTAATCTCCATCACTCCGACACTGGCAACTTTATTTAGGGATTAGTAACCCTCAAAACTATTGTATTCTATTCTGCTTCAACCTTTATACCTGGTGGTCATACTCAATTTAAAATTGTTTTACCCGTATCAACAGTTTAGGGATTTGCATACATAATGTGCTATCAATATGATGGAAATGGACTATATAATACCGCAAGTTCTAATATCGAAGATCTACAAAGACGAAGCCAAGGAAATATTAGCAATGACGAAAAACGAGTGAGACAAGAATTTCAAAATTATTTTGCAAACGATGGCAAAGTCCCTAGGCAAGATAAGTATATTTGTAACCTAATTATAAGATGTATCATTTATCTAAATAAATAAAGTACTGTATTTACTTACCTAATAGTTATTTTCTTCTTCGATTTCGCCGTCGATATCGTCTATATTTGAGAGTGATTTACGGGGGGTATCTTTATCACCAAGAAAATCAAAAAGATTGTAATACCACAACGTAGGCGTATAAATGTCATCTGTAGACGCACTAGACTTTAAAGACTCTTTATACATTTTCTTTTCTTTTCGGACATTACTACGCAGACTATTTTTTTTTTTTAATACGTCATCTTATGTAGAATTTGGTTCTACCTCTTTAAGTTTGGCAGTCAGTTTCTCATAAGCAGCTGTTCTATTGTTCCTGTCATGGTAGTCTTTGCTCTTGACAAGCCAAAGAATTGGCTCCGATTTATATATCTCAAAAAATTCTTACATAATTACAGTACGTTTGCGAGACGCAATTTAAAATAAATAAATACAATGTTAAAACCCGACATATCGCTTGAAAATGAATTGAATAGCTGTGACCCGAACGCGCAAGTCTACATACATGGAGAGGTTTACCTGTAGGTAAAAGGTAAAATATAAATTTTGAAATGTTGTCAGGTCGCCTGTACAGGTAACGATACCTGCCGGTTTTAGCACATACACCTTCCGGTTTGACTGTACAGGTGGCCTGAACAGGTATACCTGACAAGTAGACCAGAATGTGAGTGGCCGGCGTTAGAAATTGGACGCTTACACTCTGTATTTCTGTTATCGAATATGTCTCGCTAATGTGGGAAGCATTAGCACACACAAGCACGTAGATGTAGCTTAAAATAGGTCAGTAAAAATCATCAGTGGATATCTAAGACCCACATACGTAAGCTCAGCTTTATCTTAGATCTCACTTCACCGATTATTCGAAGAGAAGTAACTAAAGAGGTGGAACGAAAGAAACAAACTTTAGATTTTAGGAACCTCCCTACCGCACGAAGACTCAAATCGAGTAATAACTTTTTGATCAGGTCAACACATCTTCAAGATACAGCAGAAAGAACTCATTCTGCTAAATAGGAAGAAGCTTTTCCTTACTGTCTGTACCTTAAGAGGAACTTTCGTCTAGTAACCATTTTACTTACCCTTTCTGAAAGACTTTCTATTAATAATTCGCGAGTCATAGTGGCCAAGTGTAAAACCAACATGGAAAAATAGGGACTGTTGTCTGCTGGCTCCGATATTTTTTGTGAATGTGGAACGGTACAAGATTCAATAAATCTACTTAGTTGTTCTCTGCTGGAGAAACCTTGCACTGAACATTGTCTTCTGCATAACACAGTCATTAAGACTGCTGTTTTCTGGATGGAAAAGATTTAATTTTTTAAACTGGACACGTAAAATAAAGTTAGTAATTTCAGTGATTGGAAAAAACAACTATCGAAGTGTAAATAAAAAAATCTTTGATCGATAATTTTTTTAGACGAAATATAACAAAAAGTTATCACACACACACACACACGCAGTGATCAACCCTGCCCCTAGGAACATGTGTATACCAATATAAGAATGGGATCCACATGTCCGAAGATCAAACCGGTCACACTTCGCTAGTCGAAGTGGTACCTATCTGACCCCCAGGCTTTTCCACCACCCCTCCTCATCGTGTGACTTACGTGAGGAGGCTTATGATCTGAAATTTACTTAAGATGCCCTGGGTAATAGGACATCCTCGGTTTTTAGTGAATGTGGTTATGCCACCTAACTGTAGGGGTAGCCACATCTAGGCTTTTCTCCCTATTTACTTTACTGACTCTATTGATTTTACTCTAGCGTTACGTCGGGACTTGAGTCCCTAAAAAAAAGAAAAAAGAGCGTGTGTTCCGACCATAGAACCATCAGCCTGAGCTCATGACTCTATGTCCGGAAAAGAGTGTGTGCTCGGTCACTCAGCCGCCGATTTGGCAAAATAAATTTTGTTCTCCTCGCCGGCTGAGCACCCGAGAGGGGTCCGGCCACCAAGCCCATGTATGCCGCACATGACCTCAGTGCTCGGATTTCGCGAGTAGATCTTTCATTCGATCTGCCTTAAGGGCCTAGTCCGCGGAGCGGTATATAGAAGGTCTGACGGGCCCCTTCTATATTTGCTATATAAGGTAAATTTACTTTAAACGGTTTAATGAAAAGTATGAATATATCAATATGAATGTACGTTATTTAATCAGAAAACACATTTTTTTGTTTTTTTTTTGGACTTCTGGACAAAAAGTTATCACACCTAATCCATAAATAATTAAGATTATAATTACTCTCGCTTCGAAAAACTATTGCTTGTCCGATCATTCAATTATTTCCTTAACCTTTAAGGCCGGTTTTCACGCTACGTCTTATTGTACGTTTTGTTGGATAGGACAAATCCTATACAATAAAACGTGGCATGTAAACAGCAAACCGTACGCCTTGTCGAATCGAAATGAAATCCAAGGTCAGATGGTAGAAATGATGGGAGAAGCATAGTTTTGCGAGAACTGATAGGATGAAACGTTACGTGAATTCAGACAAGTCTTCCGATCTTGACTTATTTGACGACTAGTTCCACTGCATTTCGTTTCATTTTTCCCAAAAAAGCCTAATAATGTCAGATTTGCGGCAATGCACCCACGATTTTCTCGGGGAATGTATTGAATTGTATAAAAGTTTTTAAGTAGTTATGTTTTAAAACCAAGTAGATTGCATTACAGGTTTCAGGAAATATTTGGCTTAACGCTGGTTTGGATATTATGATTGTGAACTCCAAGTCCTTGACGCTGCGTCCTGTTGTAAGATATCTGAGAGTTGCTGTGAGTCTTTTATAGGGTGTATTGGCTTTTCCCATGAGGTGTCTTATTTTAATATGTATTTTGTTACCAACTCTAGCAATTGACAATAGGCTGAGGTGTCCATTCGCAAATAATTGCGCCAGTCATCTGGTTCGCCTCTTTTAGTAACGAGACGTGGGAATACTGGCTTCTTTTTAGAAGCCCACTCTCTTGACCATTTTGTCTTTTGACGGGCCTTAAGGCCCGTTTTCACACTACGTCTTATTGTACGTTTTGTGGGCCATATAAAACGTACGACAAAATGTACGTTTTGTCCAGTGTATACACACTACGTTTTTCCTTCCGTTTTCTACTTCAATTCTAATTCAGAGTCTTGAGTTGTGTGAAGTTTGTTTAGTGTTTTTTTATTATGGAGGAAACACGGCTGCTTTCTGTTATTTTTTAACTATAAAGATACTACGACTGAGGAAAAAGGGGATGAAGAGGGAAAAGACAAGATGGTCAAGAGAGTGGGCTTCTAAAAAGAAGCCAGTATTCCCACGTCTCGTTACTAAAAGAGGCGAACCAGATGATTGGCGCAATTATTTGCGAATGGACACCTCAGCCTATTGTCAATTGCTAGAGCTGGTAAAACACCATACATATTGAAATAAGACACCTCATGAGAAAAGCCATTACACCCCATAAAGACTCACAGCAACTCTCAGATATCTTACAACAGGACGCAGTGTCAAGGACTTGGAGTTCACAATCATAATATCCAAACCAGCGTTAAGCCAAATAATTCCTGAAACCTGCAATGCAATCTACTTGGTTTTAAAACATAACTACTTAAAAACTTTTATACAATTCAATAAATTCCCCGAGAAAAACGTGGGTGCATTGCCGCAAATCTGACATTATTAGTCGTTTTTTGGGAAAAATGAAATGAACTGCAGTGGAACTAGTCGTCAAATAAGTCAAGATCGGACGACTTGTCTGAACATGTATTTTCACGTAACCTTTTATCCTATCAGTTCCCGAAAAACTATGCTTCTCCCATCATTTCTACGATCTGACCTTGGATTTCATTTCGATTCGACAAGACGTACGTTTTGCTGTTTGCATGCCACGTTTTATTGTATAGGATTTGTCCTATCCAACAAAACGTACAATAAGACGTAGCGTGAAAACCGGCCTTTTGTCACCAGTTGAAATGACATCGATAAAAATATTTTCGTTTTCAATGTTCACTCAACACATTTATCTATTACACGATAGCTCATATAACACACAATAGTTATGATCAATTGTGCAATTTTCAATTAGATCCTTTCCACATTTTAAAACTTTTATTTTAGCCTAAGGAATATACTCATTGACATTTCAAATGTACCTTGCCCACTCATTTCTTCGTGCAATTTAAATGTTTTCGATGAATTCAAGTGGAACATCTTTTAACGCGGTATGGTATACGTAAAATATGTAATTTGTTTTCCCAAGTTGTTACATATTTATGTATTTGATAAAAGCTAAGGTTTCAATTGAAATTGTTTTTAGTGTCTTTTGTATTTATATATCAATATACTATAATAGTAAACTATGTTCGCGTATGTATATTTACGTAAATATACATATACATCATCGAGTTAGAATCTATGGAGAGGGCATCACGTGACTAAAAACGACCTCATTTCGGCCATATTGTTTTGACACTTTTGACAGATCGTATATGTTTATTTACGTTTGTTGTTTTTCGAATATTTTTAGTTTTGTAATACTTTTATAGAAACTGTAATAATATATTGTGATAGTGCATAATAATGGTTTCTTACTTTCAATATGGTTGCAGTGGCAGAAGCAATGTTAATAAAAAATCGTCAGGAATAACGTTCTACAGGTTAGTATACAAATATGTAAACAAAGTAATGGCCGGTACTTCAGAGAATAAATTAATAGTATTTGACTGTATTAATTTATCTTCATGTATAATATATCGTGTTTTTAGTGTTTACCGCGGGATAAATAAATCATAGTTTATTAAAAATATATTGCACTTTGTAGATTATGATTAAATCTTCTGAATAACTAGTCATATTTTTATAGTAGTTTTAATAATATTGAGTCCGGCCATGATCCCACCGCCATATTGGTATCACCGTTAGCCACGCCTACCTACGCCGTTTTTAATACACACGTTAATATGCTTATAGCTTCTCCATAGATTCTAACTCGATGATATACATACATGTATTGAGAAAAAACGTAAGACCGTAATTTTAATACAATATGTAGTTCACTGTGATAGTGGAGGATTATCGGGGTAAAAATTGGAAAACAAAAGAAAGGATACTTAATACTTTATCCTTTTATTAAAGATATTTCCCATTTGAATAGATACACGTCATCAGTTTATGTAAATTTAGTTATTGAGCATACAGTTACAAAAAAAAACAAAAGGTTCCAGGAAGAATTGTCCATAATTCTTCCCTTCGATTTTTTTCATTTTTAAACCACTTTTACTGTCTTATGGTATATGTATACATACTTCGTATTTATATTGTGTATATATATGTTGTATGTAGTTTAGTATAGAAATACGCTCATATTTTGCCGCACAACTTTACACGGGTGCTATAACCAATCTTTATTTTGCTGCAGTTTAATTTTATTTATTATAGTTTATTTCACGAAAAATGGTTGAGTGCAATAAAACCCGACCGCAAGTACCCCAGCTTAGTCAACACTAGTTGAGCAGGTAAGTATTCAGGTAAAATTGAAGCTACTGTACAGTGTCGTTATCTTGTTTGTATAATAAATTCCTGGTAATATAAAAACGATTAAAAAATCATATAAAATTATAAAAACGATTAGAATACATTTTATTTCATAAAGTTGTAAACATTTTAACAGTGAGTTTCACTATCAATGGTTGATCTTTTAATGACCACAATAAATTTGCTGATCGTTAAGTTCTGGAATAATTATACAGGTTCCCTCTATTCTGTATAATTTGTAAAAGTATATAAAACCGATGAGAAATTTTTTAATATACATTTTGTTTCATTTAGTTGAAAGTGTTACAAGTGTTACCAGTGTTATACCTATTTATACCTATAAAACAGCATTATGTGGCGTCCGTGGAAAAACATTGATGGTGCTTCTTCCAGTGTTCCAGCAAAGAAAAAGCATTTATCTGCTGACGCTAGAGAAATCGTAAAAACAATATATAGTTCTTTACTTACAAGAGGACTTACTGCTAATACTACTGTCAGTGAAATATGTGATTTAACGAAAATACCTCTAACCACAGTGAAAAGAATTACATCAAATCCCATTAAGTCAAGAAGGAAGCGTAAGGATGCCGGTTCTACCAAAAGTATTGACGAAAGTGATAAAGACTTATAAGATGAAAAATTTACACAATGTACAAAGAGCAATGGATATCTACATTAGATGCTTTAAAACAACGGCTTACTAATGATGATACACAAATAAACTGTAGCCGCATTAGTCTTTGGAGGATTTTGTCTAAAATGGACTTCAGATATCGTACAATTGACAAAAGGGAAGTGCTTATGGAGTCCCATCGTTTACAAAAATGGCGTACTGTATATATAACTTCCATAAGAAAGTACCGTACAGAAGATCGACCAATAATTTATCTGGACGAGACATGGTTTGACACTCATGAAACACCATCCAAAGGATTGTCCGATTCTTCCAACAAGTGTCAAACAAAATCTCCATCAAACAAAGGGAAAAGAATAACAATTTTACATGCAGGATCAGAAATTGGTTGGGTCCCAAATGCCTTAGGGCTTTCTGCAAAGAACATTAAAGACTCCTGCGTGGACTACAATGAGGATACAACGGCAGAGCTTTTTGAGCAATGGTTTAAGAATTGTCTTATACCTAACCTTCCTCAAAATAGTGTGATAGTAATGGACAATGCAAGTTACCATAGTCGTCAATTACATAAGTCTCCAAGTGCAAATAACACGAAAATTGAAATTCAAAACTACCTGTTAGAAAACGATATATATTTTGAAGAAAGTTATTTAAAAAATGAACTGTTAGAAATGTTAAAATCATTTTTTATTAAAAAAGTATATGTTTGTGACGCATTGGCCGAGGACATGGGATAGACAGTGTTACGGCTTCCGCCCTACTATTGTTTATTTAATCCCATAGAGTATATGTGGCACCAACTAAAGTCAAATGTTAGGTCGCAAAATGTTTCTCCGACTTTAAGTGGTAGTGTAGTCGAATTAATAAGGAAATGTGTTGATGATATTATCTCCCCAGAAAGTTGGAAAAATTCAGTACGCCATGTAATGAACGTAGAAAATTCATATGTTCCTTTGAATCATATAATTAAACCAATTGTTATTAATCTTGAAAAGGATAGCGACAGCGAAACAGAATTAGGTATTTAGGAATTCATAAATATATTTTGGGTGTTTTTGGGTATTTTTTTTTTGTAAATATTAACTTGTATATATTTTTCTATATTTTTTTTCAATTCATCTATTTTTTGTACATTATGTATTCGTTTGTATGTATATACTGTAAATAAAACTATTATTACTGTACATTTTTAACGATATCCGATTAGGAAGAGCAAAAACTTTTAAACACGCCAGTTTTTTGGTGACAGTCCTAAGCCTGTAAAAAGTGTGAAGGAAAGTACCTTTCTGAATTTAGATCCATATACTACAATTATTCACGTAGAACAAAAACTACTTTCTTCATGTTAAAAATTGTTCAATTATCAAGTATATTTACTTGAAAAACCTGAAAATACCATATGAAATAATTTAATAAATTTTTGTAATCGTGTATTACACAGCTACCAATGAAATATATTAAATAACAAACTTTCTGAAGTGCGACCCTGTGTACTTCGGTAGTTTATTGAGAGACTCTTGTTTAATACACAATAGGATCAACTCAGGTAACCATTAAGCACTCAACCATTTTTCGTGAAACAAACTTTAACTAGTAACTTGCCCGTAAATAAACTTTTTACATATAATTCAAGTAAATGTAAAGTATGATCTGGTGGACCAAGACCACCCATAAGACCAAGCTGGACTTATGACCGTTTTTTACTATACCCTGTAGATATATGTATATATATATATATATATATATATATATATATATATATATATATACAATTTTTTGTTTAGTATCGATCGTATATTATTTAAAATATTTTGTTGGGTATATGTCAGGTTCTATCGGTCTGGAATTAAAACAATTCTGTTTTTTAGTCACTTAATATTTTGCCAATTGATTATTGGCTTCATCAGAAGTGCTCTACAAATTTATTAAAACAAAGAGATAAGCAACATTACGATAAAATTACATATTATGTACTTACAGAAGTAGAATTGTTCACAAAAAAAGAGACATGATTAACATTAGTTTAACACTTTGACAATTAGACTGACAATTTTAAAAATAAGTTAATATACATATAAAACAACAAAAAGTGTATAGTGGATTAGATGATTTTTCTGAAATTTTTATATATAAAAAATAAAGTAGCAGGTATATCGTAAATTAATATTGATTTAAATAAATTGCTGAATATTACTGTAAATGCTACTTAGCTGATTCGTATCTGTTTTGTAATTTTGTGTTTTAGTTATATAACACATTTCCAGAAACAGCCTGTTTTTATAATTAGTTTATGTTTGTAGGATTTTAACATTCGTATAGTCAAATTTGTGACCTGTATTGATGGAGTGTTCGACAACAGCGCATGTGTTTTTACCTTTATGGCAGTCACTTTTGCGCTGAGTAATACGTTGTTTTAACCATTGGCTTGTCTGTCCAATATAGCAACCTCCGCAGCCCAAACACGGTATTTTATAGATTGTATTGGTAGTATACATTTTTGGTGTTTTATATTTGACACGAGAAAATAGACTTTTGTTACTAATATCGCTGTATTTACTAATTTTGATGTTATTGTAGAGTTTGAAGAGGGCTGTAATCTTATTTGTTAGATTATTAACGAAGGGCAATCTTTTGTATGTAAAGTTTTGTGAAGTATCTTTATCCAAATTTTATGATGGACCATTGGAAAAGAATATGGACAAATTATTGCAGTTATTTTTGTAGAAATATAACAAGAGGTTGAAATATTTAAAAATTATACTTGGAGCACCATAAAATCATTATTCAATTCATCTTAACCAAATTTCACTGTTTATAAACTTTTTGTAGATTTCGTATTAAGGGATAATTTTAAAATAAATTTTAAAGGCTTGAAATACTCAGAAATTATATTAAGAATATCAAACTATTATAACCTAAATTATCCGATCAATGTTATACCCCTTAAGCTCCTTTTTATAAATTTGAACAGTAAGGGGTTGTTTTCACCCTCAAAAAAATAAAAGGCGTCCGTCAGCACAATGTAGATTCTAAATTTCAAGATAAGTTAAACTTTATCTCAAATTTTTATGCAAATCGGTCTTTTCCGAAAATTTTGCGAAGTTTTGTCCCATTTTAAGCTTTGTTTCCTGGAGTGTATAGTATTCTCTTCTAGATTAGTAAACTTTCTCGACTCTTGAGACTCGTCCTCCCTCTGTTTTATTAGTTCTATTCAACGCCGAGTATTTTACTTTCTTGATAATAACAATTGTAATTTATCTTACAAACTTATAATTTGTCTTTTAGATTGGCCTTTAAATAACATACTGTAATTGTACATAAATCAACAAGCATTTATTAAATTTGAATCTTTTAATCTTTCAAGCAATACCAATATCGAAAGAGAGAAAGTGATTTCAGCATATATATAAAATAAACGGTCAACAATATTTCATTAAATCCAATTATCTATTTAAGAAGCATCTTATAACACTTCCTAAAATATCTATTGTTATTAAATCGTTTGTAAAAACCAATTAAAATGTCATCCAAGCAATTTATTCATTCTCACCTTTTTGGTCATTGCAAATAAATTCTCTTTATTTATGATTATAATATTTAATAAGTGAGTTGTTACGAAATAAACGAATGTTTCTCAGGTGAAGAGAAAGGGATGAGTTTAATAAAAATAAACTTTTAAAAATCTCTAAAGAAATAAAATTAACAAAGTTCAGTAAAAACGAAACACATTATTAACACAATAGTAAGAACAGGTAAATATTTTTATTAACAAAACAGTATTATTTTGTAAAAGTATTAGAATGGTATTAGTTAGTAAATGGGATTAGATATTAATAGTTATAATTGTTGGATTATCTTTGGATCTGTTTGGATTTGGTTTGGACTGTAAATTATTCTTATGTGAATAAATAGAATTATATTTATTAACTATTTTACGAACTACTTATTATAACATGTAAATTTGTAATTAATAGAAAAAAGTGGTGTATTCGAGGATATTATTAGGTTAATGTCAATGTCAATATTATGTCACTTGCCGACTTGATGCCGTCAGATTGTCTGTTGGAACACAAAATGCACTGACATGTGAAAGGCTCTATGTTGACGTACTAAACTAATTTTCCTATTGAACTATATTTGGTATGAATATGTCGTAACATATTCCCGACGTTGAAGTATGCTTTCATATCGACACCTCCTACGTAAAGTATCGTAACCAACAAATTTCGGTTTGTCACTATTTTTCATTTTCATACTTCTATACATGTAAACTAACGCCTGCGATAATTAAAATTTCAATATTTCTATTAGAAGGCCTCCAGAATTAGAATGTAAAATGTCGTATGTTTACTTTCGTCCAAGTATACAATCGTATGTTCTACTACCGATATTACACGGGGGTGGTGTTCTTGAATAACAATACTATCAGTAACGGTAACGACAGAGTAGTTGGTGAAGAGACAAGCACCTAGCGTGGCAAATTAATTCTTGTTATTTCTACATTACTTCGTAAGTTAAATAATAGTAATAGAATTTAATACAAGACATGTCGTCTCGAGGACATAGAATTATTAATCTCGTAACAAAAGAAAACCAAAGTGATACAATACGCAAAAAAGAGACCGTTGAAAATTCAAATTATGGAGGCAATATTTTAGTTAAAACAACGCCTTTGATTGAAGAAACTGAAAGAAATGAAGGTATGTATTGATATTTTGTAGTAAAATTATTATTTGAATATAAACGTAATAATTTTTATATTTACCGACGAAAAATATCGTAAGTTATATTAATTATACTTTACGTTGTTTGCACTATAAAAAAAAATATCGTAAGTGTTAAATAAGATATTTTACACCGGAAAATAATTAAAAATTATGTCGTATGTATATGATACGATATTTTACGTTGGCGTCTCATATTGTTTTTTTATCGTATCTACTACTTACCATAGATTACTTCGTTTGGTTATTTAAGTTACAATATTATACGTGCCAAAAAATCTTTAAATTTAACTTATTTCACTTTCTTATCGTATCTATCATAATCATCGTAAGGTGATAACCGAAGACGTTGTCAAAAGTGTTTGTGATCACATTAAGACCATTCAACCCATAGAATCTCATTACACACGAAGTAGAAGTGATAATCTTTATTTGGATATCGATTTGAATTTTCATCGCTTATTTGATTTATACAAGAAATGGTTTGACGTACAAGTATACTCTTCTATAGCTAATACTGAAAGGCAATATCGTGATATTGTTAACGAACATTTTAAATTGAGTTTTTACATTCCCAAAAAGGACCAATGTGATAAATGTCACATTTATAAAAATAAATCTAAACCAACATTGCTTGAAACACAAATTTATGAATCACATGTGCTTAGTAAAAATCTCGCACGTGAAAGAAAGTGCTGTGATAAAAACGACGCTAAAACCTCTAAGGGAACAATATTAACAGCTACATTCGATTTTCAGAAAATACTTAATGCTCCACACGGTAATTTGAGTATTCTTTATTATAAACGTAAACTATCAATATTTAACTTCACTGTTTTCAATGTCGGGGATAAAGAAGGTACTTGCTTCATGTGGCATGAAGGGCAGGGCAAAAGGGGCGCTAATGAGGTTTCTAGCTGTTTAATGAAGTTTATTTCAAAACATAAGGACTTAGGCACAAATGAATTTAGATTTTGGTCGGAGAATTGTGTGGGCCAAAACCGCAATCGCATAGTTTATGCCATGTATTTGTATGCCGCATCGACTTTAAAAGTTACTATTCGTCACTGCTTTTTAGAAGTTGGACACACTCAGAATGAGGGCGATAGTGTCCACGCTTTGATAGAAAGATCCGCCAAAAACAAACTGATTTACACTCCACATGAGTGGTACTGTTTGGTACGTTGGGCCAAACAAGATGGTAAACCTTATTTAGGGGAAGAAATGTAACACACTGATTTCTCCAATTTTTAAGGTTAAAGTAGGTTTAATAACGTTTCAATTTCCACTTCGGAAATCGTTCCCAATATACAAATATTAATAAATTAAACAAATTTTGTTTTTTGTTACTTGGTGAAAAATTCTTTTAATAATTTAATTTTATCTGACTCATTTATATTGACAATTTAGACATATATTATACATTTTAAATAGACGACTTTAAAATGATATTGCCAATATTGCTGAGTTGTGTTCCTAGGACGACTTTATTGTAAGATAGTTTATTTGATTACATGAAATCAACTTTAACTTGAGAATATCCGTCAGAAAAAAATCGTAGCATGTAATTCATCTTTAAAAAGACAACCAGATGTCATGATGTCAGTAAAATTCTCCTGTTAGTGATTCCATCGTAAATCATGAGGAAAATACCAGGAAAAAACCTCATAATACTATCCCGATATGGTAAGTATTTGGTCTTACATTTAGTTTACTCTCAATAAACGCCAAATTCTGATTGTTTGTTATTTAAAAAAAAAACATAAATGATATTTTACTGACTTACTAATACTGGTATTTTTCTTTTATTAACTTCCTCATTTAATATGGGTAACCAGATCCTACTGCATTCTCTCGAGTAATTTGCGACACAGTGACAGATGCACCCTTCCTTCTCGTGGCATTTAACGTGTTAATTCATAAATATTGAGAATTCTGAACCAATAGTTTAACGAAGTATATGCACTTTTGTTTAATATAGTTATTTATCAAAATTAATAACACAATAATACTATAAATTCTGCTTTTTATTATATTTTGCAATTTTATATTTAAATTTAAAAATATTTAGTTTTAAATTTAATTATTATTAAAATTTTAAGAACATTTTTAATCTACTTCGCTTGAGCTATAAGAATCTTTTTTCAGAACAATCGACTCTGCCTGACTTTTTCAGTTGTCATTTTGAGAACCCTGTGCATTGTTAACAGTTAGTTCTGTGCACTTATAAGGCCGTAGCTGTTGTCATAATACATTATCTCTAATAACGACTTTATAATCACGTTTATATATTGGTGCAATTTAATTTCTAGATAAACATTAGCTAATTGGATGACTCAAATGGCAAATCATTTTGAATTATTAGTGTAAAAGCAGAATATTGTGCTTCTGTGTGTGCAAGTTAAATTATTCTTATTATTTTCTTATAAGCTATACTATTACCAGTAGGGGGCTCCTTAATTTTCTTTCTAAAGAGAAAAAAATATTTTTGCAATTAACTGATAAATGACGATTCTTACAGTATACTCTAGTATACTGTACTTATAGTACAATATCCAAAAGTCCTAACAATTAAAAAAGCTATTGTGAGTTTAGAGTGGTAAATTTTTTTAACAGCGCGATTGATTACATTGTTAAATACTGTTCAATTGCGTTTGTACTGATCTTATTCACTACCACTTTTATTATGCTATGATGGGTGTGAATTAATAAATAGGTACTTGAATTCATTGCATTCTTAGCTCACGCATTATCCATTTAAATTTTTTATAATCTAAGCGAGAATAATAACTTGTTCACCGTAGGCGACTGAAATAACAAAATATGTAAAGTAAGTATTATGTAAATTAACTATTCCTCATAAGATTAAGATCTTAGAGTTAGCAATGTAATAAACACCAGTTAATACAAGGAGGTCTTATGGAAATGTGTGCCACAGATAATAGTAGTAGATTAAGATTGTATTGTTGTTTTAAATTACATTTCAATACAAATTGGTTTTTTTGTAACTTAAATACATACAGTAGCAAATTCAATGTGAGTATTAAATGAAAATTAAAGTCAAATTTTAAATGCATGTTTGATGATCAAATATTAATAATGTAATGTTAAGAAATATTAAGCCAGACACGAGCGTTGGACTGTTGATGGAATGTCGGAAATTCAATGTTTTTTTAGTTGGATCCGTACTTCTTAGATGATTACTAGCATCGTGTATAAAAAAATCAATTACAACTTTTATATAATATGTTTAAAAACAATATACCACTGCCGTAAATAAGTAGAAAAAACTTTGAAATATTTATACCCGAAGCACACTAGTTCGCTCTCGAGGTCAAAAAACCCTTTTAAAATGTTCGCTCTAAAGACCGTATACTAGTTCGTTCCCATGGTTATGCGGATTATGTATTTATCTACTAAGTTCTAGGACAATTCTTCTTCTTAGGGTTCCTTTCTATACCATGATCTCAGGTTAGCAAACCAGGATATTCTTCTTCGTCCTGGGGCCATTTTTGCTTCAATTTTACCTTGCAAATGCATTGAAGTAGCTCGTATCTGTCTTGATTTCTCATTATATCTCCCAAGTACTGCAGCTTACGGCCCTTCACGATGTTGACCAAATCCGCAGTTGTGTTTATCATCCGCAGTACTTCTTCATTGGTGACTTTGTCTGTCCATGGTATCTTCAGGATCCTTTTTTATAACCACAGCTCAAAAGCCTAAAGTTTTGATAGAGTTTCCGCCTTCAATGTCTACGTTTCTACTCCGTACAGAAGCACTGAGTACACATAACATTTAAGGAGCCTTATTTTTGTTTCTAGGGTGAGGTCATGGCTCTTGAAGACAGAGCTCATAGTCAAAAATGCACTTTCTGCCTTTCCAATGCGACATTTAATCTCTTATGTATTGTCCAATGACTCATTGATTATAGTTTCCAAGTAGTTTTATTGTGAGACACGTTCAATTCTCATTTGGTTCACATACAGATTTGCTCCAGCTATCTTTTCCTTGCTGATGATCATTAGCTTGGTTTTGCTGGTGTTTAAATCCAGTCCATATTTTCTACTTGTTTCCGTTATTTTGTTCACTAAGTTTTGCAGCCCCTCTATGGTAAAGGAAAACATTAGTGTATTATCTGCATACCGCAGGTTATTAAGCTTGACTCCATTTATTGCCTTCATCAATATCTTTTAGAGCCTCTTCAAAAATGTGCTCCGAGTACAGATTGAATATCAGTGGTGAAATTATGCACCCCTGATTAAGTTTACTATTTTATAGTATAGGTTGGCTGCATATGATCGAAATAATAATTTTCAACAAGACATTGTGGACTCTTGTGTTAAACAATCAATATAAAACATTTTATGGTCTCCAAATGTGGATTTCACTATACTTAAACAGTCATCAGAAGTTCTTCCATTAGATATCGTCGACGTAAATAACTATTTTCAATGTATTCATAAGTTAGCAAAAGAAATGAGCATGTGTGCCGCAGTCCACAGAAAAGGCTACAGTATACAGTAAAGGCCGAACAAAAGCACACTTTTCAAACACGCATCTATGACCAATAGAACCTCCATAATTATCAGAAACAAAAGATAAGCTATCAGTGCAATTTATAGTAACTATACTAGTATATTGACGGCCTTTCAACTTAGCATTTTGTTTAGAAATGTTAGGTAGTACCCAGATATTAAGTTTTCTAAACTGACGGCAACGAAAATTGATTGAAGTGATAAATATACGGCTAACTAATGCCTTATTTATACCAAATTTAGGCTCTTTAATTATCATATTGCGCCTTAACTTAACAACAAAGTCTAGTAGTATGCTAGTCATAGTTGATGCATGTAGTACCTATTCAAGAAGTACTAAGTATTTTAACAAATAAACAACTTACGATTTTTTACAGTTGAATCCAGATGCAATACGTAACTTGTTTCAAAAAATTATTGCAGATATGTGCATTTATTGTCGGCGCATATTTATCTCTTCTTATTACTACGATCTACTTTTTCTCATCAGATTATCTTTGGCAAACCTGCGTACTGATGTTCTCGATGAGTACAAAGGCACAGCAATACAGTGAGACATTTTATTTTATCAAATTAAATCCACGCAGCGAAATAAATACAATATTTACTTAGAAACAGATATATTTATTAGCAGATATAAAAATATTAGCAGCGAATTAGTTTATTTTGCAAACAAAAGATTACTTAAAAGCAAAACACTGACTAAGAACACTAAGATGAACATTTAGAACACCATAATTAGGTCAATATTATTATATGCAGGAGAAACAATGACGATGGTTAAAAAAGATAAAGAAGACTTAAGAATAGCAGAGAGAAAGATTATGAGAACCATACTAGGACCAATCCGAACAGAGCAAAATAAATATAGAAGCAGAACAAATGCAGAGATTAAGAAAGAACTTCAGGAAGACATCGTAACTAAAATAAAGCAATGCAGAGTTAGATTGTTAGGTCACATGGCGAGCAGGAGATAAGGCAGGGACATATGCAATAATAGAATGGAATCCAGGAGGAAGAAAGAGAAGGGAAAGACCAATATCAAAGTGGCTGCAAGAAGTTGAAGAAGACCTTTAAAGGGCAGGAGTCAGAGAATGGAGAGGAAAAACTAGAGACAGGAAAAAATAGAGAGATATTGTCAAGAAGATAACATAAATAAAAGAGGCTGATCCACTCAAGAAATAGGATCTAGAAAGCATTCGCGGTTTAACCCCACGCTGGGGTGTATAGCCATTATTTATTAAAAATAAAACAAGACATTTAATTTACTACAAATCTAAATAAAATACATTTGATAAAATTAAATCTTCTACTTGTATTTTGCTTTAATTGCAGTATTTTGTGATCAACAAATTTTTGACGCTCTTTAAGTACTTTTCGGTAATTTTTGGTTCCAGAAAACTTCGTATTTTTATATTACATAAGTGTCAATTTGAATATCTATTAAAACTTCCAAAAATTAAAATATATTAGAGTGCGGATTTTAAAATAACGAATTAAATTTATACTGGAAACTCAAGTGGCTCAAGTGATAAACTGTTTTTCGCCCACAACTCAGAAGTGAAGTCTGCGTCTTCAAAAATATAGTTGCACAGTAAGTCATCAAATTGTTTTACGACTTGTTGTTGTGCTGATAATATCTCACTAAAGTCTAGAGCAAAACATTCACCTACGTCTAATGGATCTAGGAAAGTTAGACCAAACATATATCTAATGTATTGCCCGACGTCTTTGTTCTTTAAATGCTCAGAAGCCAATCAGACTTCTTAAATTTTTCTCCACCATGATTGTTTAAGATGAAATCTATATCCCTTTATTTTCGCATATGAAACACTTCACTTGCAGCTGCATGGATCGCTTTTTTTGAAGTCGGCATACACAATCTTGGGACTAAAATTTAGGTTCAATTTTTGACACTTGGCAACGGCAACGGCAAATAGTGTACATTTTCAAGTCCGTGAACTGTAAATACTTTAGTAAAAAATTGTGTGCACTATTTAAAAGTTCCATTAACATAAATTGCTTCTAAATTACTTAAAAATACTAAGTTGGATACACAAGAAATGGCAACAAATTTTTGTACCGGATCATTTTTTAATAAAAATTGTTCTTTTTGATTGGTTGTCACTTCCACGGACTTCACTGAATCATGTACTTCCTGTACGTACTTGGGAATTTTTGGAATAACTTGTTCTCTGTTATTATAAATATTTTTTATAATCAAAAGTACATCTTCTACAGTAAGAGTTTTAGTGCCAGTTCGTTTAATTTCGCAGTGTATCAACATCAATAGTTTTTCACAAAAATCGTGAAATGTTTTCCGCTTAACAACATTACTTAATTTTTGCCGATTTAACAATGTTTTTGACAAACTTTTATGATTGTGGTTATCACTACATTTAACTACACTGTTACAAATATTTAGCAAATGCTTTGCAGCTTCTTTCTACACTGCCAACGTTTAATATTATTCTTCTTCTTCTTTACGTGCTATCTCCGAGGTTGGCAATCATCATGGCTATTCTGATCTTAGATGCTGCCGCTCTGAATAGTTTGATTGATGTGCATGCCCCAAGTATTGCAGCTTTCGTGTCTTGATGGTTTCCAATATTTCCAATCTTTTGTTCACTCTTCTCATGACTTCGTTGTTTTTTACATGCTCGGTCCATGATATCTATCTTCAGGATTCTTCTCTACAAACACAGTTCAAATGCTTCCAACTTTTTAGTAGTCGACTCGTTAAGTGTCCATGCTTCTATCCCGTAAAGCAGAGTCGAGAAAATATAACACCTTGCCAGCCTAACTCTCAAGTCTAATTTCAGTTCTCTTGCATAAAGTACCTTTCTCATTTTATTGTATATTGTATATTAAGTTTGTTAGTGCTTTCTCTATTTGAACTTTTGTTTCTTTGGAGTAATCGTTTGTGTGAATAATTATTGTGCCAAGATAATTGAAGTTTTCAACTTGTTCTTAAGTTTTACCGTTAATTGTCAGGCTTTCATCATTATTTTGGGTTTTTGATATCCTCATAAATTTAGTTTTTTTAATGTTTATTGATAATCCATATTTTTCGCCATACTCAACTATCTTGTTAATTAGCTTTTGGAGGTCTTGGGTTGGGTTCTTAGAAATACCATTTCGTTTTTATGTAGTTTATTTATCAATTTTGCTACTGTCGTGATTTTCTGTCATAGTTTTCTTTTTACAAAAGTTGATGTATATTTTTAATTTCCCTATATAATTGCTATAGTAACGATCCGCACATAATAGGTTTATAACAGGCCAGTCTTTTACAGCTGGCATCATTTCTCGCATCCTAATTTTTAGCATTTTCTCTCAAAGCAATCTTTAGTTTGTAAATTTCTGGCGGTCATTACATCTTCGACATCTTCTCTCCATTACCGTCTTGGGCTACCCCGTTTTGTTCTAGTGAACGGAGTTCATTTTTTTTGTCATCTATTTTAAGGTATTTTCTGCAGCTATGTTTTTATAGCAATTGTATTTAAGTTCGTATTTAAAATTTATGTTTAAGTTTCATTGTAAAAATTACATCTCCTAATGGTCGTAATTGATCTACATGAGTCTACAGTAGACTTCTGTATTTTTTCTGTTTTTTTAACCCTGTACCCCTTTCTCCATATGTCATCTTCGTTTCTGTATAATATAGTGAGAATTTACCTTTATATATGCAGTTATTATTGCAGTTTTCCGACCAGATAAATTGTGAAATCTAGTTTTCTTATTTCTATTTAATTCATAAGCTGACAGCAATTCTGTTTTTATACACCCTCTTACTATATCTAGGTAATCACTTTATCTTTCTTACTGTAAATTCAGGTAATCACTTCATCTTTCTCTTGCTATTCACAGCCATTCATTAGGTCAGTGATCCACATTGTATCACTTCTACTAGTATGTGATTCCCCATTCTACTTACGTGACTATTTTTCTTCGTTCTTCTATTTAGTACCCCGTCTCTTATGTTCACTATATTACACACACACATACAATCCCACCGTGAGTGGTATATACTAGTACGATCTACCTCTCAAGACTTAACAGTTATCTACATCGCATCGTTTGCTTGATACCTTCCTTCTTTTTCATCCAGTCTTGGGAATGACAACGGCAACTATTCTGTAGGTACCTGCTCTTTCTAGATAATTGGTACATATCCCGTCCATAATCTAAATTTTCACCTGTTTCCCAAATTATTTAACCAAGAAATGCGCTTTTATCATCATGATTTTGGCTTTACAACCCTGTGTGGGTAATAACAGCTTTCTCAAGAATTTGTCTTTAGTCGTCCGTATTTATCAAATTTCTCCGACAAGTACGTATTTTCCTATTTTTCATGCCTTCATCATAGATGTTATTATGGAACCTTGTTCTGGGTTTTTCTTTTCTTCTCTGGCTAATGGGTCTATCAAGGACCGTTTTTCTAGTATGTACCATCCACATTACATACCTTTTTACAATATCTGGTTCCTGGTGTATTCCATAAAGTTTGAAGTTGCACCGTCTTCTCAACCATTCCATTATCATTCACCGCTCCATAGATTCGTCTCAGTACTTTTCTCTCGAAACATCCTAATATGTTTTCAATACTTTTTGTCAGAGTCCAGGTCTCTGAACCATATGTTAGGACTAAGCGTATTATGGTTTTGTAGAGTTTTACCTTTATATTTCTAGATATAATTGACAATTTAAGAAGAAGATTGCGCCCAAAATCTCACCTGCTGTCCATGCAAATTCTGTTCTGTTTTGATAATTTCTCTTTCTAAACCAAGAAATACATACACCTCTCATCTATATAAGCCTTTCGTTCAAAGGTTTTCGTTCTCCCAACAACATTAATATGATCTGGTTATGCAAGCCATCTGCCAGTGGTTAAAATCTGTGACGTATGTATTCCTTTTTTCAGAGCCAGATTGAACAG
The DNA here is from genome assembly GCF_040954645.1 of Diabrotica undecimpunctata. NCBI lineage: Eukaryota > Metazoa > Arthropoda > Insecta > Coleoptera > Chrysomelidae > Diabrotica > Diabrotica undecimpunctata. Next base: position 114,293,929 of record NC_092810.1, read on the forward strand.
TATATAGCAGAGATACAGCCTGGTTGGTACTCCTAACGTTTTCGTTGCTCTAAACATTTCCCTTTTATTTGCAGTATCGCAAACTGCCCTATAGTCTATAAATATGTAATGACTTGATGAGTATCTATGTCATATTCCAGTGTTTTTTCCAAAATTTGTCGCACGGTTACAATCTGATGAATTGTCGATTCACCACCTCTGAAACCAGCCTGGTATTTTCCTATTATTTGTTCTGCATATGGTGGCGTAGTATAGTGGAGAATATTTTATATCGTGCATTTATAAGCGTAATTTCTCTGTAATTAAAGCATTTAAAAATATCTCATTTTTGGTGAATAGTGCAAATTCTTCTTATATTCTTCGCTGTGGAGGAATTTCTGTGTCCCTTTTTCTTTTATGAGCCGCTGTAGTCCCATTATGGTATCATAGCTAACTTCTCTATATAGTTCAGCTGTAAGATGATCTATTTCTCTTCTTTCTGGTCTATTTAGCTCACCTTATCTGTTTTGTCTTCCAGATTTTCTTCTGCTTCGTCTATATTAAGTACCCGGTTAAAATATTCCTCACATCGATTCAATACATTTTTCATTGTTGTTAATACGTCACCATTTGGACTTGCGCATTGGTTTGTAGTTGCCTTGAATTATTTTTTGTTAATGTTACGAGGCATGTTTTTTAAGTAAGTACCGTTTTGCGATTCCGCCGCCGCAGCGCTACGGTCGGCGTCCGCGCATGAGCGCTGGTTACCTACATCTCCTCTTGTCTACGCACTGACGCCATTACAGTCTCATTGTATACTTGTTTACTTCAGCGTTTAAGATGCCTCCAACAATCGTGAGTCACGCTGATTGTGAAGTACGGGCTGTTATACGATTTCTTAGTGCTAAAGGCGTAAAACCGATCGATATTCATCGTGAGATCGTTGAAGTTTACGGACAAAACATTATGAGTGATGGGATGGTAAGGAAATGGGTGAGAGCATTTAAAGATGGCCGCACAAATGTGCATGATGAAGAACGGAGTGGGCGTCCTTAGGTCGTTAATGAAAATTTGGTGCAGAAAGTGGAGGAAAAGGTGAGAGAAAACAGACGCTTTACAATTTCATCATTGTCCTACTGCTTTTCTCAGTATTCTCTTAGTGTTTTGTATCGCATTGTTACCGAGAACATTAATTACCGGAAATTGTGTTTACGTTGGGTTCCAAAAATGTTGACGGATTTGCACAAAACCCAACGTTTAGGCAGTGCATTGACTTTCCTTGAGCGGTACCACAGTGAAGATGAAGATTTTTTAGACCAAATTGTTACTGGTGACGAAACGTGGGTGGCTTACGTCACACCAGAATCGGAACAACAATCCATGGACTGGCGACATTCATCATCACCCAAAAGAGTGAAGTTTAAGCAAACAATTTCTGCCTGGAAAATCATGTGCACAGTTTTTTGGGACAGAAAAGGAGTTTCTGCCTCATAATGAGACAATCAATGCAGCGTCTTATTGTGAGACATTGAAAATCTGCGTCGTGCAATCCAGAACAAAAGACGTGGCAAGTTGAGTAAGGGTATCGTTTTGCAGCATGACAATGCCCGTCCACATGTGGCTAATCAGACCAAAGATCTCATCAAATCATTTAAATGGGAAACTCTAGATCATCCTTCATACAGACCTGATCTGGCGCCCAGCGACTACCATTTGTTCCAGCACTTGAAGGAACACCTGGGCGGTCAGCATCTTCAAGACGATAACGAAGTCAAAACATTTGTGATGCAGTGGTTAACAAGTCAGGCGGCAGAATTTTATCAGGAGGGTATTCACGGAAATTATGTAAAAAAGTAGATTAAGGTACAGGCTTTCATGTAAATATAAAATTATTGCCATATCTTTGCACGTCTTTTTTTAATTCCAAAACGGTACTTACTTAAAAAACACGCCTCGTAATTTCCCTATAGGATGCTCTGAATTCTTTCTATCTGTTGTTTTCTATATATTTAAGTTTTTTATTTTGTTTTCTTCCACTGCCAATATTTTCTTTGTTAGCACATGACTATGCTACTGTAGCGGAGGTAAATATGTTATAATTTTATACAGATCACGACATTGTTTCATTGACCATACAACACAATGGCAATCTCTGTGACATGTTACACGTTTCCACCTCTATATTCATTTCACAGTAGGTACGAATTGTCGTTATTGTCACATTGACATTAAAAATTTCAAACGAAGTTCTGAAAAAATAAACAAATAATTAATAAAATGCCTATTACTTTGTATACCGTCCAAGAAAAAGTGCAACTTGTAACATGGTACTTTCAGGGTCACTCGATGCTCGAAGTAATTGATTTATTTATTGTTGCCTTCGAAAATAGACCCTCACCAAGTGTTACTACAGTTAAAAATACCATTAAACATTTTTAAACTTTGGGATGTGTAAACAGTTTTAAAAAATGTCATGAAGGTAATGAACCACGTGTTAGACCTGTCGATGAGGAGCGTCAAAACAGCGATATTGATATTTATGCTTTTGTGGAAGATAGTGAACCCTGCAATAGTGTACAAATTGCTAAGGAAGTTAACGTGAATGCTCGAACTGGTCAGCGAGTTCTCAAAAGGAATGGATATCACTGTTGTAAGATACAACCAACACAAGAACTGTTTCCGGAAGATAACTTTAGGCGGATGGAGTTTTGTGAATTTATGTTAGATAAACAGAATGAAAATGTACACTTTTTAAAAAATATTTTATTTTATGACGAATCTTTATTTTCATTCAATAAAAACACAATCCATCCGTTAAAAAGGTAATATTCCCGGAAAAATAAGCAATTCAGTGTTGCAGTGCAAACGCAGCATCCGCAAATGTTAAATGTTTGGACTGGGATGTTAAACGATCATATGGTCGGTCCATTTTCTATCGATGGAAACCTAAACGGGCCCAAATATTTACAACTTTTACAGAATGACATCATTCCGGCAGTTCGGCGCCTTTCCGTCAATTTTAAGGAGGTTTATTTCCAACAGGTTGGGTGTTTGGCTCACAACTCTAGAGCAACTATTGACTTCGTCAATCAACGTTTCCTGATTGACTCATAAGTACACGTGGTACAATTAAATGGCCCGCTAGATCCTGTGACTTAGCGCCTAACGATTTCTGTTTTTGGGGTTTTCTCAAAGAAATCATTTATAGGAATTAGTTTGAAAGGGCCACAAGCCTAGTCGAATTAACGGCAAAAATACTTCATTCTTCTTCAAGCATTACACCAGCCCTACTTCAAAATATAAGGAGAAATCTGTATGACAGATTTGGTTACTGTTTAGCACAAGGAGGTGGAATATTTGAGCCCTTAATTTATTAATCTACTTTCCTAATTTTTATTTTTTGTTAGGTATATTTTACGAAGTTTGTAGGTTCTTAGTTAGGTAGTATTTTTTATGTTTAAGTTTGGAAGAATTTTATTGTTTTTCTTTATTTAAAAGTACAAACGATTCTCATTCTGATTTTTTCTTCTTTCTTGTCTTATTGTTGTAAGCTTTGTCCATAAAATTTGTACAATTTTCAGTGACAATAAAGAATATTACTTATTTACTTACTTATTTATTTGTATTGCTATTAAGGCTAATAAATAACCAAAAAATTAGTTTTAGAGCATAATAATAAATATACTCTAGAGATGGGATTGCAATAAATCTTAATTTCTATCGTCAACAAAATAATATCGTTATCTGTACCTATATTTTTATTAAATCAACTTTTTTTCTGTTTTAATATTTAGATTACTCGAACGATCCATACTGTAAACAAACAAGTACCTCGTAGGTACCAAGCCGATACAGTTTTAAACAGCACAAACCTAAAAGATTATAGTAATTTAAGATAATGTACGAAACGCAATCTTGTATATAATAATAACAGTTAATTTTAATGTTGTGTGCAGGAATATTTTGAAAGTTAACTACATTATAATGTAGTTATTCTGTTTTATGAAATTTCCTTCGATAATAAACGGGTACTCATATAGATTTCTTTCAAGATAGCTTGAATAAAATAAAAAAAGGAATTTGTAAATAAATCAGTGTGCGAAATCTAGATTGATTATAACAAAACTGTATAGTAACAGGATGTCGATTCTAATCGTTTATATACTTTTAGATTTTACTCACATATTGCTGCATGTGGTTAAATTCGTTTTACATGAATAGAGAATTGGTTAGTAGAACATTTTCTGTGTGAATTCGATCAAAGAATAATCTGACCGAAAAAACAAGGAAAATGATAAAAATTTAGGAAAAGGTAGCTGAAAGTGTCTATTATTATACAGTGCTAGTTAAAAGTCCGTTCCCCCTCGTATCTTTTGAACGGTTATTGTTAAAATAGTGAAATTTGGAGTGAGGTAATAAACAGACGTAGGCTTCTCAACTAACAGGTGGCGTAATAGTGACAGATGACGTTACAGCGCCACTATGACAGTGAATAGGACTATGAAAATACATATTTATACTCGGTTCACAATTTGTCGATAGCTCACTACAAGTTTAACCCTAATAAGAGAACTGAAATACAGAGAGGATAGGTAATACGATATAATAGTAAAAACCAACCTGAAACTGACGGTTTAAAATGTTTTTGACTAACCCACCTTGTATCTGAAGGAATACAATACCTTATAATCCTATTACGAGGTTATTTTGAATGGTTATAGATGATCGACCAGCGTCGCAGAGTATATGATTGAAACATTTATTTGAACTAAATAAATATATTTTTTAAATTGTACTCATGTAAATTGTATTTTTTATTAAAACTTATTTATTTTATTCAAAAATAAAAAGTTTCCAGCAATTTGTAAAAGATACATTTATTTAATTAAGGGGAAATGCGCCAAATGTCGCCTGGCAAAAATTCTAATGTGTTTTAAATGTATCCATTATTTTCGAATCCGGAGAAAACTAATAAATATTTTTGAAAAATTTAAACGCAGAATGAAAGATTAAATTATTACTGAGGGCAGAAAGTCCCTGAAAACTTCTACAATGTTTATTTTAATATGTTATGTAACAGAGGTGAAAATAAAAGAGAAAATATAGTATAATTTTTAATTGAAAATATTGCATGCAAAAGAAACTTTTTATTTATTCTAATAAATATTTTATTCTGCCTTTAAATTTTTCAAAAATGGTTTTTAGTTTTCTCAGAATTTAAAAAAAAAATCGATACATATAAAACACATTGAACATTTTGACATTTTGACTATTATTACTTACCTTATATACTTACGATTAGAAAACTATTCAAATTCAAAATAAATAGGATCAATTTCGGAATCCGAGTCGTCTTGAGGGTTAATAATTAGCTCTACGGTTAATAATTAGCTCTACGGTTAATAATTAGCTCTAATTGTCTCTACGGTCGCATCAATTATGTTATCAAGATCCCACATTTTTTGTTCTTCTTCTATTACATGTATCTGTATCTTTTCAGTTTTGTTCTGTAATATGTTGTAAAGACTCGTAAAACAATTCACGTACAGCTTGTATTTTATATGACGTATTTTTTCTAGCCACATAACTGTTTATTTGTGCCCAAATGAGTTCAATTGGATTTATTTCGCAGTGGTAGGGTGAAAGTCTAAGGACTGTGATGTTTCGCCTTTCCGCCATTTTGTCAACTACGTATTTCTTGAACTTAGATTTGTGTTGCCGGGCAATTTTTAAAAGTTCTGCTCTTACCATTCCATCTTCGTAAGGCAGATACTTATTTCGCAGCCAGTCAAGAATATCCTGTTTCTTCCATGCAGTCGTTGGAAGTCTTTCTACTAGTTGTGAATAATAAGATGCATTATCTAATACTATAATTGAATTTGGTGGTTTGTGTTCAATCATCTGCTCAAAATACTCTTCGAAAACATCAGCTGTCATCTCCTCGTGATAGTCTTTTGTACTTTTGCACTGAAATTCCAAAAAACCATGCTTAACAAATCCTTTTTCACTGCCAATGTGAGAAATTATTAATCTACTGCCTTTATCAGAAGGTGGGGAGATACCAGTAGACCAACCTTCCATAAAGGCTTGCCTGGAGCTTAATATTTTTTTATCTGACCAAATTTTTTTTTAGAGTATGACCTGAGTTTAACCACGTTTCATTCTGGTAGAAGATGGGCCTTTATTCAGCCCGGAATTTTCGTATGGATCTTAGATAATTTCTTCTCCATTATATTACCTCCTCCCGGTCAATCAAAAGGGATTTTCGGTCTGATTTCTCCCACCGGAAATTTAATTCTTTTAAAACTTGCCACACTTTAGTTCGTCCGATATGAGGCAAATCCGGGTAGTCTCTAACTTTTGTTAGGGTAAAATTTTGTTTAGGTTTGGTATTTCTTTTTTGAAAAAAAACTCCAGGAATTTTCCTTCACATACCATTTTTGGCAAATTCATCAATTTCAATAGGCTTTTTCGTTTTATTTCAATAGGTGTTCGTTTGTGTTTGGGTTAGCTATACCGTGTTTTTTTCTTTCTGATAGGAACCTGTATATAGTTGACTCTCCTACGCCAGTCATGTTGGCACAACTTTCGACTATGTTGCGAACAGTGTTTGTGGGATTCTGAGAAACCAGAACATCGTGAATATTCAGGACAATAGTCTTCTCTCTTGGTGAATAGACAGACTTACTGACTGCACGCAACAGTACCGGTGTAAAACTTGATGATGTTGATGATGAAGCCATCACAAACAATCCAACAAAACGAGCACGAGCGAAAGGTACGTATATGTTCGTAGATATATGGAATAAAAAATCACTCACGCACTGCATATAATTCGCAAAAGAAATATTCGAGACGCTCATTACTGCCGTAGACGCGGAAAGTACATGCGATCAAAAACGTACTAAACAAAAAAATTGTTTTCGTTCGTAATAACTTCACCCTTTTAAATTAAGTTTCGAATATAAACTGAACAGACGAGGCACGTGGCCAAAGTCAGCATCTTTATACCCATTATATTATTAAAAATCTGGGGAATTCCATCCTAATTCGCTTGCATCGAATAGTACCTTTGGATATGAATTCCAGGTTTTCTAGTAAAGTGATTAAACGCGAAGATTAGTATTGAAATATCCAAAGAGATAAGGTATTCTTATTTACAAAATTATTAATGGTTAAATTCTTATTTTTATTAATATAATTATAATAACCAACATTAGCCGTGAAAGTTTTAATTGTTTTTTTGCTAAATGTATTAGTATTAAAATATTATTAATTTTATATATAACAGGTTTAAAACATTATATTATTATTTAACGAATAAACACCTCAGGAACGCCTATGATTTACGACCGTTTTATGTTTGAGGCACATTTCGTGCTCTCAAGAATTTGTGAACGGAGAATAGTCATAATAACATAATAATTTTCTTTGAGTTTAAGCTTATTTTGGTGAAAAAAATAAATAAATACCAAAATTGTAGCTTCTTATTTAATTAACAAATATTTAACCCAGATATTACTGAAACTTTTATTGTTAACATTTTGAATTAATTTCGAATTTTCATGGAAATTATAGCATATGAAACCAAAAAACACAATCATATATTTTTTTATGACGATACCTGTCAAGTTTTGACATGTTCTTTTAAAAGAACGGTAGTAATATACGGTACCAGATATCATATATATTTTATTAGTATCAATTTACAAAGAATGAAAGGATTTAAAACAAAATTTTGGATGTAAAGGTATTTTGCACTTTTCACACAAAAACTGGACATTTTTGTGACAATATCCACATCGCGATTGCTTTTCTTGATAAAGAACCAAGTGGTTAATACCGTCATATCTTGAATTGGCTACCGAATTCGAATTCCGCTTAGAAGGTCCGCGTTTTGTTTCTTTTTTAAAAGTTTCCAAAATATTAGTTGCAATAGATCTTCTAAATTCAAGTTGATCCAGTTTACCGTCTTGAGTTTTGTGAATCTGTCATGCATTTTGAATAGCCATATCAACGCAATGAGCAAAAAGGGGAAAATACCATTTCTTTCCTCTTATGGACACTCGATATAAACTGATTTTCTGGTCACTGCGATCAACGCCACCCATGAAGTTATTGTATATTCTAACAATATTTGGTTGAGGAACTTGAATATGTTTTTTCTCTGCTTGTGAAAATCTCTTTACAGAGAAGCAAGGCATTACTGGTACAAAATGGGAAGCAATAGAAACGATATTATTATCATGCCAGCGGCAAACCACTGTTCCTGTATTTTTATCAAGACGATACTCGTATTTACCACGTTCAGTTTTTTTCATAATAGATGAACAGGGTAAAGGGCATTTCATGGTGCGATTTTCCCTTACAGTGCCTGTACCAAATATGCCTCTTTGTTTTAGCTCATGCAGTAAATGAATAGAAGTAAAATAATTATCAAAAATAAAATGGAATCGCCTTTGAGGCCATACTTCATTCAATCTGTCTGCATAGGATAGAACTACTGATGCACCCAATCCAAGGACTTTATATTGTTCAGGTATTGTAGTGGAATTACCTTGGTAAGGAGAAAACCAAACTTTGTATCCCAGACGAACGGCTCCTACCCACATTTTGTACCCCTAACGGACTGGTTTTCCCTTGATGAATTGTTTTGGGGGATGGCGATCAAAATACGGAACCATTGCCTCATCTATGCTGTGATGTTGTTCTAAAGGGGAAAATTGTATAAATTTTTTGTTTATTACGTCGAACAGGGGTCGCATCTTGGCAAATCTATCAAATTTATCTAATGACTGCAAACATGCAAAACTTTCATTATGTGGGAAAATCTATCCCTAGATATAGCAGCTACCACCATTGCGTTGTGCGAATCGTCACGATTTTCCCAGTACATGTACCTTTTCGGCACAACCACATAACCACTCAATACAAGAACGCCTATAAAACATCGAATCTCATTTTGAGTAATGTCGTTCAAAAGATTTCTTTGTCCTGGGTAGATGTTAGGGTATTCGGTAACCAAATTGATGACTTCATCATCAAAAAACAAATTGAAAATTTCCATCGGCGACTGAGTCATTTTCGGTCCAAATTGAGTTTTCCAGTAAGTACAATCAGGGTGTTGATACAAGTCTCCTTGAATCCAGTGTGCAGATATTCTCTTCTCTAATTGATGGGGCAGCTTTTCCTTGGAAAGAAACAAAGCCAATGGTATATTGTCATCATCCGAATCTTCTTCTGGTAGGCTGGAATTCACAGAATCTTGTGGTAATTCAGTCGCGTTGTCAAAAACAAGTTCTACATCTTTTCTCAACTGACTACCCGGTAAATTATTTATTGTAGTTAGTTCTTCATCGCCGGAGTCGCAATCGGTGACATCATCATTGGCATTTTCTGGGGGAAATATGATCAAACCATCTGGAGGGACTGGGATTTCATCAGAATCAAGCTCTTCTAATAGCTCATGCAATTTGAGAGGCCTCCTGAAACAATACGCACGTTGGTAGTACTAATTACTACCGACCTTTTAAAAAAACAAATTGAAATCCCAAGCGGCGAGCCTTTGAAACAACGTGACAACTATTCGAGCCAAGAATCATCATCATCATCATCACTGGCTCGACAACCCTTTTTGGGTCTTGGCCTGTTCTAGGATTCTTCTCCATTCCGATCTGTTTCGTGCTTTTTTTCTCCAGTTTTTTATTTTTAAGGTTGTTATATCATTTTCTATTTGTTCTAAGTATCTCAGTTTCGGTCTTCCTCTTGTTCTTTTTCCTACTGGCATCTGTTTGAATATTTTGTTTGGTATTTCGCCTTCTTCCATTCTTTCTACATGTCCTATCCAACGCAGCCGTCCTATTTTGATGAACGTTATAATATCCGGATCCTGGTGTATTTTGTATAGTTCAGAGTTGTATCGTCTTCGCCATATTCCGTTTTCTTTTGTGCCCTTATATATGTGTCGCAATATTTTTCTTTCGAAGGTGGCTAACAACGTTTCCTCTCTTTTAGTAAGTGTCCAGGTTTCTGAGCCATATGTGAGTACCGGTCTTATTAGGGTTTTATATATTTGGCATTTTGTCTTTCTTGCGACGTTATCTGATCTTAGGTGTCTAATTACGCCATGGTAACATTTATTTGCAATAAATATTCGCCTCTTCACTTCCTCCGTAACGTTATTATCAGACGTGACTAGGGATCCCAAGTATATAAGGTTTTTTACCTCCTCTATGTTGTATTCTCCTATTGTTATATTTTGTGGCTGCCTTATTTCTGCGTTTTTTCTTACCTGCATATATTTTGTTTTGGTCTGATTGATTTTAAGACCACTATTTTGTGCAGCTCGTTCTATTTGGTTGTATGCCTCTATTAGTTCTCTTCTTGATCTTGCGATTATGTCAACATCATCTGCAAATGCTAGTATTAGTAGTAATACTTCGAGCCAAGAATATACGTACATAAGTGCCTATTATACAAAAATCCACATGCCAATGCCGTGAAATAACAGTTTTTTAATTCTAGACTTACCTCCAATTATAAGCATCCATTTTGTAGTCCAAAACCTGGCAATTTACACAGATAACCTCACAATTACAGCATGTGCGCGCACTAAAATCGTTAAAACTTGTCGAATGCTGGCTCTTGAAAACACTCCATCTAGAGCCATCTATCAGTTGGTAGCTGTACTAACCTAAATTATGCATAATTTACACAAATATGCTAACTAAATATTCAGGTATAAACTCGTTTGCAAACTAAGAATAAGTACTTTAGTCACTAAAACAATATGTTGTTATGTAATCGGGCTGTTGTTTAATTTTATTGGACATATTTGCACAGAATTTTAGTTTTCGGTCGGGGTCATCATCTGAAAGTTGGTGCACAATTTTTAATTTGTATGGATGAAATTTGTCTTTAGCCAACACTCGGTGTACTGTCTTTTGACTAATTCCATAGATAGATACAACTTGTTCTGTAGAAGAAGTAGAGTTCACTACCATTTCTGAAATTATGTTAATTTTTTTGTCATCACTAATTGTTGGTCTACCAGATCGTTTGACATCTTGAACACTAACTGTTTGTTTAAACTTCCGAAGAAGCTGCCTCAAATAAGCTCTCGATTTAGAGCGATTGGGGTACCTCTCATTAAAAAGACGTTTGGCTGCATGGAAATTATTTCCACATTCACCAATTATTAACACAGCTGCTACTTTATTGGCTACAGTACGTACCATTCTGCCCTTGTAAAAATTTAAACGTCTCGTTAAACAATAATTAAACTAAATATTAACTAAAAACAACTTACTAAAAACAACATGACTAAACTTGAATTGAGAAACTAAATATTAAGCTATAAACGCTTTTGCAATCTAAAAACATAAAACAACTAGAAAATTGACAAACGTCAACTTTTTTGACAAATAACCAAAGACGGACATTAGAATTTTTATAAGTTAAATGCCAAACTAGAATTTTAGTATTTATTGAATTTATTCGTCAAAATCATCTTCTATCAATTCTATTTTACCGACGCGATTTTTTCAATAGCGTCTGTTGTTTTTGTTCTACGACGTATTTCTTCGTTTGTGATTTGGTCCCTCAGAGAGACACCCAACAGCTGGCGCTCCATAGCATCGAGCAAAAAGATAGAAGAGAGAATGTAAAGGTAGTGGGGGCCAAAATGTTGTTAGACAGGAAGTGCCATTTTAAGAGGCTACATTAAACAAGGAAAGAGAGTCTCTTTTCTTGTTTAAGAACTCAAATTTAGTTGGGTTATGTTATTGTTTGTCCCAACTGTCACATGAAAGCTGTTTTACATTGAAATTTTTTTAATAATTGTGTCACATTTTAGACTGTTATCGTTGTTTGATTAAAACTGTATTATGCTCTAGTGTTAAAAAAAGTATTTTAAGTGTTTAAGTGAACATAGTGCTTATAATAATACTAAAACATAGTCTTAAATTTGGTGCCTTTGCATTTTTGGATATGTCCGCTATATTAAGAGGTCACTTTTATGAGTTTTGATCTTCTTTTATAACGATTAAATTCCCTCTTTTGTCTTTTTGCTCGATGCTCCATAGCCATATGAGTCACGCGAATCTTATTAACTACTTTTTTTGTGAGTGGTAATGTTTTCTTTGGTGTTCAAATGGGGTAGTGATGCGTAAAATATAACGCGGTATCCTGTTAGCGTCACTAGCCTCTCCCACTCAATTCCAACTCTCACCTTCACGCGGTGAACCCTGGTAACCTGAGCAACTCTGTGGAAGATTGTGGTAACCAACCCCAGTGGGAAGCAGAGTCAGGGCAAACGAGAGTAGGAGAAATGGTCCTTCGAAGATTAGGGGGTTGGGCAAAAGGTTAACGACCTCTTCCCTTAAAAAAACTCATTGTTATGAAAGCACAAAGTGGAAAATCCGGACTGTTTAATTCACGACGATCTAGCAAACGACAATGGAATAACGATTTACGGATATGCACATGAAATGTACGAACCCTTTATGCCCCAGGTGCTCTTAGACTGCTAACACAAGAACTTGATAAAATGAAAGCCGATGTAGTAGCGATTCAAGAGATGAGATGGACTGGTTCAGGAATTATCGAGAAAAGAGATTACAATATATACTATAGCGGACATAATACCCGACACGAGTTTGGCAGTGGTTTTCTAGTCAGTAAAAAAGCAAAGCAATTAGTCCTTAACTTTAAACCCATAAACAACAGAATATGTTATCTACGCCTTAAAGGAAAATTCTTTAATTATAGCTTACTTAGTGTACACACAACTACGGAAGAAAAGGAGGATAATGAAAAAGATGAATTCTATGACACCTTAGACAAAGAATATGATCGATGTCCACGTCATGACGTGAAAATCATTGCTGGGGACCTTAATGCAAAAATTGGCAAAGAGTAATTTTTCCAGCCAACTATAGGACGTGAGAGCTTACATGAAGAGTCAATTGATAACGGGTTGAGACTAATAAACTTTGCAAGTACTAAAAACATGAGTAGGAGGAACAAGATTTCCCCATAACAAGATACACAAAGGAACATGGAAATCCCCTGATAACGAAACCATTAACCAGATAAATCACATCCTGATAGATGCAAGGCACTCTTCCGATCTCATAGACGTCAGAAGCTACCGAGGCTCAAACATTGACAGTGACCACTTTCTTGTAATGGCAAAAATCAGACGAAGAATATCAAACCTAAAGAAAGATAAACACACGAAACAAAACAGAATTAATGTTGTTGTAACCGTTGCGAGAGAGTATAGGAGACAAATGGACGAGGAAATAAAGAGCCTGAAAGTAGAGGAAAATGTAGAGGAACTGTGGACAAAATGTAAAAACATAATAAGTGAGAAAGCAACAAAAATATTGGGGAAAACCAAACCAGTTAAAGAAAACGAATGGTTTGACAAGGAGTGCCAAGAAGCAACAGATAACAAAAACAGGGCATACCTAAAGACAAATTAAGCTGGATGCACAAAAAGAGCAAAGGAAGAATACCGGACCCTAAGAAGAGAAGAAAAACGATTACATAGAAGAAAAAAAGACAATTTGAGCAAAAGCAGTTGGAAAGCACAGAATGGCCAAGCAATCAAGATGAAACTCGAAAGTTCTACAGAAATCTAAACAAAATGCGCAAAGAGTTTAAGCCGAGAATAAGGAGCTGTAAGGATGTAGAAGGAAACATCCTAAATGATGCGGCTTCAATCCTAAACAGATGAGTTGAATTTTTCGATGCAAAATTTAATAGCCGAATCATATCGAAGAAGCAGATAACACCCTAACAAATCGAAATGACTGGAATCCTTTCAACCCAAACGAAAGACCACCTACCATCAAAAACGTTGTCCAAGCCATTAAAAAGCTTAAAAATAATAAATCACCAGGAACTGATCAAATTTTGCAGTGAGCTATACAAGAATGGTGGCTATGCCCTACTACAGACACTGCATAAGCTATTACTTCTTGTTTGGCATAATGAGACCATGCCTTGTGAATGGTCTCAAGGCGTGATATGCCCGTTACATAAAAAAGGTAACCAGCTCCAGTGTGACAACTATAGAGGTAAACCCTGTTAACAACTGCCTACAAAATACTAGCAAATATTTTCTACGAAAGGTTGCAAGTTTACACAGTAGGCATAGTTGGTAAATATCAAGCTGGATTCACTCCAGAAAAATCAACAATTGACCAGATTCATTCAATAAGACAGATTTTCGAGAAAACATTAAAATTCAATATTGAAACCCATCACCTATTCGTCGACTTCAAGGCCGCATACCACAGTGTCAAGAGAACAGTGCTATACCAATCAATGCATGAGTTTGGTATACCAGAGAAACTTATCCGACTAACGAGAATGACTAACTTAGAAGCCACTGTTAGAATACAGGGAGAGAATTCTAGATCCTTTGAGATAAAGGATGGACTTAGACAAGGGGATGCTCTGGCTTGCCTCCTATTTAATATTGCCTTAGAAAAGGCAGTCCGAGATATACGAATTAGGGATAGCGGTACTTTTTTCAATAGATCGATACAATTCTTAGCATATGCTGATGACATTGACATAATAGGGCGTAGCAAGCGAGATGTTGAGCAATATCTCCTAGATTTGGAAACAGCGGCGAAACAGATCGGTCTAGTCATCAACGAAGACAAAACCAAGTACATGTTGGTTACAAAGGATCCGATAGCAAATGAGGAACGAGAAACAGTCTTTGGAAGTCATACCTTTGGACGTGTTGACAACTTCACATACCTTGGGTCGCTATTGACTGCTACCAATAAAACAAGCGAAGAAATCAAAAGACGAATAAATCTTACAAATAGGGCATACTATGGACTCCAAAAGCATTTCCACTCAAGAAACATTCAAAGAAGAACTAAAATTATTATATACAAAACATTGCTGAGGCCGGTCCTCACATATAGAGCAGAAACATGGACTCTAATGCAGAAAGATGAAAAACTTCTGGGAATATTTGAGCGTAAAATACTCCGCAAAATATTTGGAGCTATAAACGGACAAGGGCAGTGGCGCAGAAGATATAATTTTGAATTGTATCAGCTCTTTGATGAGCCAGATGTCATAACGTTCATTAAAACACAGCGACTTAGATGGGCTGGACACATAATACGAATGCCAGAAAATACGATTGCTAAAAAGCTAACCACAGGAACACCTGTAGGAAGAATAAGCAAAGGCCGACCGCGAATTAGGTGGTTAGATGGAGTTGAAACCGACTTACGGATATTAAAAATCAGAAGATGGCAACATATTGCCAGAAACCGAACAGAATGGCGACGAATCTTAGAGCAGGCCAAGAGCCACAAAGGATTATCGAGCAAAAGATGATGATGATGAATGTTTTCGCTCCATAAGTGAGTACAAGTAACACACATTGGTCAAAGATTTTCTTTTAAGGAATATGGGTAGATCCAATTTAAATTCATAGTTTAATTTACCAAACGCTGCTTAGCCTAATCCTATGCGACGTGTCTGGTTATCTCTGCTCAACCGAATTTCATGTCCTAGGTACTTATACAATGTAGTCTGTACAATATTCCTTCCATCAACAGCCATATTTCGATTTAGCACCAGATTAGTCAATCTTTGCTTCTTGTTCATATTATTATTTAGTTCGACCTCCAAGGAAGCGTTATATAATTTTTCAAACATTATTATTGAATCATCTATACGATCGGCTATAAGGGCGATGTCATCTGCAAATCTCAAATGACTCAGCTTTTCTCCATTTAAGTTGATACCATGCTCGTTCAGATGTGTCTTCTTACAAATATGTTCTAAAAGCGTCGTGAATAGCTTTGGAGAGACTATGTCTCCTTGCCGTAATCCTCGCCGTATGCAGAATTTATTTGTTTCTTAACATTTTCTGATCTCTTATGGTATCGAATGCTTTCTCGTAGTCGACAAATATCAGTGCCAATACTTTGTTGTATTCTGCAGACTTCTCTATCAGGTTCTTTATTACTAGTAAATGGTCGTTAGTGCTGTTCTCACTAAGACTCAATTGCATTAATTAGACTTAAAAATAATACCTAACTTCAAAATTCGACTATCAAACAATAACTGTTAAAAAATAGCATGGCCCGATTAAGCGAAATGAAACGCACAGATTGTAATGACAACAGGTTATGGATATAGGATCTGTATAAAGGCTGAGTTTTGTAACTTATTTAAAAATAAATATCCCGATAGGCCTATTACACAATCGACGATGAACAAAGTCGAAGCAAAATTTTAGAAATTTTGGCAATGTCGGTAATAAACATATGCAAGGCCTTCCATGCAACACGAGCTAAGATCAACAATTGGATGTAATATGATCCGTGCAAGAAAATCATTATAAACCTACCTGTCCAATTACATTGAAGCAATCGATATGTCAAACGTCGGCTTTATTTAAAGTGAGTTTTGTGAATTAATCATGATCCTCAATTCCTATGGAACTGTGTTTTCTCAGATAAGGCCACCTTCTCTTTAACAGGTACAGTAAATTGGCAGAACTGTAGATACTGAACACAGGAGAACCCTCACTGGGCAGTAGAAGGGCACACTCAGTATCCACAGACAGTTAACGTGTGGGCGGGAATAGTTGGTAATAAAATTGTGGGCCTATTTTTTATTGACGGTTCATTGAACAGTGACTGAAGAATTTTGATTTACTGTAACAGCGAATAATTTTCGCACCTGCGGCTCTATACATAAGCCAACAAAATCCTGAGCTACCGGACAATTTGCTATGGTACCAGCAAGATGAATCACCACCACTTTACGCAAATTATGAATGTTCTTGGGAAAAACACTTTTTTAAAAACTGAACTTCACAATTAAAACTTTTATTTCGACTTACAAAGATTTTAGTAACAACAATAATAATTTAAATCAGACTATATTTTAAATCAGACTTTTAATTAATCAGACTATTAATTAATCAGACTGAAAATATTGATTTTGACATGGTGTTTTTATAATTTATTAATTGCTGATCTTGCTGTTCAATACGTCGCAATTTAGTCCAGAATGTTCAAGCGGTAGCCCCGTGTTGGAATCCACGTGGTGGAATTTACTGGATGGTAGCGGTCATTGTACTGTAACTACTCCATCCCCTGAAGAAGTTTTGTGAGGGACGAACAGAACTGTTGAGTTGGCTTCTTCTGGAGTTTCGTCGCTAGAGTTGGGTTTTTTTGTTATTTGTTTTATACCTGTAACATATATAGAGGCAGATTATTGTAATAAAGATATATAAAGAAGTCATCCAAAAATGGTTATGGCTATGGTTCCATAATTTCGGATTAATTGTCTCTAGATGTTCATCTTCCTTAGAGAATTGATGATTCAAATCCTTAATGATTTGAATTTAATCGCTGTTTGAATATCTATGGTCCTTATTTTGGGAAGCATTAGCGGTTGCTCTGGGATGGTTGTCCTTGAATTTATGTAACTCTGAATTGGGGTTTTGAATTTGTATCTGGGCGGAAGATTGATGAGATAAGTTTGGACGGATAAGTTAAGATTAATAAGATAGGACAAGAAAATGAAGGATAAATTTTCATTTTCAATCAATTTACACGAAAAAGGTAATGGCTAAGTCCATTTTGAACTGCTGTGGTCTTTGCGTCGTACTGGTTTCAATTCTGTCAAATTCTTCTTTTATTGGTAGTAGTTTGAAAAAGTATATGAAATCGTGTGTACTAGTATGAATCTTTGCTTGTCCCAGGTTGAGGGGAATTAATCCTGGGTTGTCTTTCAGGTCCTTGATCTTCTCTTCTTCTCTCATCGTCAGAGTGATCCTGTGCGGACGGTTTAGAATTAGTTTTTGATTTAGGTTGATGTTTTATGTTTTTCTTGTGAACTGTAGTTTTTGATGTTTTTACAGTCACTTCGTTATTTCTTTTTATATGTTTTGCGGAATATCGTGGAAGTAATTTATTTCTGGTAACTGTTTTTCGTGTATAGATTTTTGTGCTTGGTTTATACGTAATAGGGTCTTGTCTCGATTTATTTCTATTTTCAATGACTTTATTTTTATTCTCTTGTATTTTCTGGTTTACTTCCTTGTATAATTCCTTTGTTATCTCTCTATGATTTTGGATATAATTGTTCAGTATTACTTTCTGTATGTCAACGTCAAAGGGATCTTTTGCGTCGATATGTCCGTTTAATATGTCGATGGGTCTTAACTTCGTTGCTGAATGTATGGAATTATTGTACCCAATTATAGCGTATAGCATTTGTTCTTTAATCGAGAGCTTTGCTTTGGTGTTCCTTAGGATTCGAAGATGTTCGATTAACGTAGAATGAAATCTCTCAATCATCCCGTTGGATTGCGGATGCTCTGGTGTTGTATAGTGGATTGAGATTTTATGAGAGTCTACAAATTCTTGTATTACTCCATTTTTAAATTCCGTACCATTATCGGCTACTATCATTGTTGGGAGTCCATGATGTGTTATAAAAATCAATAGGGCGTTGAGTACATTGATTGCATTTCCTCCATTTATTGGGTAGGCTTGCCCATACTTCGAAAATGCGTCTATTATGGTTAGAAATTTCTGTCCATCAGCCTGGAATAAATCAATGTGAACTATTTCCAGTGGTTTAGTGGGAGTTGGTGTAACCATAAATTTTGGTTTGGGAGGAAGTCTGTCGTATTTATTTTCTTGACATATATCGCAAAAGTTTATGATATCTTCTATGTCCTTCTTCATATTAGGCCAGTAATATCGTTTCCTTATTTGACTTTCTGTTTCAGCTATTCCTCTATGGTTCGTTTTTCCTTCATGATAGTTTTTTATAATCTCTTTTTGTTGTTCTTCTAGGTTAACATCTTCTAATAAAAGATTGCACTTTACTAAGTCATATGCGTTGTTTTTAAAAGTTTTCCTGATAATTTCGCAAATTTCTGCAAAAATTTCTTCTTCTGCTTCAAATAAAATTGCATATTTCTTTTTCGGGTTGAGGTGTTCCTTAAAAATTTTTATGGTATCAGCTTTTAACTGATCTTTCGACAGCTGGATATGATAACGTCTTTTATTCGGAAAGGTTTGTATAATTGCTGGAGGTCGTGGATTGTAGTTGACGATTTTGACTATAATTTGGTTATTGTAGAAGTTAAGTGGTTTTTCCGAAATAGGTATACCAAGAATTGGGTTTTCTACTGCTGTATGTATTGTTTCATTTCCGTCTTCGTCCATGTTTTGATCTTCGTTTTCAACAGTATCTTCTGGGATGTTTTCTGGAATTAATTCTGTTGCTTTTTCTTCTACAATCTCGTCGATTATTCGATCTGCATCTGGATTATTAGTCGTTGACCATCCATCGTCTTCCATGTCTACTAAATCATCAAAGACTTCCTTAATTTTTGAATCGATGTCCTTAGTTTCCTTTGTGTGTATTTCGATTCGAGAGAGTGCGTCCGCATTTGTATTAGCTTTGCCTTTTTTGTAAATTACTTCGTAGTCAAATTCTTCTAATTTTAATCTCCAACGTACTAGTTTGGAGTTGGGTTCCTTTAGGGAGAATAGATATTGCAAAGGACGGTGGTCTGAAAGTATTTTAAATTTTCTTCCAAATAGGTAAGGTCGAAAATACTTAGTTGCCCACACCATTGCTAACATTTCCTTTTCTATTGTGGAGTACTTGGTTTCGGTCTCATTTAGTGTCCTGGAAGCAAAGGCAATTGGTTTATCACTGCCAACTGGTCCTTGAGAAAGTACTGCACCGATAGCGAAGTTACTGGCATCTGTTGTGAGGTTAAACGGTTTGGAAAAATCTGGATATTGCAATAATGGCTCATTCATTAATAATTTCCTGCAAGTTTCAAAGCATTCTACGAATTCGGGTGTATGTTCGATCTTTGCATCTTTTTTCAGGCATCTTGTTAGAGGTTTTGTGATTTTTGCGAAGTCTCGAATAAACTTCCTGTAATATCCCAGTAGTCCAAGAAATCCTCTTATTTCTTTCGCTGTTTTCGGTATTGGATATTTTTCTATTGCTTCAATTTTCGCTGGATTCGGTTTTATGCCTTCTTGTGTGACTACGTGTCCTAGAAAATTAACTTGTTTTTTTAAGAATTCGCATTTGTCGACTTGGATTTTTAGTCGGGCTTCTCTTAGTCGTTGAAATACTTTTGTGAGATTTACTATGTGTTCCTGTAGTGATGTTGAATATACTATTACGTCGTCCATATAGACGAGGCATATTTCTCCTTGAAGTCCCTTCAATACGTTGTCCATCATACGTTGGAACGTGGACGGAGCGTTCTTAAGTCCAAAAGGCATTCTTAAATATTCATAGTGTCCATTTTCCACATTAAATGCTGTTTTGGGAATGTCTTCTTCAGCCATCTCGATTTGGTGAAATCCGCTTGCTAAGTCGAGGGTCGTAAAATATTGACATCTTCCCAATTTGTCCAAAATATCGCTAATGTGAGGAATTCTGTATCGGTCGTCAATTGTCTTCTCGTTGACCTTTCTATAATCTACTACTATTCTCCACTTTATTTTACCGGATGAATCTGGTTTCTTTGCCACGACCCAAATAGGCGAGGACCATGGCGATTGACTTGGTCGAATGATCCCTTGCTCTAACATTGAAGAGATTTGTTTCCTTACTTCTTCCTTGTGCACATACGGATACCGGTATGATTTCGTATATACAGGCTCCTCATCCTTGGTTCTGATGTGGTGTTTAACTTCGTTAGTAAAGCTGAGAGGAGTGTCTGGTTGGTGAAATATATCGGAGAATTTTCGGCATAGGTGGCGAACTTGTTCCTCTTCTTCTTCGTTAAGATGTTCGGTTTTAATTAAGTCGTCGATATCTTGTCTGTAGTCTGGTCCGGAGGTTGTTTCCATGGAATATATATGGAAATCTTGAATGTCTATTTTATTGCTTTCGAGTGGTTCCATAAGAGAAAGATGAATGGGTTCTGACGTGAAGTTGGCAATTTCGGTCCAGGCGAGGTGGTTCTCGGCGTTAGTAAGGGCTTCTCGTACTACGACGCCTTGTACTTTTTGGGTAGGAATAATGATGGTTCCTTTTTCTTCTTTGACAGGAATTTTCACTTGGCTAATAGAATTTGCTTCCAAATGAATGGAATAAAATTGTGTTTTATTTGTTTCGTAATATTTAATGGGGATTGTAGAATCTTTTGTAACTAGAAGCGATTTAGGGAAGTTTAATTGGGCTTCGAAGAGTTTTAGATTGTCGAGGCCAATAAGACCATCGAAAGTTTTGTGAAACTTAAAGAGGTAGAATTTCATTTTGCTGTCAGAATTAAATTCTGAAAATGAAGGAATTTCGGCACAATATTTTTGGGAATAGTTTTGAAAAATTGATGTGACGACAAAGGGTTCATGTTTTATGTAACTTGGAAAATATGAAGAAGCTATTTCTGGATTAAGAAATGACTTGGTAGATCCTGTATCGATTAAAAGTCGTAAAGAAGGCTTAGAAATTTCGATGTAGGGTAGCTCCTTCTTGTCGGGAAATGAGTGAAGTTCAATTACGTTCCGATTGCTTCTGGTGGGTCCTCTCGAAAATTTACGTTTTCTTCGTATTCGGTTGGTTGATTCTCGTATGTATCTTGTAAAAAATTGTCGTATTCAGGTTCGTAGTAATCACTGTAGTTGGCATTCTCTTCTTGCTCATCTCCGTGGCATTGTATATTGTAAAGTTCTTCTACGGTGAATTTTGGCTGTGCTCGGTAATTTGGTGTAAAATTTGGACGGCCTCTGGTTGTGGTTTCTGATATTCCACTCATAGGTGTTGGTCTAGACTGCTTTGACTGTCCGGGTTTGGGTGCCCATACATTTGACTGGTTCTGGGTCCTGAATGCTGGAGGGTTTGAATTTTGTCTAAATTGATCGAAGTTTTGTGGTTGCCGAAATTGATTCTGCGGATAGAATTGTCTCATTGGTTGCTGCCATCGTGGAGGTGCAAAATTTGTCTGCTGGTACAATGGTTTCTGGATTTGTGCAGGCATCTGCTGTCTCTGAGGTCGGCGTTCTTGATAATTTTCGCTTCTTCCTGATGTTGAAGGTTGACTTATTTGATTTTTTTGAAGATATCGAACATTATTTTCTTCCTGTACGTATTGTATTGCCGTGGCTAAACTTCCTGGTCTCATTGCTCTGATAACAGAGCCCATTGGTTCTCGTAGGCCTGCTAAGAATGTTGTAAGAGCTTGTTGACGGAAAAATTCTTGTTTGCTCCTTTTAATATCGGCATTTATGGTATGTAATTCTAGGTAATTATTAATACAGCTTAAAAGTCCCATGATTTTTTCGTAAAAATGCATAATAGATTCTGTTGAGCCTTGTCTTAAATTTACTAGATCCCTTGTAAGCGAATTTTCGTCTCTCTGGTCTCCAAAATTTTGAATTAATGCGTTTTTTATTTCGTCCCAACTTTCGCATCCATATACAGATATAACTTCCTTGGCTCTACCTGTTAATTTACTGATAATACCATGAAGCAAAAATTTGTTTTGTATATTAGCTGCATTAAGTCTGTCATAATAATGGTTTAGAAGTATTGTAGAAACTTTAATAAATTCATGTAATTCATTTGGATTTCCGTCAAAATTTGGAAGAATGCATAAATTTTTAACGTCAAATTGTGGAACTGCCATATTTTAAAAATTTTCAATATAATATATAGTCAATAGTCAAATCGGTATAGTAATTTTCAATAATCAATATATAAATATATAAATCTTAATCTACTTATTTTCTATCTATTAATCTCTATGTTTATTAATATATAGTATTTATTAAGCTATTCAATTTTGTCTAAATCTGACTCTAAAGTCAATCTAAGGACTTAGAGGAGATATTTTTAAATTACTTTAATCTTTGTTAATCTATTCAATCTTTGTTTTATTTATCTTCTAATTTAGCTCTGATTCAGTCTAAGGACTCAGAGGAGTCTGATTTATTAAAAATTCTTTCAAAATCTAATCTTCTTAATTCTAAGTAATAATAAAATCGCTTACAGGATAAAGACGATGCCGATGTGCATTCCTTTGCTCCTGAAGGCTTCTTCTAAATTCTAATTCTCTAATTCCCTCGGGTGAACTCTGCAGACGGTTTCCCTGGGGCTGGTTCTTGGAACAGTGGACAAACACTTAAAAGTGACGAGGATCTATAAAGACTCTTCCACTATCCTACTGACTGCGCCAATTATGAATGTTCTTGGGAAAAACACTTTTTTAAAAACTGAACTTCACAATTAAAACTTTTATTTCGACTTACAAAGATTTTAGTAACAACAATAATAATTTAAATCAGACTATATTTTAAATCAGACTTTTAATTAATCAGACTATTAATTAATCAGACTGAAAATATTGATTTTGACATGGTGTTTTTATAATTTATTAATTGCTGATCTTGCTGTTCAATACGTCGCAATTTAGTCCAGAATGTTCAAGCGGTAGCCCCGTGTTGGAATCCACGTGGTGGAATTTACTGGATGGTAGCGGTCATTGTACTGTAACTCGCACGACATGTACGTGAATACCTAAATAATATTTTTCCTAATATATGAAATGGCAGAACAAGTTTTTTAGAGTGACCAGTTAGATCTCCTCATGTATCTTTACTTGATTTTTTCTTATGAAAATAAACTTTAGACTTACCTTAACAGACCTAATAGTATTGACGAACTTAAAGACAGAATTAGGACCGACAATAATTTAATTATTGCTGATACCCTTAGTAATGTTTTGTAAGAGTTTGAACATCGTCTTGCATATTGCCAAGAGGCAAATGGTTTGCAATTTGAAAATTTTATTTAAAAGTTTGTAGGTTTATTTATTCCTGTTTTATAAATTACGTTTAGATATGAGTAAAATATCTTTTATTTCTCACACATACTGTTATGTGACACAAGCGACATAAGAAAGGATATGACATTCGTAAACAAAAAGATGCGCTCTTTCCGATAAAGTGTCAATATAAGGTATTACCTAAAAAAAAATGAGAATGACAACATAACTCGAACAGTGATGATTTCATCAAAAATATGAGTTCAGCGAAAAATGCGCAACTGAAAAATAAAATGGACCTGTCTGAGCTTTTTTATCCGATGGCCACATCAAGCGTTTAACGAATTTATTTCAACCTTTACATGCTCATCATCATCATCATGCAACCACTTCTGTCCACTGCTGGACATAGGTCTCTCTTATTTTTCGCCACTCTTCACGGTTCTGTGCGTCTTGTTGCCATTTCTTGGATATTCGTTTAATGTCGTCAATCCAGTGTTAGTGGTAGTCCTCTGCTGCTTTTGTCTTTTCTTGGGCGCCAGTCAATTAGTTTTCTGATCCATCCGAAGTCTTTTAGTCTGGCTATGTGACCTGCCCAATTTCATTTCCGCGTGGCTATACGCTCGACGACGTCAGTAATAATTGTTCTTTTTCTTAGGTCTTGGTTCCTTATTTTGTCTTTTTTTGTCACGCCGAGAATCGATCTTTTCATACACCCTTGTGCCACTCGCATTTTTAGTGCTGCTGTTTTTGTGACAGTGAGAGTTTCTGCTCCGTATGTCATAATAGGAAGAACGTATTGGTCAAATGTCTTCCGTTTTATAGCTATTGGGATGTTGCCCTTAAAGCTGTCTCTTAGTGAACTATATGCCGCCCAAGCAAGTGTTATTCGTCGTTGAAATTCATAGTGTAGCATTTGTAAATTCCTTGGTATATATTGAAATATGTACTATCCTACCTATTAAAACACAAAGTATCCTTTTAATTCCTTTTTGCGTTGCCGTTGTCGATAATAGATATATTTTAAAAGTTTGTTTATGTTTCACAGATGTGTATTTTCTCGGCATTCTTTTGATCGAAAGCCGCTTTTAGGATATTCTACGTGTCAAATAAGTATTACCGTTTATATGTTTTGTTTACACTAAGTTAAGCGAACGATTTGTAAGAATTAACTTACTCTCGCTAAGGCCCTTGTCAAGAACGGTTTGCTTCAGCGTTGGTCCAAATTTCACATCAAATTTGTAATTTTTTCTTGTTTTTAGTCCCTTTTCATAAAAAATATGTAGTGTATTGTGGCAGTTAATAGTTACAGTTAAAGTGAAGTTTTGAAAATATCCACATGTTTCATTTTCCTGTTTTTTAAGAAGCCGAGTCTAAAGTTTGTGTTCCTGTGCCCCAATTTCAACCTTAAATTTGTATGTCCTAAGGAGCCGTTTCAAAATACTTTTCATAGTATGGAGATGAATTTGTTCTTGTGACAGAAAGTGTAAGCCCAATTCTACCCCCAGAAATTCTAGTGAAGTCTAGTTTCTACCCCAGAAATTTTAGGGAAATCAAATGTAATTTTGTGTTTAAATTTTAAAGGAAAAATAAACATTTTTATTAATAATTGCTTTCATCATTTTTAAAAAGATAATTTTTTATTTGTAATAATTTATTTCTGCTATAAATTATAGCACAGAGTAGCAGTAGTAAGTTTTGTAGTATTCCAACTCCTAGAGTTTGTAAACGGATAGGACATAGTTAGTGTTTCTCTTTTGTGTGTATTTACTTTTGTGACTATTAATATAGTCTTTTTGTATTGTCTATTTTTGTAACTATTTGTGGTGAGACAACAATAAGTGTTTGATTTTTTTTCTAAACCATTTTGTTTATTTCTTTTAACTAACTCTCTAGCCCCTTTTTTGAGTTTAATTTAAAAAGATATGTTTTGCATTTCTAATAATTATTACAATAGTTACAACTAGTTGGTGTAGTCGTTATAATTTGGCACCTCGAAGCGGCGTATTTATTTTAAATAGCTAGGGGTCCTTCTTGTTGTGTTGTTTGTCCATTTGTTCCAGGAGATTCATGTAAGTACCCCTTTGTTTAATTTTTGTAGTTGCCCCAATCCAACCCCCTTGCCATTCACTTATCCACGACCCAGCTACTCCAAATAAACCCTGAGAGCCGTTCGCAACAGTTTCGTTTATTTTGCTTGCCCTATCTCCACCCCAATAGTTTCTGTTTAAAATTTTCAACTCCTTGTAATAATACCCTATGTGGTAGGCAAAATATTTCGTTATAATAGGTCTGATTGTCCTTGCTTATTCTGATTTCATGACCGAGATATATGTACTTCTCTGTTTATTCTACCACTTGATTTTGGATAGTTAGGTGTCCGCTGGGAACCAAATTTATCATAAATTCGGTCTTACTGATGTTCATTTTTAGACCTATTGTTGAAGATACGTTTTCTAATTCTTGTAGCATTTGTTGTGCTTTATGCAGACCTTCGGTAATAAGTACTATATCGTACTATAAGTACTTACTATAATTTACTTAATACGTACTACTTACTTATTACTTATTACGTGCTCACTGTACATAAAATGCATGGAAAGATAGAACATATTTCTGAGAGACGGTGTTAATAAAATGCAGATATACATTGTTATATCTCTATTTAATAATTAGTTTTCAAACAGATTGAGTTTTGGTTCAAAATAGACAAAAGTTCAAAAGATCAATAGAAACGCCCTGTATAAAAAAGCCAAGGTCGTTCGCAAAATATTCGAGTTTCTAAGAATCTACAATCATTTACGCGCTTTATTTGTTTATTTAGATGAAACTTGGTTTTTTGCTAAAAGTGGAATATAACTGGTATGGCAGGACGAAAGTATAAAATCTAAAATAGAATAGAATTAAGTTAGAATAGGTATATACACGGAGTGTGTGAGAGCGTTATACACTTGGGAATGCACACTCCATAGTTAGGTTAGCATAGGTAGACAATAAAATAACAAAATGCTCACTGGCTAACAAAGCCACGCCAATAAAAAATAAAAAATTAAAAAAGCACCTTACTTAACACCATCGTTAAAAACCGGGAAAAAGTACACGAACTAACAACGACGGAAATTAGCATAACCCGCGAAACCGGGAATTATATCATCTGATTCTGTGGCTAACCGCCATATAGAACGGAGATAATTAATAAACCGATGAAAAAATGTTTGAAAAATAAAAAAAAATTTTTTGAAAAATTTGTATGTCGATTTCATACAGTTACGAATTTAAAAATGATAAGTAATATAAAAATATAGTCATAACCAATAGGCACAGGCCCTTCAGGCATAATAAATCGCGAACTCCGAGCATTGAGACCATGTGCGGCAAACATGAGCTTGATGGCCGGACAATCCCATCGAGCGCCCAGCCGACGAGGAGAACAAAATCCATTTTTGTCAAATCGTCGGCTGAGCGAACGAGCACACACAAAACACTTCTGGTCAGAGAGCCGCTAGTCACGACTGGGGACTCTCTGATCAGAACACACGAAATTTTTAGGGACTCCAGTCCCGACGTTAAGATAAATAAAAAGAAACAGTAAAGTAAATAGGGAGAAAAGCCGACATTTAGGCTACCCCTACAGTTAGGTGGCATAACCACAATTATTAAAAACGGAAAGTACTTCATTACCCAAAGTACCTTAGTAAATTCTAAGATCATAAGCCTTCTCACGTTATTAACACGCTGAGGAGGGGTGGAGGAAAAGCCTGGGGGTCAGATAGGTACCAACTCGACTAGCGAGGTGTGACCGGTTTGATCTTCGAACATGTGGATCCCTATCTTATATTGGTATACACATGTTCCTAGGGGTAGGGTTGATCACCTCGTGTGTTAATGTGTGTGTGAAGTATAAAATCACCAATACTAAGCAAAAAATACGTATTATATTGCATGCGGGTGGAAAACATGGTTTTACTGCTGGGCGGATCTTGTGTTTTCGTCAAAACCGGAATCGGCTGATTATCAATAGTAATATCCCTAGGACATTGATAACAGACGAGATAATTTCATGACAATCGAAAGCTCGTGCCTTGGTAAACAAGCAACGAGCTTGAGAAATTTGTCATGAAATTATGAAGCATTCATCAATGTCCGAGGGATATTCGGCGGATAATTTTTCGAAACAAAAAAATCATAACTCAACATAACGAAACATGTATTTATTAAAAGTACAGTTAGTGAAAGTACAATTATTAAAATTTAAGTTAACATTAGATTCGTTGCTGTTCTCTACTATAGAAGATCTATTACCACGCATAATATTTATAATCTTGTTGTGGTGTTCTTGATCGAGATTCAAGTATGGTTTTATAGAATTGATCTTCTATAGTAGAGAACAGCAACGAATCTAATGTTAACTTAAATTTTAATAATTGTACTTTCACTAACTGTTGAAAATTTATACTTTGATCATTCTCATTGCCGAAACGTGACATTTTGAAATTTATTTGGATGAAGTTGTCAAACTCGATCGTGTTGTCAAAGGGATTGAAAATTGCACTGAATGCAATTATCAGTCTAATGTTGACATGATTGGGTGAAATTGTTCCACATGACACAAAATGACGAAATTTGAATGGTTGTTAGAACAGTCGAAAAATTATCACGATAATATGAATATGATGAAATGTGACATTTGTGAACAATCTGTTATACTTTTGGATAATGTCACATATTATTTGGAAATGTCAAATAAGAAAGCAACAAACTCCTGAACACTACATAAAATTAAAGAATGGTTAACAAATGAAAATATTTCATTTCCTGAGGATTCTTTCAAAACCGACCGAATTATTACAGTAAGCCAAAAGGAATAAAACATGAAAAATATTTATATTAGACGAGATTATACATAGTCTTGGACATAATATATTAAGACTGCAAAATATGCAAAACTTACTACGATAACTATATTGGACGTAACGGTTACAGTGACGCAAACAGAAACAGAAACAGAAACGCGACAGAACGTAATGTGAAAAGTTAATAGAAAGATGTTAAATGCGTGAAAATTGCATCAAAGCAATTATCTCAGTCATCATTTACAATCCAAATGAAGATACCGACGACAGTGATTATGAGTATCGATCTAATTCTTGATTAGACTGTAATTTTCATTTTCTCAATAAGAAAAATTTTGAGAATATCATTGTGATTACCTATTAGTAGTTAAATCCTTACCACTTCTTCTCCTTCTTCAGTGCCTTATCCGGTCCGGGTGTTGACGATCATCAAGAATATCATGGTTTTGTTGACTGCTCTGCGAAACAGCTCAGGAGAGGTCATCCCAAACCATTGTCGGAGGTTTTTCAACCACGAGATATGACGGCGACACTGTCTTCTACTGCCAAATACGAGCTACACTGAATTAAGCACTTCCTTTTCTTTTTTCATGCGCTGTAGGACCTCAACGTTTTTGACATGGTCCACATACGATATATTTAGTACCCTCCTGTAGATCTACATCTCGAAGTAATTACTATTTAAATGGGAATAAACCACAATTAAAGGTTAAAGTACGTTTATTGACGTTTCAATTTCCACTTCGGAAATCGTTCTCAAAATACAAACATTAGTAAATTAAACAAATTTTGTTTTTTTTGTTACTTAGTGAAAAATTCTTCTAATAATTTAATTTTATCTGACTCATCTATATTGACAATTCAGACATACATTATAGATTTTAATGTAGACCTTATATAGATATAATCTTTATAGGTGTAGATATGTAGATGATGTATTCTCAATATGGCCTCATGGATCAGAGTTGTTGGACACATTCCTAAATAATATAAATGATAAAGAAAAGACAATAACATTTACCATGGAGAAGGAATATAATAACACACTACCTTTCCTGGATGTTTTAATCTCTAAGAACGATACTGGATACGAAACTCAGGTGTATAGAAAACCAACACACACAAACAGATGTTTAAATTTCAAATCAAATCACAATATTAATATTAAAAAGGGAATCATTAAATCCTTATACGATAGAGCCAAAATTACTTGTTCTAACGAAAATTCGTTCTTGGAGGAAAAACATTTGTTAACATCTGTTTTATTAAAAAATGATTATCCTTTATCGTTTATAAATAAGGAATTTTTAACAATCGATCGAATAGAACAAAACAACTTAGAAAGAGATCCTACAGCATATACAAGGAATAATACAAGGAAAATAACAATACCATACATAAAAGGATTATCGGAAAAGCTTAAAAGGATAGGAAATAAATTCAGCATTTCAACAACATTCAAAACAACAAACACGTTGAGATCTATTTTGTCCAAAACCAAACCTAACAATGAACAAGAAAGGACAAAGAATTGCATTTATAAAATACCTTGTGAATGCGATCAGTTTTATTTAGGTGAAACATCAAGGCCATTAAATGTTAGAATAAGTGAACATCAATCATATATTAAAAATAGAGAATTTGATAGATCTCAAATATGTAAACACGCATGGGATAATGAACATAGGGTTCAATGGAATGATTCAAATGTAGTCCTAGAAGAAACGGATGGTAAAAATAGAAAAAAGAAACGGCTCTAATTATGCTAAATGAAACCAATTGTGTAGCGAATTCCTCGGCAGAATGTAGTAGGATCTGGTTACCCATATTGAAAGAGGAAGTTATTAAGAGGAAAATACCAGTATTGGTAAGTCAGTAGCATATAGAGGATAGGTACATAATTTATGTTTTTTAAATAACAAACATATAAAATCAGAATTTGGTGTTTGTTGAAGGTAAATTAAATGCACGACCAAATACTTACCATGTCGGGATAGTATTATGAAGCTTTTTCCTGGTTTTTCCCTCACAATTTACTGTGGAATCACTAACAGTAGAATTTAACTGTCGTCATGGCATGTGCTTGTCTTTTTAAACACGAATTACATGCTATGATCTTTTCTGACGGATATTCTCAAGTTAAAGTTGATTTGATGTAATCGAATGAACTATCTTATAAGTAAAGTCTTCCCAGGAACGCAACTCAACAATATTGGCAATATTATTTTAAAGTCGTCTACTTTAAAATATATAATGTATGTCTGAATTGTCAATATAGATGAGTCAGATAAAATTAAATTATTAGAAGAATATTTCACTAAGTAACAAAAACACAAAATTTGTTTAATTTACTAATGTTTGTATTTTGAGAATGATTTCCGAAGTGGAAATTGAAACGTCAATAAACGTACTTTAACTTTTAATTGTGGCTTATTTTCATTTAAATAGTAATTACTTTAAAATGCCACAAGAAAATAGCTTCAGAACAATACTGTTCGAAGGCTTTAATCCTTACCACTACAATTTGAAAAGAATGGAATTTGTAGTTTACTTCTATTTTTGCACTAATAATTATATATTTCTCTATTTTAAACAATAACTTTAACGTTACTGAACCTTAAGTAACATACAGTTAAAGAACTCTTAGTCAAAGGTAGCTATGCTTTTTGCAATTAAAAGTCTTTATCGACATTTATTTCAACGTGAAAATTTTAAATATTTCCTTTATGGTATCCAATTATATTCCCCTGAATAGTTGACATGAAAAATGTTTTCCGTCTCATGTAATTAAGATAAATTCTACTTACACAATAATTGTTATAACAAAACAAAATGTAATAAAGTATGCCTCGAAACCTTTAACAACAATTTGCAAAGTAAATCTAAAGTTTATTCTCTAAAATTATTAGTCAATGTATTCAAAACATAAATATAAATATATAATTATATATATATATATATATATATATATATATATATATATATATATATATAAGAAATATAAATTAATTGGTAAACGTCACAAAACACCTTCAAACGTTTTTCGATTAAATTGGCCTACACTAAACCACGACTGGAATTACCATAAAAGCTTTTCAGGTTGTGCAGAGATACGATCATAAATCACTGGGTCGAGTTCATGCCGATGGTACTACCTTTTTAAATCGATTGTGTCAACTCTTCTTCACTTTCTTCAATTGCTTATGTAACCTCCAATAATTATAGAGGGCACTGAAAAGTTTTGTTATTGTATATCTTATGGTGAAATAAACAATAGGGAAAATAACAATTATTATATTTATTTTTTAATTGTAGGTATAGGACGGTAGTGACAAAAAAATGTTTATTAAGGATAATGTAGATCTTCTTCTTCTTATTCATGTGCCATATCAGAATTATTCGTTGGCGATCACCATTACGAAGGCTTCTTGATCTTCTGCCACATGAAATATGTAGGTCATGTAGATCAGTAATGGGTATTTTTCTATTTAGAGAGCAATGTAATATCTAGTTTCTGTAGATTAAAAGTTTTTACTTGAGCGCAATAATATCATGGGGCAATATGGTAGCAGTTGAAGAAGTCAGGAAAGAATTGAATAAATTGAATTAAAGTGATTTAATTAGGATAATAATTGAGAAGAAAATGCCTTTGGACATAAAATATCAAGTGATAAAGTGGTAAAGTATATGGAAAGTGATAGAAGTACCAAGTTTCTTGACGCAACTACTGAAATATCTGATGATTTTGTAACTGACCATGCCCAAGCGGTAAGTCATTCAACACTAAAATATGATCTCAAAATCGCAAACATTCAATTAGACGCTTTGAAACGTATTATCAGAGAACTTGAACGAACGATTAGTAATCAGGATTACATTATAAATTTGCTACAAAATTCAGCAAATTTAGAGGTTATACATATGCCAAATACAAACAATCAAAGCGATGTTGCTGGCCATCCTTCAAATTCCGTCGCTAAAAATGACGGAAAGAAAATTATGGGTATACAAGAAACACGTGAAACTATAACAATTACAAATCAGCAATTCTCAAGCGGATTAACGCAGGCACAACAAAGTTTGAAAATGAATGATATCCACAGTCTTACTCAAAATGTCAACCAACCTCCATGGTCAGATGTAAAAGTTGTGGGTAATAACAGCGATAGTGAGGAGCTAGCATCAAAAGACAAAGTGTGGATTTATGCCGCAAAGTATAAACAATCTTATAGTGCACAAAAATTGGAAACATATCTACAAACAAAGTTCCCCGGACATAAGTTCTCGTGCACTTTGTACGCGAGCAAGGTAAATGGATCAAATTCCATTTGCCCAAGTTATGGCAGATGCGGAATTGAAGGATGTTCTTTTTTAACCACAGACTTGGCCCAAGGGCATAGAAGTGAGTGAATATTTTTTTCGCAGAAAATATTCCGTATATAAATCTTCTAGGCAAACCAGATACACTAACCGAAAAAGACAGAAATGAAAGGGTTATTTCGAATGTACCATTTTATATTAAACAAAAATCTTTAGCAAACTCTAACCAGTGGGACTTAATATTTTTCATGTTAACACACAAAGTTCAAAAAAGAAAATAGATCACTTAATATCTTTTTGAAAAATAATTATGTTTCCACACACTGGCTCAGAGAAAATAAATTAACAACATTAAAGATTGATGGGTATTTTTTATTGTCGGACGGTAAGGGAACATAGGGGTGTTGCAATTTTTAGCGATAATAAAATCTCTACACGACCAGTTTGCTTAAATTATACATCATGTGAATATGAGGGTGAATTTTGTGCATTAGAAATCATAGATATTAAAACTATTTTAGTAACAGTGTATGGAACCGGAAATGGGAATTTTACACTTTTTGTAGATCTATTTGAAAAGTTATTAGTGTTTTGCTCTGCTAATTTTTTAGAAATAATAATAATTGAAGATTTCAACATTGAGTTCAAAAAAGCTTCTAATGAATTAAACAGTTTCCGTGATCCAATTTCTACTTTTGACATAACCATAAATATTAATGAATTTACTAGAATCACAACTAGATCAGCAACTTGTTTAGATAACATCTTAACAAACATAAGCAGTGAGAAAGTTGGTTGTGGAATTGTGGACCCATGTATTTCTGATCATCTTGCTTAATTTGTCTACTTAAAAATAAAATCTGAAAAAAGTCATAGTGCTAATACATACAGAAGACATAAAATAAGTAATGGCATCCTAATGTTAAAACAGTCGTTAAATAACATTGACTGCGCTTCAGTTGTTTCTCTCAAAACAGTAACAGAATTAGCTCAATTTGTTACCGAAATGTATGTAAAGTTAACTGAGATTAATTTTCCAATAAAAAAATCACGAACTCATAGTAAAGCTCCAATTTCTTGGTTTGATGATGAAGTAAAAGTAATGCGGGAAAATCTTTTAACAGTCAAGATAATTGCTGATGTTACAAACGGATATAGTGAGTATAAAAAGTTTAAGAAGCACTATCAATCAACAATATCATTAAAGAAAAAACTGGCTAATGAGAATTTTTTTTACAATTGAAGGGCTCGGGTGAAGATAATGGTATCTAACATTTTTGGCGAAATTGACTTTTTATATGGAAATAATGGTAAATGTAGCTAGAAACAGATTCCTTGTGAAGATTTATCGATATCTTAATAGATGGCGCTACAGTAGCACCCTAACATCCTGGTAACTGACAGTCGTCGTGACGAATATAATGGTATTTGTCATCATGGCGGCGAACAATAAGTTGTTTACGTCTTTGTGTGAACAAAATATGCGAAATTTGCAAGAAATATGTGACACAAATGGTAGTTCAGAATGCGATGATAGCGATAAAGATCTAGGCTACAGTTTTAACGAAGATATTGGCAAGAAAAAGGTAAGTTTTTGAATATTTGTCTCCAACTTGATTTAGCTTGAAAATAATGGTCATTGCGTAGATACCATTTTTTACGTATAATGACGAGACTAACGAATATAACCAATTCACAAGTAGTTACCATTGTTTTCATCAATTTAATGCTTTTTAAGTGCATTTATTTTTTTCGAATATTCACAAAACTAATAAGTATTTTTGAAAAATTTAAACCCATAATGAAAGACTACATTACGAGCGAGGGCCGAAAGTCCTTGAAAACTTCTACAATGTGTATTTTAATGAGTTATGTTAAGTTATGGGAGTGAAAAAGAAGAGAAAATTTAGTGTGAATTTTAATTTTAAATATCTGATTCAGAAGAAACTTTTCGCTTATTCTAAGGGACTTTTGACCCTCGGTAATACTGTAATCTTTCATTATGTGTTTAAATTATCAAAATACTTATTAGTTTTCTCAGGATTCGAAAAAATGAATGTATTTATAATGCATTGGCCTGAAATTTTCTTGCGCTTAAAAATGTTCTGTTTGTACAAATGTACAATTTCTTTTGCAGAAACATCGTAAGATATGGCCTACACCGTTATCCAACCACAATCCTAATGCAGTATCTGATGAACCTGACAAAGAAAACCCTGTTCGAGGAAGAAAAAGGAAACGAGGATGTAATATTGATCAGCGACAACAAAACACACGGAACAGTGGTCAATCATATACTTGTAAAAGAGGAAAGGGAAACGTTATACCACAAAAATCGATGGAAGAAGATTGTTTGTGCAAAAGAAAATGTTTTTTTGAGGTAGTATCAGCAGACGAAAGGAAAAGTATTTTTCAGAAGTTTTGGGAGATAAATAATTTTAATACCCAAAATGCGTATTTATTTGGATGCATACAGATTAAGACAAAGGCCCGCAGTACCAAACCAAAGGAGTCGCCTTCCCGAAGGAGTCACTCTGTCGATTATTTAATAACAACTACAGGCAACACGAGGTATCAAATTTGTAAGAAAGCATTTCTAAATATTCATGGACTACAACATAATAGGGGTAGAGTCGAGAATATTGCTAAAAACATCAAACAAGGTTTACTAACGCCGAAAATGGATGGAAGAGGACGTCATGCAAATCACAAAAAAAAATTTCTAATGAGAACATCCTATTTCTTAAAGAATTTATTGAAAGACTCCCAAAATAGTAGAGTCACTATTCCCGAAATGACAACTGTAACACGTATTTTATGACAATGGACTATACAATAGAGAAGTGCTATGAAGTTTACAAAATTGAATGTCTATCGCAAAATCAAGAATGTGTATCTGCTGATAAGTTTCGAAGAGTATTTACTGACGATTTTAATATTAAATTCAAATCACCTAAATCCGATACGTGCCATATATGTGATTCAATCTATGTTAGTATGAAAGAGGCTACAATACAAAGAAATGACGAACAAATTCAAGCGTTAAAATTGAAGCAAGAACTGCATCACAGGAAGGCTAAAGCTGGACAAGACGCGATAAAAAATGCAACAAAAAAAGCACAAGAGAGCAATGAAACATATGCAATAACATTTGAACTACAACAAGCATTTCCAACCCTCAAATTGTCTACTGGTACTACATTTTATAAAAAGAAACTGTTTTCTTATAATCTGTAATGTGTTGTATCCCTCACAGGGATACTTTTATTTGTGGGATGAGTCAAACGCTGCTAGAGGTGCAGACGAGATCGGAAGCTGTCTGCTTAAACACTTCCAGAGGCACAATATTAAAGGACATACGTTAATAGCTCTCTCTGATAACTGCATCGGCCAAAATAAAAACTGGTCTTTGGTTGGAGTGTGGCTTCGTTTACTACCTCTGGGAAATTTTAAGGAAATATTACATATTTTTCCACAGGTCGGACACACAATGTTACCATCAGACAGAGATTTTGCTGTTGTAGAAAAATACGTACGAGCTCATTGTCAATATGTATATTCTCCAGCTGAGTTGGAAAACATATGCCAAAAGAAAAATCCATTCATCGTTTACAAGATGAATCAAGAAGATTTTTTAAAAGTGTCTGAAATGAGAAACTATTTTGTACAACCCAAGTCTACACCGGCTAATTCATGTAGTATTAGAAATGCTGTGCGAATGCGCTACTCTGCTGAGAACTTTGAACAAATCGAAATCGCTGATACATATAATGGTGAGTTTAATTCATACCCAATTCAAAAAAGAGGAAGAACTGAGATCCTACAAGAACATTTTATTCGAGATCTTCAGGAAAAATATGCTACACGGCTTGGTATTGAACCTAGTAAACTTGAACATGTACTTTCGTGTTTGGATTGGATTCCCAATGTTCATCACGAGTTTTACAGGTCATTATTTGCAAAGTCCCTGTAATGTTTTTCTTATTTCTATTATTGTTTCTTGTGTTTATTTCTAATAACATTTTTTAGTATATTTGTTTCATTTTTATATCCTATGTGCAATTCAATAAACGTAAAAAATGGTATCTACAGTGTTTTTTATTCAAAGTATCGTTTTACTCGTAAATTTAAAAGTCGTTTTTAGCGGTGAAGTTAAAATAAGCTAGTTAGAAGATTAACGAGTATACACGTGAAAATACTGCTATGACAAATGCAACAGAGCAATCAATCGGTAAACTTTTAAGTTCAATTTCTGAACATTTGTAAAAATGTGACTTACCATTATCTTCACCTGAGCCCTTCAATTCAGAAAATATATCTCGTGACAGTTGAAAAGTTATAAGTTATCACAGAAATAAATTTCAAAATAAAAAAGTCTGTTCAAGCGCGATTACATCAAACGATTTCAATAATTACATTTTTTTTGGAGTCATATACGACACCACGTTGTTAGTATGGTAACCATACCTTCACGTTGTTGTTCCAGGGTTAAATAACTTTTTATAGAATAAAGAGAATATTGGGAATATATGAAAAAAAAAAATCAGTAAAAATGTCAACGACAATTAACCGCTAACATCGCGTAATTTCTCTCTTAATTTGATATGTTGAAAATGTAAAAACATAGATTGTTCTTTAAATAAATCAATATTCTATTAAAAAACAAATTTTTACTAGAATTTATATAAAACCTGGTGTAGAATTTCTACTTCGGGAACGATTTGAACCTTTGGCGAGGTTGGACGTATTTAATTACCAGTCTAATCGCACCTAGTTTTTGTGCTTTTATTTATATCCACTTAATAATTAAAGTGTTGTGTTATTATAAATAAAAATTAGTGAACTTATTGGAGAAAATCTGTAAGTAATTTTAATCTAATTAGATACTTACTTCACAACAAGTTCATATTGTTTATATTACCTGATGTTATTAAAAAACGAAAATGGATGATGTTAATAGTCCAGGGCCGTCGAGGCCGCAAATGTTATTGACATCCCATAAAACTTCTTCATATTCTGCAGCGTTAATTAATTCAACTCCAAAATTCCCATCCAAGAAACAAGCTATTTTATATATCGCTCTGGAAAACGCCAAACTTGAGGAATATCTACTTGCACTGGGAAAAATTATAGAACCAAGATATATTATTTTTTCATCACGAATTTCAAATCACCGTATTTGTATTTACCTAGCTAGTGAAGAATTAGTAGAAACTGTCATGAATGCTGACAACGGAAGAATAACCATCAATCAACAAATAATTTATGCTCGACGCTTAATTACACCAAATGAAAGATTACTAATCTCTAATGTTTGCCCTAGTATTCCTCACACTTTCATAGAATCTGAACTTAAAAAGTTAGGCCTCAATTTATTAACTCCAATTAATTTTTTACGAATAGGTACAACAAACCCAGAATATAGACATATACTGAGCTTTCGAAGACATACATTTATTTCTCCTTTAGAAGCTACATTAATTCCTCCCTCAATTGTCATAAACCACAAACAAACATCTTATCGTATTTTCTTATCTTTAGAAAAACAGATGTGTTACTATTGTAAACAATCTGACCATTTTGTAGCAAATTGTCCATCCTGTACAAATCCAAATCAAAACTTAACAACAACAGTGCCAACTACTACTATAAATACAGTAGTTAATACTCCTCCACATGACGTCCCGACCACATCAGCCTCTTCAGCAAATTCCTTTTCCTTACAATCCTCGACTATACCTTCTTCATTAACTACACCAATAATAACTGCATCCCAAATATCACCCTCAACAACACTCCCAAGTTCTCAAACTACATGCACAGATACAAATATATCCACTACCCAATTATCAACAACACCTAATGTTTCACAACCTCATACATCAATCCCAAACTCTTCTTCAACACTAGCATGCCCTATCAATAGCATATCAATAGATACAACTGATACACTTGAAATAACTAATACACCTAGTAAAGAAGTAAACACAGCTAAGCGCAGCCTTGATGAAATTTTATCCCCACCTTTACAAGAACCTAAAGAAAATTTCACAAAACCAATACAAAAACTTAAAAAATCCAAAACTATTGATAATTCTGAGACTATTGCTAACAGTATGGATCCCGTAAAAGATTTTATTACTAATAAACTTATAACACCGATATTAAATTTTGAACAACTAACTGATTTTTTTGAAAATGCTTTAGGATCTCCAGATAAATTGAGTCTTTTTAAAACTTATACAGAAGACACATTAGGCTTACTTAATCTGTTAAAAGAGATCTATCCTCACATTATATCAAAAAAAAATGAAATCGCGATGTACTAAAATAATTAATTCAATTACTCGACAACTAAAACATCAGCTCGATAGCGACTCCTCCATAGAACCTTCTACATAAGCTCACGTTCAAGTCTATTTTACAGTGGAATTTGAACGGTTATTATACCCGTTTAGAAATGTTACAATTAATAATTGCTCAAAATCCACCTTCTATAATTTGTCTACAAGAAACTCATTTTAAAAATAACAAAATTCATAATTTGAGAAATTATACAAGCGTATCTAAAATTAGGCAAAATCAAGAACATGCCAGTGGTGGAGTTTCAATTTTTATCGAGAATTCCTATGAATATTGCAGTATTCCTCTAATAACAAATCTACAGGGTGTAGCGGTGTGCTTAGTAGGTCCACTAAAAGTTAACATCTGCAGTCTTTACATCGCACCTAATTCTGATCCAAGTATAGCAGATATTTCTAATCTTTTATGTCAGATTCCTACACCTCGAATTATACTGGGAGATTTTAATGCACATAATTCATTATGGGGCTCAAAAAAATTGACAAAAATGGGAGGAAAAATAGAAAATATCCTAAATAATCTTAATTTAAATCTATTTAATGACGGCAGGAATACTCGATATAATGCTGCAACAGGAGAGTTTTCAGCAATTGATTTGTCAATTTGTGAACCAAACTTGCAACCTAGTTTATCGTGGGACACTTTACCTGATCTGTATGGAAGTGATCACTTTCCCATCTTAGTTAACAATCTGTTGTACCATAAGCACAATACACACATCACCAAAGGGTCCTTAAACAAAGCCAACTGGACACTGTTCTCAACATTGATTTCTTCATCAGCTATGAATCTTAGAGAAATGTTAGACTCAGAACAAGATATTGACGAGAAAAC
The DNA here is from genome assembly GCF_040954645.1 of Diabrotica undecimpunctata. Classification (NCBI taxonomy): domain Eukaryota; kingdom Metazoa; phylum Arthropoda; class Insecta; order Coleoptera; family Chrysomelidae; genus Diabrotica; species Diabrotica undecimpunctata. Next base: position 114,334,090 of record NC_092810.1, read on the forward strand.
ATTATTTTTCAATAAAGTCATAATTGATGCAGCGAATAAATCCATTGGAAAAACAGCTTTTCATCCAAAACATTCACCTGTACCGTGGTGGAACGATGCGTGCAAACAGGCAATAAGGGAATCTAAATTGGCTTTTAATAGATATAAACGATATAAAACTACTGAAAATCATTTAGAATTTAAAAGAATAAGAGCTAAATGTAGATTTATTATTAAAAAAAGCAAGCAAGAGTCATGGCAAAAGTTTGTTTCAGAAATCAATAGATCTACTCCAATTGGTAAAATCTGGAACATGATTAGAAGTATATCTGAAAAAAATTCACAACACTCTATAAAGTACTTAATAAAAGACAATCAGACATTTACGTCCGAATGCAATATATCTGAAATAATGGCAAATCAATATTGTACCGCTTCTAGTGATGAAAACTATTCAGTAGATTTCTTAAATAAAAAACGATTTGAAGAAAATAAAGGACTACCAATAATCAATGACACTTCACCAATAAACAATCCTATAAGCTTGACTGAACTTATTGAAACTCTTAACTCCGTTAGAAATACTAGTCCAGGACCAGATAATATACCTGTGCTTTTTCTACAGAACCTACCACTAGTAGGCCAAGAACTATTATTGCAACTATTCAATTTTATATGGATCAATAAGGTATTCCCACACATATGGCACTCATCAATCATAGTTCCAATACACAAACCAGGTAAACCTAAATTTGAAGCAGAATCCTATAGACCAATCTCTCTCACGAATGCAATGTGTAAGTTGCTAGAAAAGATCATTACCAATCGACTCATGTGGTATATTGAACATAAACATCTTATTATACCCGAACAAAGTGGATTTAGGAAAAATAGATCAACATTAGATAACTTAATATCATTGGAATCAGAAATTCATGAAGCATTTATATGTAATCAAGAATGTTTAGCCATATTCTTTGATGTAAAAAAGGCTTTTGATACAGTATGGCGCTACGATATTTTAACCACACTCCACAATTGGAAGATTCACGGTAACATGTTTGCTTTTATTTCAAACTTTCTACGGCAACGATATTTCCAAGTTCGAATCAATAACCATTTGTCTGAATCTAAATTACAGAAAAATGGAATTCCACAGGGCTCGAATCTAAGCGTAGCACTATTTTTAATTGCTATTAACAATGTTGTGTCGGACTGCAATCGCACAATTAAAACTTTTTTGTATGCTGATGATCTGGTAATTCTAGCAAGAAATAAAAACATATTATCGGCTCATAATCGTATTTCTGCAGCTCTCAAGTCGATAGAATCGTGGTCTAACAATATTGGGCTCCAGTTTTCCAACACAAAAACAAAAGCTATACATTTTTCACGAAAATCAAATCCACAAAAGCTCCCAAATCTATTTTTAAACAATTCTCCTATAGAATATACAAAAGAAATAAAATTTCTAGGAATGCAACTAGACTCAAAATTAAGTTGGACAAATCATATACACTCGCTAAGAGTATCGTGCCAAGCTGGACTAAACATTATGAAATCTGTGTCACATAAAAATTGGGGAGCAGATTTTCCAACTCTAATAAATTTATATAGAGCTTTAATTAGATCAAAACTGGACTACGGATGTGTTGTGTATAACACCGCAAACCAAGCATTGCTTAAAACTTTGGATACTCTTCAGAGTTCAGCCGTTAGACTTGCTCTAGGAGCATATTGCACCAGTCCTGTGGACAATCTACTCTGTGAAGCTGGAGAGCCACCCTTAAACCTAAGAAGAAAATACTTAACTCTATCGTATGTCTCGAATATAAAATCTAAACCAAAAAATCCAGCTCTTCATCATGCTGTTGCTAACAGATTCCAGGAGGTCTATCGAAAAAGAAATAGGGGTCCTGTACCTTTCTATGAACGAGCTAATAGATACTTATTCGATTTTAATATTGAACTACCTCCCATTTATCCTATCTGTGAAATAAATTTATGTTTTCCTTGGGTTGTTCCCTCTCCGCTTTGTAACCTTAAACTTACAGCATATAACAAAAATAACGTGATACCAAATTTTTTTAAAACTCACTTTATCCAGGTTCTCACACAGTACAAAAATTACAATTTTATATACACAGACGCATCTAAGACCATAAATGGAGTAGGAGCATGCTTTGTGACATCCCATGAACATTCCATCTATAAATTGTCTCCTAAGACAAGTATTTTTACAGCAGAACTATTCGCCATCAATAAGGCCCTAACCTACATTCTAGAAAAAAAACTTCCCAAATCTCATAATATCTGATTCACTTAGTTGTCTGACATCAATTTCTCAGATTTATCCCTCTCATCCAACATTGCAGCAGATTAAGTTAATTTTATACCGTATATACCAAAACAATTTGACAGTAGAGTTCCTCTGGGTACCGTCACACGTTGGAATAGATGGTAACGAAAAGGCAGATAGTCTAGCTAGGTCCGCAGTAAGCAATACAGCTGCATCAGTGGAAAATCTAACGGTGCATTTGGATTTAAAACCTTACTTAAAATCAAAATTGCACGATGTTTGGCAAAACCAATGGAATATAAGCACCACTAAATTGATAGAAATAAAATCTTCCGTCCTTCCATGGAACTTCTGGCCTTCAAAGCGACAACATCAAGTCCTATTAACACGTCTCAGATTAGGACACACTTCTACTACACATGAATACTTGTTGAAGAAAGAAGAGGAACCAGTGTGTTTTGTTTGTGAATGTAAAGTGACAGTGAAGCACATTTTGATTGAGTGTCCAATATACTCAGTGGAAAGACTATATCATCACTTTCCAAAAACATTAAAAGAACTTTTAGGAGAATCTAAATACGTAGCTGACTTGATAGAATTCTTGAAAACTATAAACCTTTTCAATAAAATTTAATACAATACATTAATAATTAAAATATATATTGTATACATTAGTATGTAATTGATATTTTGTATATGCCTATGTATGTCTTTATCACTTTTGTATTTTTCTTATGCTAATAACCCTAAGTGGTTGAAGCAAAATAAATTAAAAAAAAAAAAAATTCTACTTCTTTAACGGATAAATTAAAGCAACAATAATGGAAAACGAAAGGACCAGGATGGCGAAAAATTTCCTGGCTGAACAATCTACGTACGTATTTCAACACAACAACCACAAATCTGTTCAGAGCAGTTTGCAAAATACAGATTGCCGTGGTAGTCGCCAATATTCGAAACGGATAGGTACTAAAAAAAAGAACGATGAGTAAATGATGTCTACTATTTTTTTTTCTTTCTTTTTATTCTTAATAAGTATAATATGTTTAAACCATATAGTAATATGTATCTTGGAGTAAATAATTCAGGTACCTGTATTTAAAACGGGGTCATAAAAGGAAGACTACAGCAATATTTATGTATTTCAAAGTTATATACGCTTATCCAAATTTATTACTTGACAAAAATGGTAGGTTACAATATAAATGGGTATCACCTTTTATGGGGAGAATCTAAAATACAAGTAAAAAATTAGTATTTATAATATAATTGTTATATACAATAAGTTTAAATACTTACTTTTTTGGTTTTATTGCAGGTTTTGTTTGAAATAATTATCTGTATTTCTGTTTGATTAGGATGTTTTGAAATTATTGGTTAATTAATTGAAATAATAAATAATTTAGTAAAACATACATATGTAATTGTAAAATACCAAAATACACTTGGCGTACCTCAAAACTGTTATCTGTACACAATAAGCTTGATACCCCCCATGCAACAATTATTCGATCATTTTACAATATACTTGCTTCTTTCCCAGATCATCGTCATATCTATACAGATTCATCCAAAACTATTGATGGTGTGGGATCAGCAGTTATAACTCAGAATATTGTATTTCTGTTTAAATTATCTTTCAGTTGCAGTATTTACTCTGGAGAACTATACTCAATTCTGCAAACCCTCATTTATATACGTACCCAAAAAATTCTGTCATATTTACCGACTCTCTCAGTACATTACATACGATAGAAATTTTATATAATCCCATTGGTATTTTAATAAGAAAACAATTACATTTATTAAACAACACGACGCAGCACGTACGCTTTATATGGGTTCCATCACACATTGGACTTCACGGAAACGAACAAGCAGATTTTCATGTCAGGAAAGCAAACATGACAAACTCATAGAACTACTACATCTTACAGGACATGACACTTAAGATCTCCAGATTAATAACAATATGTATTGGAATCAAGTGGCCCACATGAAACATGATCATATATTGGACCAAAACTTAATCATGGGTTAGACAACGCTGCTTCTATTTAACCCAGAGGGGCAGGATTGTTAATAGATTTTTCATAAGTGGGTGTATTGCGACATTTACACCGCATTTAAATTTTTCAGTTTTAACTTAAAAATAGGGAGTAATAGGTGAAATAAAAGACTGTTGTGTTTCTAAACGTTTTATTACTTCTTTCTCTTTTGGTGCGTATCCTCTGTGGATGTTGGCAATGACGTTGGTCCATACAACTTTGTTGACAGCTGCTCTAAATAGATGTATGGTAGTCATTCCTGCCCACTGTCAGATGTTCTTTAACCACGATGTCCTTCTGCGCCCTTGAGATCTTTTTCCTTCTATCTTGCTTTGTAAAATTAGTTGAATTAGTTAATACTTCTCATTGCGCATCACATGCCCTAAGTATGTCATCTTTCTGATTTTTACGATACTCATAATTTCCAGATCTTTATTCATATGTTGGATCACGGTGTTGTTTGTAACATAATGGATATAGAAAATTCTGAGCATGCGGCGGTAGCACCACATTTCGAAAGCTTCTAATCGTTTGAATGTTGCCTCCGTAAAGGTCCAGGCTTCGATTTCATATTAAAGGGTAGAAATTACATAGCATCTCAAGACTCGTGTTCTTATATCAATGTTCAGGTTCACCACATATATTACATAAAATCTGGACAATTATTGTTTTATTACTGAACAACTATAAAAAAGACTAAAATATATAAATAGCGGCCTTGGCAGTTTTTATAATCTCATCTGGAATCATTGCGGCTTCACTTTCACTGCTGATTTCCATTTCGTGGAATTGAAAAACGAAAAACTCAGCGAAAACACACGAATCTTCAATGACAAGCGTTGTTAGAATAAAATACAAAGTTGATATTATTGTCAAAGCCGTTACATAGCTACCCAAAATCGTCCCGACAGTGGAAAAATTAGTTCCGAAAGTAGCTACTTTCGGTACGAGTTGTGTAAAATGGTACTTTCGATTTAATAAATCATACCGAAAGTTTTATTTTCAGGACAGCTGCAGAAAAACAATATTTAGTAAATGATTTTTATGATAAAATTTTGAAATATTTATTACCACATACAATACTCGTAGATATTTAAAAAGTGGTCCAAATTATTAAACCTTACCCTATAAGAATAATAAGGATTAAATTATATTTATTCATAACAAAAATTATTGATCTCATGGACGATCCTCTATTACTGTAAGTGATATAAAAATTTTACCTAAAGCAATGCGCCAACTGTCCTCGATTATTATACAAAAATCATAAAATCAAACGAATTCTCCTCCACATTCCCTGTAAAGACTCAAGGATAATTATATCTTCAGGGTATTATGTCCATCAATCGGTAGTCACCTACCTTTGCAGGAGTAATGATATACTGATTATAAAATGGATACTACATTAACTAGAGTGAAAAAAGTGCATTTAGAAGAGTAAGGTCAAATAATGTCTATTAGAAAAAGTAATCATTAAAAGTAGAGAGTATTTATTACACAAATTGCACGTTTTGAATAAAACTGTTTAATTAGAAAACTGATTTCTTAAGTACACACAGTAATGATACAGGACGTTTCCTATTAGCACATTGGATAAACAATCACCACATATATTACTTGCATAAGTAAACTCGTCTTTACAATAAGTATTATTCGTCTTACCCTCAGAGTTTATCAATTTTTTTTCTTGTCTTCTTGGACTTTAAATAATATTTTTATGTCATCCAATCAAAAAAACCCAGACCTACTGTATATTATTTATTATGACATTTTATATGGAATATTTCAGCCCTAACCTGTCACAATAGCACGACTAATTCTAGGAGTTGTGAAACCTGCTAAAGGTGTTTTTTTCTTCTAGTACCTATCCGTTTGGGATGTTGGCGACCATCATGGTGTGATCGAATGCTAGAGTCCGAGGATTAGTGCGCACTCCCATACATATCACTTAGCCTCCTTCCTTCCCATTGGACAATTGACACACAGTATAAAAGTGGGCGATTTTCAGGTCAGGCAAGGCAATCCCTCACGGGCTCTCCTAGGCGCTCTGCTCCTTTTACAACTTCCAGACTCTGACGCTGATATATCCTGCAACTACAATTGGTGTTTTTATTTAATTTGTCATGTAAAAAATAGCTTGTCATTTTCAAGCAAACTACACCAAACCAAAACTTCGAATGTTCCATAGCCGAAGAAAGACTTAACAAAGGATTCTTCACATACGACGGTCGAAGCACTCTGCAGATCATACGAGGATACACAGGCGGTTCAAGCCCTTTCTTCGACGAGACGACACGGCGCCCAACAATCTCCAGGATCCCACGTCCAGCCACACTAAAGGCAACACCGTGTGCCGAATTCAAGAAAACCGAGCGAGTAATCTCAATCTTCTGCAGATCTAATGCTTCCAGTGTACCAGATATCTTCGACGAACCAGGACTTTTCGAAGTTGGAAGTCCCCGGAGTAGGCCCAGCCACTGCTTCCGTACAAGGATGTGGTCCGAGTCACCACGTAGGCCCAGGTACACTCGACTACGAAACACCGAGGGATATAGCAGATGGAAACCAGAAGACTGTGAAGAAGACAAATCCGCTGAAAAAGTTGGTACATCGGCCCAGGATGGCACCTGCAGGGGAAGGAGTTGGAGGTGGTGTTACCACAACCGCCCCATGGAAGCTGTCGTAAGTGTTGTGTTGTGCTGTACTTATTGAACATTTCTTATTTATAATTGTAATTTTCTAATGTTCTTCTGTATATTTTCTAACTTGCATTCTTACGCATTTTTTCCTTAATACATTTTTTTCAGTCACAGAGTCTCTAGAGGAGGGATGATGTCATCGAGAGCTTTAGTTTGTGGACTAGTGCGCACTCTGATACGCATTACCTGGCCTCTCTTCCTTCTTATTGACCAATTGACCTGGAAATCCCTAAAATCGCTACAATACGCGTGTATAAAAGTAGGCGATTTTCAGGTCAGGCAAGTCAGTACCTCACGGGGTCTCCCAAACCTGCACTCTAGGAGCTTCTTCTACAAGTACCAGATTCTGAGGTTAATATATTCTAGAACTACAATTGGTGTTTTAATTTAATTTTTCATGAAAGAAAAAGCTTGTCTTTTTCAAGGCAGGCTACATCAAACCAATAGTCCATAGCCATTTGGACTTAGCAGATGATTCTTTAACTGCGACGGTCGAAGCCCTCTGCAGATCGTACGAGGCCATGAAGATGGTTCGACCCCATTCTCCGACGAGACGACAGTGACAATCTGAAATTTGCATACTGCTGCTCTAAAAAGGTTTGTTGTTGTTGTGCTAAACCATGTACGTAGATTTTTTAGCTAGGAAATCCTTTGCCGTTCTGGTCCTTCTTTTCCTTCTACTTTTTTCTCTAAAATTAGTTGCAACAATTCATCTTTTGTTGTTTCTCATGATGTGACCAAGGTTATAATTTTGACTGTTTTTATTAGTCTATTTTTACGGTTAACAGCTATTTTCCTTTTTGTTTTTTAATGAAACGTCCTATTAGTAACGTGGTTGGTATAAGATATCTTTAGTATTCGAAGATAAAGCCACATTTCGAAATCCTTAATTTTCTTCCAGGTAGCGTCTGTGAAAGTCTACTACTCAACTCCATACAATAGTATACGAAGAATATAATATAAAAGCAACCTAATTTTAATGAGTATTAATTAATTATGATATATATTTGAATAGCTCAACCATTTTTTTAATGCAGATCTTACTTTCTCTAACCTACATGTAATTTCTATGGGATGGTCCAATTTTTATTGTTGATGGTTCACACTAATTCGTTCAAATTGCTGTTTCTTCTTAGAGATCATCATACATTTTGTTTTCTTAATATTTAGTAAAATTCTATGTGTTCTACCTTCTTCTGTCCTCTTTATTAACTCCTGGAGGTCTTTATAACTGTCATCTAATACCAAATACGCGCGCCGTCCGCGTATCTGCATCTAACATCCTCTACTGTTTCTTGAAAGATTTTCTCAGAGTATACCTAATATGTTAAATAGCAGCAGTGATAGTATATATCCCTATCGTACCCCATATTTAATTTTGATATCATCGGTTTCTCTTACCTCTGTATGGATAGCCGATGTATATTTTTAGTAAAAATGGCTAATAATTTTTATTTCATAGGTATTTATTCCAATATATGTTAATATTTCCACCAGTTTTTGCTTTACTGTATCAATTGCTGTATAGTAATGATTGAAGCATGCGAAAATATCGCAAGTCATGTCTCTATATCGGTAAAATAGCTTTTGTATGCTCAAGAAAGCTTCACTCGTACTCTCTGCATTTTGAAAACTAAACATTGTAAGGCTGTTTTGAAGGCGAAAGAATGTCATTAAATTTGGTAATTGAAATTTTCATGGTAAATAAATTTAAATAAAGTAAATATATATAATAACAAAAACCTTTATATCGAAATTATAATTAAAGTTTACTTCAAACTTAAAACTTTTTCACAGTTTATAAGTTTTACTGTTTACTTTAAATTAAATATATTGCTTTCTAAATAGTTTGAAAAATTTTGTACAATTCAGTTTCAATTTCTAGGTTAATTTACAATTCTGAAACTGTTCTTTCATTAAAATACTAGATAAAACAAGTAGCTTTTTATGTCTAGCATCGGCTGCCTGAAAATTGCATCTGTTGTTGATCTGCAACAACAGATGCATAAATTGGATTTATGCAATCCAAAAACTTTCTGGATAACTCTCTTTCCTGTTGTATGCGTCTAGAAACCAATGGTCACACGTAAGGAGGAGTTAGATACGACAATCGACAATATAGCTCTATAGCTCTTCATAATGATAATGATGAAGTAGATAATGATGATGCACGTAATCCAGGCTGCAAGTTAACATCTGATACACAGATGAGTCTAGAACTGCATAATCGTCGGGTTAAACCAATTTATAGTAGTAGTAAGAATGTAAGAGAATTATGCCCGTAGCATTCCACCCCAAATGTATGCAATATTTTATTTAAAAAAAATGATTATAGGGAATACCTATATTTATATTATATTATAGGGAAATCTATCTGGTAAGTCCAAAAGTTTGTGTCTCTTAAGTCTTCTCACTTCCCTGTTGTTGTCCAGTAGGTTTGCCGCACTAGAATTTGGGTGAATTTCTTACCGCTTTAAATGCCTATCACTACACTTTTTTATTTCTTTGCGCACAACACTCACTGAGAAACACGATGTCTGACTTCATTAGGGAAGTAGTATGGTGCATTAACAATCTGCCTAAGGACCTTCGATTAAAACCTCTGCAGGATTTCAATATTGGATTCGTTTACACACCCCCACAGTTAAATGCTATGGGTCCAGATGGGTTTTAGATTTACTTTATACACTACTAATTTATTTTCTAGTGATAGTCCACATCTTCTTCCAAGTAGCCAGTAAAGTTTTCTTAATTTTAATTCAAGTTGTTTTCGTTTATTTAAAATGTACTTTCTCCAAGTAAGTCGTCTATCAAGATGAATACCAAGGTATTTTGCACTATCAGATTACGGTATACCTTAATTATTTAGTTGTACAGGTGGACATGTCAGACGTTTCATTACGTACTTTCATTAACCTTGATCCGCCATTTTCTTAACCACATCTGCATGATGTTTAAGTGGACTTGTAACCTTCTAGATACTTCGATCAAATTTGCGTGCGACGAGAGGATGACGGTGTCATCAGCAAATGTTGCCATGGAACGCTGATCAGAAGTGGGTAGGTCAGCCGTGTATAATAGATATAACAGTGGACCAAGCACACTACCTTGACGTACGCCAGAATTTATAGTTCTCAATGCTGTTACTATCGTACCGTATTTTATCTGGAAATGTCTGTCTGTTATGTAGGATTTGAATATCCTATACTATTCAAATGGTAGTTTTACATGGTAGTTTATAGAGCATACCTCTATGCCACACTTTATCAAAAGCTTGTGTAATATCCAAGAAGACTGCAGAGCAATAGCGATTTTTCTCCCAATCCTGATTTATGATATTAAAAACAACACAATGAAACATGCGCTATAGTAAGAGTTATATTCTGTTCGGATACAGACTTTTTCGCGCGTCGAGGCGACAGTCCCTTATCAGCCTAAAGTACACTTTGAGGCTTCTAAAAGCCCTGTTGTCGGGTTTCTATCTATGTTTTTGTCTACGCTCATGTTTATTTCTCTTGCACAAATTAGTACTCTAACTATAACGTTAACATTAAAAACAAATTTTTAAATGATTATATGAAAAACCCGATGCAACTGCTCTAACGAAAATGAATTTTTGGGAGAAAAACCTGCTAATAAAAATTTTGACAAAGAATACGTACCCATTGTCATTTATAAATGATTTGTATGTGAGAAAACCTCCAGACGACTAAATGGAACGTAAATCAAAAACGAAGACTTCGACTTATCCCAGATATTCAAATATTCCTGGGACAACGAGCACAGAGTACAATGAAAATATACATCAATTATCATTAAATAAATAGACATGAAAAAGAGAAAAGATCAAGAAGCAAACCTCATCCTACTTAATAAAGAAAATAAGTGTTGTAAATACAAGACAAAATAAAATATAAAGAAAAACAAGCAGAAGTACGAAGAAAAATCTCTAAGAAGAAAAACGAGTCTTGGAAAAGAAACTGCCAACAAATAAATACTTATCTAGGAGGAACCAGAAGCACAGAAAGCTGGAAAATGATAAACAATTGAGAAAAGAAAAGAATAAAGAAGTAATACAGAGCATAAAACCTGGAAACTGGAAAGAGTATCTCAAAGAACTTATGGTAGAGAATAGAGTCGAATTTCAAGAAGATAGAAATGAAAACCAAGATAGAATTTCAATAGTCGGCTCGCCAATAAGATTAACAACAAAGGAAATTAAAAATGTATGTAAACAGCTGAAGAGGAAAAAAGCACCCAGACCAGGGGATATACACGGAGAATTATTTAAGTACGGAACGAACAAATTATACAAATGTCTTTGACAAGTATTTCAAGAATGGATAAACATAAGCGAAATCTCTAAGGAATGGAAGATATCATACCTCAGTACTATACATAAAAAAGGTGATAAAAATAATTGTAAAAATTACCGAAGAATAGTTGTAACCGGATATAGGAGTCGAATATATGGAAAGGTTTTAAAGAACCGAATCGAGAGAGAATACTTAGATTATGAAGCAGAAGAACAAGCAGGATTTCGTACGGCTCGATCCACTATTGACCACATTTTCTCCTTAACCCAGATAATAAAAATAAATTTGGCACGGAATCAAGAGATTCATATGTTGTTAGTCGACCTACGGAAAGCCTACGACAGCGTTCCACTGAAGAAGCTGTGGCAATCAATGGAAAGCACGAATATTAACATAGAATTAATAAAAGCCGTCAAAGTGCTATACAACTAGCCAATAACAAAAATAAAAGCAAGGGCACAAATAACAACAGGATTTATAACATCAATAGGATTAAAGCAAGGATGTTGTCTGTCCCCCCCTTTATTTAAAATTTACCTCGAAAGTGCATTAAAAAGATGGAAACAAAAATGCAGGACGATGGGAATACCGCTCACTAACACTATTGTATATACGCTCAACTTTGCAGACGATCAAGTAATAATGGTTCAAGATTATGACGATTTAAACTATATGGCACGAAAATTAATTGAAGACTATGATATATGGGGTCTAGAACTAAATAAAAGAAAACCGAATACCTGCGCACTGGACGAGAACAAAAATATCTTATATTAGACGGTAACACTACGATAAGGCACTGCTGTGACTACAAATATCTAGGTATTATTATTTCACAAGATGGAACATTATACAAAGCCATAAGAGAGCCACAATGTATTTTATGGGACCAATCCATTAGCCAAGAAAATAAAAAGAGGATATATGGGACTATAGTAAAAAGTATCACTTTATACAGCTGTGAGGTATGGCCACTGAAAAAAAACACTGGCAACGATGAAAGCGACGGAAATAGATTTTTGGAGAAGAGCCGCAGGAAGATCTAAAAGAGAAAGGATTACCAACAAACGCTTTAGAGAAATAATGGGAATCAAACGAACAATCACAGATGACCTAACAACAAAATAACTTATCTGGTTCGGACACATACAAAGAATGGATAAACAACGAATGCCAAAAGAAATATTAAAATGGCAACCAGAAGGAAAGAGAAAATGAGGTAGACCGAGAAAAAGTTGGAGCGAAGGAATAAATAAAGAACTGAGAGAGAGGGCAATAGAAGAAGACTTATGGAACGACCGGACTGTGGCGATTAGAGGTCGGAAAACGGCGGAGAACGTTATAAACCGACAAGTAGTAGTAGTGATGTAAACCCATTAACAAAATGAAGCAGACTTTGGTTACAAATACTAAAAGAAGAAGTCAACAACAATAGCGCAGTGATAGGAAGCGAATACATCGCCTGCAACACACATACAATACCTATATACGCAACACATAATACACAATTATATAGTCAATGTTACACAACCTACGTTATACAACAATAACTAAGACATACTACACAATCATATAATACAAAAAAAAAACACGCAAAACAGTCATAATTTGATATTTCGAGAGTAAAAACACCACCCTCAAAAAAATTTTTTCACGCATAAGCTTACTGTTGCCTACAAGATCGAGGGCAAGTAAGTTAATTTTCAAAGAAATCTATCTTTATCTATCAACAACTCGTTGGTGTACCATTGTATTTCACAGAATTTTGCAAAATAATCTTTTTTGAGAACGATTCCCGGAGTGTAAATCGAAACGTCAAATTTTAATAAGTTAAAAATGTAATGTTAATTTTAATCAGTTGTGGCTTAATCTCATATAAAAATTTATATTTAAAACATATATTAGTGTTTTCAGCACAACTACTAAAAACCAGGAATGGACAGTTAATGGATAGAAAAAGAAGTAAAGACATCATGTCGCCAGAAGTGATCAATCATGACGCAGATTGTCACTCTGGCCGGCCAATCACAAACAACGTTATTCACTGCGTTGTCACTGGCCTCCCGGCGGAAGATTGCTGCGGAGTTGCAAACACAAAGTGTATAAAAAGGCAGCAATCTTCCGATCGGGATCTAGTCGTCTTACACTACTAGCCCCTCTAGACCTTATTGGCCGAGTGCCATTTGAAAATTCAACGTTTAATATTATTACCCAAGATTGAACCTTAGTCAATACTTCGATTTGAAGAAGAGGATGAACGCTTTTTACAGTGAATACGAACGAAGTCTATTTGACTACGAAACATTCACTAGAAGGTGTAGGAGTCGGAGAAGCGACTGTTGGTCATTCCTTCGTCGAGGTGAAGAAAAGTTTGATAGTAAACTTGTCGCCTCACGAAAGAAACTGTCGACTCGAAGTGAATATTCCCTACCTGAGATAGGAAAGACAGGTTGCCTTATACCTATCTCAGATCGAGCCGAACTGGCACAGTGTTCCGCTAGTCCACTGATGGTTAGAACTGAATGAAAGGCCCTAATGGATTAAGAATCACTCCCCACTCGGTGGCCGAGTCGAAGTCGCACTTCGCCGTTAGAAACCCTCTCGACGAAAATAATCAACGTCTTTACAAGACATAAGATTGTTTCCGCGGGAGGTAACGTGCGAGGTGTAGCACCAACATCAGAGTCGCTATTCCGACGGTGTTCTTACACACCTTGTGGGGTTTGTTCTCGACCACACGTCGAAACGCGAGGGGCTGGCATCTCTGTGAAATCTAAAGTTACACCGCAATTAGAATACTCCTATTCAATACATGTAAGAAAATAATACACCCTCAAGTAAGAAACTATAGAACTCATAAAGTATTCTAAGTTGTCGGTGGGCTTTTGAGGACTACAAAGTGAACTTCACGTGGAGTTTGGTTCGGGTACACACCATTACCATGAAGTTAAGGATGGAATCGAGAAACCTTTGATCCTCCTTTAGAGCGGCGGTCGCAGACCATCCAGATATGGAGAATACCTCCGTGGATGCTACGGTCGTACGACAATCACAGGAACATGCGGATTTGAAAAAACTGAATGTGTAAGAAATAGAAAAAATATATACTGAAACGAGTACATCATCAGAATGAACGACATAGCTGTAAATAAATTAAATAAAGGAAATTAAATATATATAGTTTTTTGTCTTAACAAATAAAAAAAAATACATCCTGTAACAGCCTAATTTATGCTAAATAGTTTTATTATAAACATAAATGGAACAAATTAAACAAGAAATAACAAATAAAATATTTTGTTTATTATTCTGATTGCAACGGAAATGTCATATAAATATTTTACAACTTATTTTGCGACTGGGACATTTCCTGTTTTGTGATTTCTTAAAAATTAAAATTGTTTGAAAAGGAAGTTGAGGTTCAAATCATACACATATTTAAATTACATATTTATATAGCAATTAATTATTAAGTATAGGAGAACCATAAAACTGCAAAAAAATATACATTAATTTTGTTTGAAATTTTTATAGCCATGAATAGAAATGCAGCTTGTTATATCAAAGAAAAAAAGTTTGAGAAAAAAGAGACCTTCAGGTTTAATCCGGTGGTCAAATTAAGTTCAATAAAAAAATAAAAGAGAAGAGAGAATTATTTAAACAATTACAAGAAAATAACATAACATAACATAACAATATCTTTATTTTTAGAAAATAATATACATTCCGTGAACATAAAATTATTAAAAAAAAACAGTGTCACAAACGAAAATATTATTTACTTATTCCTAACCGTTACATATACAAATAGTCCTCCACAGAATATGGCTCAAGAGCTACCAGTAATTTAAATATTTGATGTTTATACAAACTTAATCTTTTCTCCCTTTTGATAGGTTCAGGCAGTTTATTAAACAATTTGATGCAGCAATAAAGAGCGTTTTTTTCTGTTATACTTAACCTGTGTATTGGAATTTTATAATTATATAACCTGGTATTTACTATACTATTGGGTTCAAAGTTCCTAAAGAGTATTTTATTCTTATATAGAAACAGTAAGCATTGTTGAATAAATACAGCGTAAACTGTTAAAATATTATTACTCCTAAAATACCATCTACATGATTCCCTACTTTTTAAGTCAAACATAAATCTGATTATTTTTTTCTGAACCAGAAATACGTTATTTATGTCCCTACTGTGGCCAAAATTTATTAGACCATATCTAAATTTTGCTTCAAAATTAGCATGATACACTGTTTTTAATGAGTTACTATTCATGTATTTTTTTAGAACTCTAAAGCTGTAAATCACTTTACTCAAAGACATACATAACTGGTCAACATGTTTATCCCAACATAAAAAACTGTCAATATATAATCCTAAAAATTTGGTACTGCAGCAGTGTCATTATTTACAATAATACTGTTTGGCATATCTGAATGTGCATAATTTGTCTTAAGCAAAAGAAGATCTGTTTTATTTTGATTTAAAACCAACCTATTCATAGAAAACCAGTCTTTAGCTTTCTGGAACTCTAAACTAGCATTAACGCTTAGAACAGACATGTCTTTACCACTGACTAAAATGTTTGTATCATCTGCATAATTTGTTATGCTGGAAGTAGTATTAGCCACTAGACCATGAAGATCATTGATATAGATCACAAACAGTAAAGGACCAATCACACTTCCTTGTGGTACTCCAATATTGATAGTGCTTTCAGATGAGATGCCTATTTCAGTGTTTTTATGTATTTTTACTAAATGTCTCCTATTTGCCAAGTAGGACTTAAACCAGTTCAATTCTGGTCCACGTATACCATATTTCTCCAATTTATCAAATAATAGGTCATGCACTAAACAGTCATATGCCTTTGATAGGTCCAAAAAGAGACCCAAAGCCATATGACCAATCTCAGTACATTTCAAAATATCCCAGACAAATTGAAAAATCGCAGTCTGAGTTGATTTTCCCTGTTGATAACCATGCTGATTTGCACTAATAATATGACATTTTGTTAAAAATTCTGTTATCCGCCTATACATAGTCATTTCTAAGATTTTTGAAAAGGAATATAGAAGGCTAATTGGTCTATAGTTATTAATTAATTTAGGATCACCCTTTTTGTAAACAGGTGTTACTAAGTATGGCAGTTTTCAGGCATTCAGGAAATACACCAGATTTTAGTGAATTAATTATGATTGTAGTGAGAGGATTCACTATCTCCTTTATACAAAGTTTAAGGATTTTAGTGGGTATTTCATCAATTCCACAACTCATTTTGTTTTTTAAATTTTTAGTTATATCCATAATTTCAGTTTTTGTCACAGGTGCAACAAACACTTAATTTATGTTACCTGCAATGTTGTCTTTATATTCAATGTATTGTAATTGAGATAAAGTGTTATTTAAAGTAGTATTTAAGTGGATCATGTATTTATCAGCAATCTCTTGAGGACTACCCTCTACTTTTATTGAATTTACACTTTTTAATTGACCATTAATTTCACTAACAATTTTAAAATAAGTCGGACACAGATCTTCAAAACTATATGGTTGCCAGAAAGGAAGTGAAATTAGAAGTAGCAAAAGCTTAAGCAGAATCGTAATCAAATCTATACGATCAACTTGATAACAAGTCAGGATTAATCATCATCATCTTTGGCTCGACAATCCTCTGTTGATCCTGGCATGCTCTAAGATTAGTGGCCATTCATCTGGCACCATTTTCTGATCTCTAGTATTCCCAAGTTGATCGTAACTACATCTAACCAACTAATTCGCGTTCGGCCTTTGCTTTTTTTCCTATAGGTGTTCCTGTCGTTAGCTTTTTGCAATCATGTTGTCATGCATTCGCATTATGTACCGGCTCATCTAAGTCGCTGTGTCTAAACAATAACAATACACCATGGTTCAGAAAGGAAATAAAAGGGAAATGTAAAGAGAAAAGAGAGGCCTACACGAAGTACAAAATATCAAATACTCCAGAATCCCGAGACACTTATAGAACAATACGAAATGTAACAAAGCAGTTGGTAAGAAGAACAAAAAATGGACACTGGGAACAGTTTACAAACGGTACAAAAAACAAAAATGAAGATTTATAAATAAGAAACCAACGGAAAGAAATGGCAGAATTAAAGGAATATAATAACATATCAGAAAACGAATGGAAACGATACCTGACGAAACTGTTTAATGGAAAGGAAAATAATAATCAACACAATAACGTACCTGAATTACCACACGAAACAAGGCGGAGTTGCAATTTATGTAAAAGAAAATCTTATGTATTCTTCTCTTAATCTAAATGAATATAATGTAGAGAAAAGTTCTGAGTTTTGTGCACTTTATGTACCTTCAATAAAAACCAATATTTTAACTGTATACAGATCGGGTAAGGGTGACTTTGACTTATTTTTGGTGAATTTTGAAAATGTCATAACATCATTGCTTAGTAAAGCAGACAAACTTATCATACTTGGTGATTTTAATATAAATTTTAAACTTGAATCTGAACCTTTTTTTGATATTCAAAATCTATTAACATCTTTTGGTCTAAAAACAACTATAAACGATTATACTAGAATCACATCCCAGTCCAGTAGTTGCATCTTGCATCGACAACATTATGACAAATTTTTCTGAAACTATCTACAGAGTGGGTATTTGAACCTTGTTTTTCTGACCATCGAGCTCAGTTTTTATTTATTGACTCTGAGCATAAAGTTGTTGACACTTATCAAACATTTCAGCGGTTTATTACTTCTTCTGGTTTACAGAAGCTTAAACGTGCGCTAGCTAGTACAAATATGGACTTTTTTTATGATATTAACAATGATCCTGATTTTTTAACAGTCTTTCTTACCGAAACTTATAACAATTTAATATTAAATCATTTTCCACTAAAAAAAGTACGACAAATGGCCGAAAAAACACCTGTGCAATGGTTTAATAATGAATTAAGGTCCTACAGATCCAATCTTTCTCTTGTTAAACACATTACAGATGCCACTAAGGATTCCGATTTGTTCAAAGTATATAAACAACAAAAAGTTGAATATAATCGGCAATTAAAAATTGCTAAAAAGTCAGCTTACTGTAATTTTATTACTAATTCCAATAATAAACCTAGAGACTGCTGGAAAATAGTAAATTTCGAAAGAAACTACACAAGATCCAGTTCGGTACAACCTGATCTATCTCCAGACGAAATGAATCATTTTTTTACTACAATTGCAGATAATATAATTACATCTCTTCCCAATATTAGCGTCGATGTCCTCGTCAATTACAGAAATTATCCTTCTCCGATCAAGTCCTTTTTTTTTCGTCCCGTTCTGGAAGAAGAGGTCTCTCAAATAATAAATTCTCTTAGTAATTCTAATTGTAGGGACGTTCACGAAATTAATAGCAAAATTTTAAAAGAAACTTACCAAATAATTTTAACACCTTTCACTCATCTTATTAATTTATTTCTATCGACTGGAGTGTTTCCAGAAATACTAGAATACTCAAAAGTACTACCAATCTACAAAAAAGGTGATTCCTCAAAAACTGACAATAAAACCATAAGCATTGTTTCTACTTTTGGGAAAGTGATTGAAAAAGTTATCAAACAACAATTTTATTCCTATTTTGAGTTAAATAATTACTTTAGCAACTCACTATATGTATTCAGAAGTGCTCGTTCTACTACGAACGCGGTATTTAATGTTGTGAGCGAGGTGATTGAGGGACTTGAACGCGGCAATCGCATAGCAATTTCTCTTTGCGACTTGTCGAAGGCTTTTGATTCCGTTTCACACGATTTTGCTTAACAAATTAAATTACTATGGAATCAGAGGTATCCCTCTTAAGCTTATAACTTCTTATCTATGTGGCAGACACCAGGCGGTAGTGTCTAAAGGTCATCTCTCCGATTTTCTATCCGTAAAACATGGAGTCCCACAAAGTTTGGTCTTAGGACCTCTTTTGTTTATTATTTATGTCAACGATCTGCCTAAATTCATATCTCCGTACAAAACCATACAATTCGCAGATGATACGACATACGTTATATCAGGAAAAAATAATGATGATTTAAAAATGTCGCATGAGGAAGTTTCTACTAAATCTAGCTCATGGTTTGCTGCAAACAAACTAAAACTTAACTCTGATAAAAGTCAAAATTTGGTTATATCTGCAAGTAATTTACACAATAATCTAGTTAACAAAGAGACTGTTAAACTATTGGGAATAACCATAGATAATCGACTTAACTAGTCGGCTCATATCTCACAATTTAAGAAAAAACTATCAAGTTAATTATTTGTTATTCGCCAACTAGCAAGGGTTGTCAACTTTGTCAACGTTGTCAACTTCAAATTTTTAGAATGCAAAAGAAAGCTGTCAGGATTTTAGCAGGGGTTAGTTATCTAGAACACTGCCGACCTTTCTTTATCAAATTCAAAATTATGCCGCTACCTACTCTGTTGATATTTCAAGTTTTAACTGAAATTCACAGAAAACGTTCTCATTTAATAAAGCAGTCTGATGTCCATGTTCACAATACGCGAAACTGTCACTACCTACGAACAAATCGCTGTAGATTAAGTCTTTCAGAAAAAAATAGTCTTAATTATAATTATTACAATATTTTACCAAAAAGTATAAAACAGCTAAGCTGTAATAGTTTCGATAAAGTTATAAAAAAATATCTTCTAAAACATTGTTTTTACTGCTCAGAAGAATATATAACTCATTGCAGAACATCGACTGAACTGCTTACCGTAACTTTGCCATAAATGTTTTTCTGTTTATTATATGTTCTTGTTTGTATATATTATTTAAGTTACGTTTTATATTCGTTTTTTAATACTATGTATGTTCTTTTTGACTTGCTACAAACAATATTTATATTGTTATGTAGTTAAATAAATACTCTACTCTACACGAAATATAAATCAGTTTTCAGGAAATAAAGATGGACATAAATTCACTCAAAAATAGAAAGTCACCAGGACCAGACGGAATAACCAACGAGCTTCTAAAACACGGAGGAGAAAGTATAACTCTTGAAATAACAAAACTTATACAAAAACTAATATTGCACTGCAAGATTCCAGACGCATGAAGAAAGTGTTCCAATGTTCAAGAAAGCAGATAAAGAAGACCCTAATAATTATAAAGGTATAAATTTACTGAATACCGCACTTAAGCTTACCACAGAAGTCTTAACCAATAAAATCAATAAACTAACAATTCTACCAGATGAACAACAAGGATTCAGATCAGATACTAAGACAAATCACAGAAAAGGCCATCAAGTACAATAAACGAGCATATCTATGTTTTATAGACCTAACAAAGGCTTTCGATTGCATCCAAGTCGAAGACGTCTTACACCTACTGTATAAAAGAAACCTACCAATCAATATTATACCAACCATCGAAAACATCTACTCCCATAATTGAATACAGGCAAAGATAAACAACATAATATATATCAGTACAAAGAGGAGTCAGACAGGGTGATTCGTTAAGCCCACTTCCCTTTAATCTAATAATGGACGAAATGATACAAGCAGTACGTAAAAGTCATGGTTACAGAATGAAGAACAAAGAGATCCAAATATTATGTTATGCAGAAGACGCCGCATTAATTGCCGAGACAGAAGACGAGCTTCAAAGATTAACACACATATTTAATACAACAGCTAAGAAATACAATATGATAATATTAGAAAAAAAACTAAATGTATCACAACATCTAAATACCTACTACGATGTAAAATCGAAATTGGTGGAAAAATAATAAAGCAGGAAGCAAGATTAAGATATCTGGGAATAGATATAACTAGTTACGGAGATGTTGAAGAAGAAGTACTACAATAAAGCTTAAAAGCAGGTAAAGCGGCGGGATCTCTTAGTGACATAATCTGGAAGAACAAATACCTAAGACAAGATACAAAAACAAGAATCTAAAGACAAGACCTGACACATCTAAAACGAGACGACTATTAAAAACATCATAGATGAAAATACTCCAACGAATATCAGGGAAAGTCTGTTGGACAGCAAAAAAAGCGAAAACATAAGAAGAGCGTGCAATATAGAAGACATAAATGGATGGGAGACAAAACGAAAACAGGACTATAACGAACACATTAGTAAAATGGCAGAGGATAGGATAGTACGAATAGTACGAGATAAGTCACCAAATGGACGAAGAAGTATTGTCAGACCAAAAAAAAGATGGTGTGATAATTTAAACAATTTGGGAGGCTAATATTGAAGAAAGAACAGGCTTTAAATCCTACATACAAGAAGGAAGAAGTTAGAGTCCACGTTTCCGCCCAGTATGTGAGGACCAACCACCGGCAGTGTTTTGTATATAATAACTTTAGTTTTTCTTTGGATTATTCTTGAGTGAAATTGTTTTTAAAGTTCAAAGTATGCCCTATTTGTAAGGTTTATTCGTCTTTAAATTTCTTCGCTTATACTTTGTTGGTGGTAGTCACTAGCGAGCCAAGGTATGTAAAGCTATCAATACGTTTAAAGATATGACTTCCAAATGCTCTTTCCCGTTCCTCGTTTCCTATAGGATTCTTAGTAACCAATATGTGTTTGGGTTTGTCTTCGTTGATGACTATACCGACATGTTTCGCCGCCGTTTCCAATTCTAGGAAATATTGCTCAACATCTCGCTTGCTACTCCCTATTATTTCAATGTCATTAGCGTATGCTAAGATTTGTTTCGATCTATTTTAAATGGTACCGCTGTCTCTAATTCGTGTGTCTTGGAGTGAATTTTCCACGAAAATGTTAAATAGGAGGCAAGCCAGGGCACCCTCTTGTCGGAGCCCATCTTTTATCTCAAAGGATCGAGAATTTTCTCCATGTACCCTAACGCTGGTTTTTAAGTTAGATATTGTCATTCTCGTTAATCGGATAAGTTTTACTGGTATATCAAACTCACGTATTGATTGGTATAGTACTGTTCTCTTGACACTTTTGTATGTGGTCTTGGAGTCGGCGAATAGGTGATGGGTTTCGATGTTAATGTTTTCTCGAGGATCTGTCTTATTGAATGAATCTGGTCAATTGTTGATTTTTCTGGAGTAAATTCGGCCCGATATTTTCTGTTTAAACTTGTAACCTTTCGTAGAGAATATTTGCTAGTATGTAAACAGTTGTTAATAGGGTTAAATCTCTGTAGTTGTCACACTGGAGCTGATCGCCTTTTTATGTAATAGGCATAGACCATTCACAGGGCATAGTCTCATTTTGCCACACAAGAAGTAAATTTTTATACAGTGCTTGTAGTAGGACGTCGCCACCATTTTTGTAGAGCTCAGTACAAATTTGATCAGTTTCTGGTGCTTTATTATGTTTAAGCTTTTTAATTCCTTGGACAATCTCTTTAGTGTTAGGTGGTTTATGGTTTAGGTTGAATCGGTTTCAATTATTTCGATCTGGTACGGTGTTATCTGCTTCTTCGATATAATGGCCGTTAAATTTTGCGTCGAAAAATTTAACACATCGGTTCAAGATTGAGGCCGTGTCACTTAGAACATTTCTTTTTCCATCCTTACAGCTCCATGTTCTTGGTTTAAACAGTTTACTCATTTTGTTTAGATTTCTTCAAAACCTTTGAGTTTAGTTTTGATTTCTTAACCATTCTATGTTTTCTAACTACTTTGCTTCAAATTGACTTTTTCTTCTATGTAATTTTTTTTCTTCCCTTCTTAGGGTCCGGTATTCCACCTTTGCTTTTCCTGTGTATCTAGCTTGATTTGTCTTGAGGTATTCTCTATTTTTGTTATCTGTTGCTTCTTGGCACTCCTTGTCAAACCAAGGTTTTGTCTAACTGGTTTGGTTTTCCGCAATAATTTCGATGAATTCTAAGTTATTATATTTCTACATTTTTTCCACAATTCCTCCACATTTTCCCCCGCTTCCAGGTTCTCTATTTCCTCCCATACTTTCACCCAACGGTTTTAGTGCGCAGATTATCAACATTAATTCTGTCTTGTTTTACGTGTCTATTCTTCTTTGATATTCTTCCTCTGATTTTTGCCATTAAGGTTAAGTAACAGAATGTTACATGTAGAATATAGCTGCAACCCATATTGTATTCACAAACCATTACTTGATGTTATTAAAAAATCAGACTGCCGTTAACCTCAATCAAGCAAGATATAAATAACAAACAACTACTAAATTGTATTTTACCATATTTTAATTAATTGTAGTTCTCATCTGATGATGCTAATGAAAATTGGCGAAATATAATGAACTCTTGAACAGAGTACACTTGGCTTTGAATCACAGCTGTATACCCAATTAACCTCAACCCCCTTTTATATATATATATATATATATATATATATATATATATATATATATATATATGTATATATATATATATACATATATATATATATATATATATATATATATATATAATTATTTTTGTTTTTCTACATGACATCCAGGATTGGGTTTTATTTTTTTTTTCACCTGAGGATAGGTTCTTCATTGGACCATTTCCAACGATAACCTACGGAAACCTAGGGTAAATCGAAAATCCCCCATAGGAAGCCCGAATATAATTAAGAATACAGTAACTGGTAAAAAAACTTACTTACTTACTTAGTCAGTAGACCCATTTGTACCTTTCGGTGTTGGGCCGTTTATAACACAATTCATTAAATTGCAATATTTTACAATCTTCTGAGGTATCCTAGCTCTTAACGAACTTTCTCCATTCCTTCCTATTTGATACCATCTGTGTTGCTTTCTGCCAAGTCTTACCCTTACTCTGCAGTATCTGCGAGATGTCACTGTTTCATTCTTTAATGGGTCTTCCTCTTCTGTTCTTCCCTATTGGTTTGCCGTCAGTTGTATTTCAGTTTTTCAGCTGTTTCCGCAATTAATACTATGTCGTCTGCAAATATACACACCTCAACGTTTATCATTTGCTTTCTGTTCCAACCGATACAGTATTTCTTGAACGTTTTTTTACATGCTTTCACTATCTCATCTATTACATTTGTGAATAGCACTGGGCTGAGACTGCCCCCTTTTCTAACTCCTTGAGTTGTTTCTAATCGTTCTGACTATATATTTAACATTCTTACTGTATTTGTTGTTTCCATTTATATACTCTTTGTTGCTTCCATTAGTTCTTTACTTACTTGCTTTTTCTTTAGGCTTTCCCATATATCTTTTCTTTTTACTGAGTCGAATGCTTTTTCCATGTCTATAGAGCTCAGATATGTTTCTATATTTTTCTTTAAAGCTTTTTCAATTACTTTTTGCATGGTGAATACATGCGTGGTCTTGTGTGTTGTGTTCTTTCCTGAATCCACTTTGTACGTCCTCTAATTTATGTTTTATTTCTTTTCTGATTTTTCTTTCTATTATGGTTTCGTATACTTTTGCTGCTACACATAGTAGTGATATACCTTTATAGTTCTTACAGTCTCTTTTGTTTCCTTTCTTGTATGCATGTATAATTACTGCATTTATCCATTCTCTGGATGGTAAAAAAGGAAGAGCTAGTAAAGAGTGCAAGAAAGAACAAAAAACACAAAAAAACGAAATACAAGAAAAACTAAGAGGATACGAATAGGAACATGGAATATTCTGGAACATGGAAGTCTCTATTAAGAGCCGATAAAATGAAAGAGTAGTTGAAGGTGATGGAAAAGTACAAGATTAAAATGTTAGCGTTACAAAAAATTTGATGGATAGATTAAAGGGCAATAGTAAAAAAGAAATACACCATGTTTTACTCCAAAGATACCAAACAGGGTCATACAAACAGGATCAGTAAACTAAGGAAGAAGGTGATAGATTTTAAAGCTATATGTGGAATAATTTCTGGCTATATGTTAGAGTAAAGTACAAGCAATCTAATTTAACATTCAATAATGCATATGCTCCGACTGAAGTTTTACGAGAAACACGAAGAGATACATTTAGGTATAATAAGCACAGACACATTTATAATAAGCACACATTTCAAACACAAAAAAGAGCATAAGGTAACATGGCTAATACCAGCATCAACTAAGTGTAATCCAATAGATCATATTTTGATTTCAAAAATGTTTAGAAGAACAATTTAAGATGTTACATCATACAAATACAGATTCTGACCACTTTCTGGTAAGTGGAAATATGGAAATGAAAATAATTAAAGACAAAAAGCAATATTCAAAAAGAAAAAAGTGGAATGTAGGGAAACTGAAGTTAGATATTATTCAGAAAGATTATTCTAAAGAGTTTAAAGCAAAATTAAAAGTCTCAAACCCTTACAATATAGAAGACATGTGAAGAAAAGTATAAAATAGGAAGTTTTGTCAGTATGTTTATTTATAAATTTAACGATTATTTAAAAGTCAATATAATAAATTTTAATAATAAATATTTTAATATTTTAATATTCAAGACCAAAGTATGAATTTCTTTCTTATACGTACAGAAATAGTACACTCGATTACTAAATTTTTCCTAGACTTAGTAATTCCGTACAAGACTTCTACTAGACACGATCTAAATGTCTTTTTAAGCTTTATAAGTGTTATCGTACTTTCATTTGGGAGTGTTAAAGATAATAAATTATTCAGCTACTGCTTTTATCGTGTTTATGTACATAAGTAAACCGTACTTGTATCACTTTTACGTGATTAGAAATAATATTGGTACTTAATTTTTGCCGCTTTTATAGCAAATACAAATAAATTTTACTACAATTCAATTGTCACATAATTTATTTTTTGGTATTGTTTAATATTTTATTGAAAATTTGTTATTTAAACATTGTTATTTAAAACACGCAGACAGTGCTTTCAATCAGTGTTTAATTTTTGTCATCGTTTTTCTAATAAATTTATGTTCAATTGCTTTGCATGAATAGATTTACAACATATACTGATTTTTTACGCCACTCTCAACCAGTTTTTATTTTGTCTTCTTTAATCGTCAGCTCATCGTGTAGGTGGTAGCACTTCTCTGGTCTTCCCTTGTTCTTTATTGCAATAACCTCTTTGTCTATCGCCCGTCCGACATTCTAGCTATATGTCCTGCCCGTTTCCATTTTAGTCTGAGTATCCTTCCAATGACGTCAGTCACCTTAGTTCTTCTCCTGATCTGTTTGTTTTTTATTTTGGCTAGCAGAGTTGTTCCTAACATGGATCGCTCCACTCTTCTCTGTGTGACTCTCGGTTTGGTAGCTAAGGCTTTTGTTAAAGTAAGTGTTTCTGCTCTGTATGTCAATACTAAGAGGACACATTGATTAAATAATTTTCTACTCGTGCGTTTGGGCAGTTCACTTTTAAATCTTTCTCTCAGTTTTTCATATGCTGCCCACTCAAGATCGATTTTTCCCTTTAGTTTCTGGATCCGATTATCCCTGCCAATCCTAATTTTATGTCCTATGTATTTATATTGATTTACGAGTTCTAAATTTTGCCCACCAATAATAATGTTCTGATTGGCTGTCAAATTTGTCAATCTTTTTGTTTAAGATATGTTTATATTTAAATCAACATTTTCTGTAGTCACAACGAGTTCCTGTGCCATCTCTCTTGCTATTCCTAGATCCGAAGCTATTATGACTATATCATCGGCGAAAGGTAAGTTGTTTAGATATTCTCCGTCTATTTTTATTCCCTTTTTCAGCCAATTCAAATTCTTTAAAGTATGTTCCAGTACAGTATTACAAGTTTAGGTGACATTAGGTCTGTTTGTCTAACCCCTCGCTCTATTTTTGTGCGATTACTATCTGTATGGAATGTGACATTGGTTGTTGCCTGTAGGTATATATTGTATATAAATTTTGTATACTCAAAGTCTAGCCTGCAATCCTTAAGCGCCTGTAGTATTTTTTTTAGCTCAACTATATCAAACTCTTTGTGAAAATCGACAAATATTAGCCATAGAGGTTTATTGTATTCTACTACTTTCTCTATTGGGGTTTTGTGCTGCTTTGTAGATGGTCATTAACTCAGGAAATTTTTTCGGAATCCTGCGTGTTCCCTTCATTCTCTAATTTTTTTATTATTTTAACTATTATTCGCGTAAACAAAAACAATAGATATGGCTGATGAGGGTAATTGGTCTGTAATTCTCTAAGTTTATTTTGTCTACTGCTTTATGTAATATAATCATAGTCGCATTGTTCCAGTCTATTGGAATACTGGCTTTGTGAAGGCAGATATTGAAATGTAGTTTAATTTTTTCAAATAATAGATCCTTTTCAATTTTTAATGCTTCTGAAAATATTTCATCATCATCTGTGGTTCGATTATTTTTCATTTTCTTTAGGGCCCCTTTTATTTTCGAATTTTGTTTTATCGCACATTAAATCTGATCCTGGGTTTCTGACACCAGTTTTTACTGTAATAAGAGATTGGGTATTGTTTTCTCTTGATCTATATAGCTCTGTGTAGAATTCTTCTACTTTTGTTAATATTGCATCTCTGTTTGTAGTTTCTTCTTCAGCTCTGTTTCTTAGTTTGTGAATTTCAATTTTTTTTCTTTTTGCACGCTCCTTTTTAAAACGTTTATGTCCTTATTTTACTCAATTACTTGTATAGTATTTTTTGCGTTGTAGTTTCTTATGTCTATTGTTATTGCCTTAGTGGTTATCTCCTTTCATCTGTTGCCTTTGTTATATAAGGGTTTTCGTAAGTTGACTTAGTTTTTCATCCTTTTTGTTTGTTGGACAATATTTAGTTTGAGCCCTTTTGCATTGTGTTAACTATTTGTTTGACTATAGTTTGATATATGTTGTTATTGGGCCTTTCAATGAATTATCAATATATTTTTCGAAATCCTGAATATAAGTAGGTTGTGACCATTTCTTTGGTTGTTTCTTATTTATCATTGTGATTCTTTCTTTTTCGGATGATATCGTTATTTTCGCTATTTATAACCTATGATCACCGCTTGTACTAAACTGGGTAAACACCCGTAGTCCGTAAGTCCTCGTAGACACACCGTCTCAGGACTTGCAACTTCAACGTGGAGTCATATGTCGCCATGTTACCTAATCCAACGGTAACTTTAGCATCCTAGCAATTTATATAATATAATGTAAAACAAATGTAACTAAATTTTTGTTAACGGGTTTTTACCCATGTATTTAGTGGCTACATTCATGTACACCTAGACACTGATGATGGAATAATGGATTCCGAAAACGTTTTGTCTATAACAGCCCGTTTGGGTTTTTAAAAATATATACCTTTTACAAAGGATTTTTAATAAATTTTTTAATAAATACTTTTTTGGTTGTTAAAAAATAGTCGATTTCGTTCCTTGTGTTTCGTTTAGTGTTTTCCCATGTCCATTTTCTGTGGTTTTTCTTTTTAAAATTTCCCAATATTATTTCAGATGGGTCTTCCTTAGTGCCTATTTTGGCGTTAAAATCGCCACCAATTATTTAGAAGTGGTTAGGATTTTTCTTGATTGCACAGGTTATTTCATCGTAGAATATTTGGACTTCTTCGTCTGGATGTCCTGTAGTAAGGGAGTATACTTAAATGATTATTTATTAATACAGTATAGTAAAACTAGCAAGTAGTAGTATAACCGCTCAGTGATAACATAAGATATCAGCCTATTTCTCAAAAAATATGGCTTGTTCTATCCATATTTTTTTTTTGGTGAATTTCCTTCCATTTTTTCTGATCCATTATTTTTCTTTTTAATTTGTCTCGTCTATTTCTGATAAATCTTGCTCCTCTTCTTCCAACCATTTCTTCTTTGGACGTCCTCTTTTTTTTCCTATTTCTCCTTCCTTCAGTATTGTTTTAACAATTCGATTCTCTGGCATTCGTATAATAGGTCCAAGCTATCTAGCTCTTTGGGCTCTTATTTTTGCCGTAACTGTTGGTTTTCCCTACATCCTAATTATGTCTTTATTTGTTCGTCTTCTTCAAATATTCTCTGGCGTCTTTTTTCCTTCGGAGATTTTTCTGAGCACCTTTCTTTACCAGATCTCTACTATGTTTTCTTCCTGTTGTTTCATAATATACGTTTGGCGGGCATGCATCGCTGTGGGTCTTGCATTACTTTTTCGTAGACGCGCAGTTTTCTTATCCTTGACACATTTTTTTCTTTCCGTATTGAATTTAGTGACCTTACTGCTTGCTCTTTTTCATTAATATTTTAATTAATAAAGGGGAATCTGAAACTATATTTTCCCTTCTCTTCCCATTTTGATAAATGTGTTATCATTTATTATGTCTCCTCTCATTTCCATATATTGCGATTTATAAAAGATTATAGTAACCCAAAAATAATTAAATAGTTTTTTATTTATAATTGTTTAAAAAATAATTTTTAAGAGTTATAAAACTGATTTTCTTATATTCTTGCCACATTTTTGCTTTTACTCTTCCTAAATAAGTCTAAAAACGGCCACTCCTTATTATTATGGCAACCTTAGAGTCAGCAACTTTAAGTTTAAAACAATTGGAAGGCTGTAAACAACGTTACTATACCTTAAGATGAGATTTAAAAATAACAAGTCATCAGATATCAGTCGGTAAGGCAGCCGTATAAATAATTTCAAGTTTCGAAACGTTATCAGATGCACCCATGTAGGTCGCTATTATACAACTGTCTACCAGATATAATGAGAGCGACATTTAAAAAAATTTCAGTAGCAATTATAGTATGGACGATGGTTCGTATGTCGGTTTGGCCTCCGTATTAGGAAACATTTTGTGCATTTATATCTCACGGTTGCTTTGAACATATCAAGAATTGTCAGTCTTAAATGGAAATAGAAGTTAAAGGGTAATTATATATTAAATTGAATTAGCTGCTGCAATATTTTTTGGTTATGTAACTCGTCATTATTAGGTATTTGTAGATAGTAAATACATTATTGGCATATATTGATATAAAAAACATTGGACGAATCGTAAATATATGTATAAACCTGATATTAATGTCGATGTTTATATTAACTTTAAATAGAGAACCAAAACCAAACAAAATATTTTGAGAACATAGCAGTTTGAGGCAAATATTCGGCCATAGAGGAATACTGCAATGATGCCAGTAACGGGATCTAAATATGAGATTTTGAATCCGAATATTGCGCTGTTATGTATTCCCAATTTTTTTCTAGATCTGTAAGAGCTGGACTGTTAGCACCTCACTAAAAGAACATATCCAAGTTTTTGAAATTTACTTTTATAAGAGAATACTATTAGGCAAACCGACTATTTTTTTACATTTCTACCAAACCTTTTTTATTCGATTCTATATATTTTTTTCAAGTTTAAATGTATTTTTTTTTTCTCCAAGTGTGCCGGAACTTGTTATTAACAAATAACTTATAGCAGCAAAAAAAAACAATTTACTAAATTACTTCGAGTAAAATTTTTTAGGCGCATCCCAGCGAAATACTTTTTCTATCTTGGTAATTTATAGAAAAATGCTTAATTTTCCAGCTATTTTCAATTTTTTGTTAAAAAAATGACCAAATTAGTGATTTTTGGGATTTGGGATTTTTGGGAAAAACCACCCCCTTAAAGCAGAATCATTACAAAAATTAATTTCAAGAAACTTTAATTATTTGAATAATACATTACTGAATTGAAATCTCATTTACTGAGTATTAGAGTATTTAGTTATTTATTGCGTAATTTTGCACCCTTAAAAACTACCCCTTGTCATAAAAATTATAGAAAATGTTTTTTTATTAGCTTTGATCATTTAGAAACTTTTTTTTTACATTTAGAAACGTTATGATAAACTTTATTTATATATTCCAAATTTAATTAATATTATTCTTTCCACATTTCCTGTTGTCTTTCCAATTTTTTTAGTGCTTATGTGACTTATGAAAATTTAATTTGTTAGTTAAAAGGAAAACGTATTACAATAAATATTAAAATATATGAAAAGTTCATTTATTTTTTATTTAAGTGTAATGTTTAATAAATTAATCAAATATTAATACTACTTTAATTGTTAATTTTTCACTCTTCATCGGAGCTCTCTTCACCAATTTCTCCTTTTTCATTAATTAGAGGGCTATTTTGGCAGTTATCCCCACTGCATGATCTGGATAATACTTAGTTAACATAATATTTAGTTTATTTAATACTTAAATTTACTATCAAATGATAATATATTTATTTATATTTTATTATTAGGGGAGGCCTGGGATTAAATCCTAACGTATAAGATGGGCTAGCCATGCCCATAGACTCCCTAACAAAAAAGTTAATATGGGAGGAAGCCCCCACAGGATGAAGACCCTTAGGAAGTCCACGAATGCGATGGAGAGACAATATATGGTCAGATCTAAGAACAATGGGGCTACCCACTAACCCAACTATTATGGACGACCGTTCAAGATGGAAGTAAATTTTGCAGTCAGCCAAAACCCACCCCGGGTTTTAGTGCTACGAGAAGAAGAAGAAGAAGTAGGCCTATGAGACTTTGGACATATTTTAGATATACTATCAAAACATACATATTAACTAACGTCTAGCAGTTTTTCATTGTGTTAAACCGATTACAGTCCTAATGGGAGAGTATAATTCGCAAAGGTGCTTCTGTCCATAGTCTTCTTTCCCTCCAAAAGACTATGGCCAAACATAAAGGAAATAATGGACAATGCATTTCGCCAAAACAACCCTTATTTTTAAGAAAAACTAAAACGTTGTATATTTAGAAACGCTAAGAAAATCGATATGCATAATACTAATAATTAATGTAAATTGTTTTGTGATAAATCTGTATTAAAATAAATCATTCCCTCATATCTTGCTCTATTATCTTTAATTGGCGCCCGTTCTACCCCCGCCATAATTGATGGGGGTAGTACTACTACAATGTCAGTAACACTCACTGTAGCTGTAGGCTCAGAAGTTAAACTGAATCTATTTTATGGCATTTTTTTCTTTAACATTCTGACCTCAAAATTTGTTTGATCCACATTATCAACTACTGCCACAAAATTTCTAACACGTTTTTTCAAACAACAATGTAATCGCCCTTAGAAATTTCTGTATCTAGCCTTTCTTCTTCTAATTCGAAACTATCATCTAACGAATTATCGTTGTACTCTACTTCATCACTCTCAGAGTCTGATGATTTCTCTTGTAGTATTTTCTTTTTAACTTCTTTCGTTTTCTTATTTGCGGCTATACTTTTTCCCTTCAAAGTTTCCTCAAGTAGATTTTTCTCCGGTGTGTCGGATGCAATTATACATCGGCCTCCTTTCATACCTCTATTAGAAATTTTCATAGCAGGAGCTTTTGGATAGGGCTGAACAAGTTCTGGAGATTTAAAATTATTTCTGTTTTGTAATAAGTTGTTTTTAGGTGGTGTTTGCGGATCTGAAATTTCCTGATCTTGAACCGAACTTGTAGATGCAGAAGCCATATTGTCAGGTATAGGACGACCTGTGACAGATAAAGATACAAAATTCTCTTCAGAAAATATATTTTTATCAAATGGAACAATCCCTGTCCATCGAAATCCAGATTTTATATTAACTGGATTAGTGCTCTGTTTCAAGACTGAAAACACATCAAAGGTAGATCGTATATGTTTAGGGTGTGTCCAGGATGAGAAAGTATCCATCAATATGCTGCCTGAATAAAGAAAGTTTTAAATGAACCAAAAACAGTTCGATTCAAAGGTTGAAGTTTATTTGAGGTTTGGGGGGGGGGGGATGCGTAATAATTACGATGCCGTTGGATCTGCAAAACTCCACGGCCTCCAAGGATACATGGGACTCATGGTTGTCCATTACAAACAAAACTTGATTTTCTGGGAACATCTAACATTTTTCACAAAGTGTTTTAAATTCAAAACTTGAATAGAGTTTTCACGTCTTATCCAACTGCTGAGATACGCTAAACCTAAAGGTCCGTCATCAAGAACTGACTTCATCATTCTGGCAGCATGAAATCTTCGCCGAGGAAAAATCCAAACTGGTGGTAAAACATTCCCATTTGCACAAATAATACAAACATGGATCATGAGTTCCCCTCTTTCCCTGGATGTAACTTTTCCTATTTGATATTCATCTTTTTTGCCTACTACATTTTGAACACGCTGGACAGTAGTCACGTCCAAAAATACGTATTTAATATGATGACAACAATTTTATGTACCTACCTACCTTATCTAAGTTATAAATTTGAGGCAATGTCAAGAATAGCGGGTAAGCACATCTTCCAATTTGTTCTGGAATATCCCCACATATGTTCTGTTAAAACTAGTCATATGTGCTAAGCTAGTTGCTTCTGGTTCTCTTACTGATAGCCGTGGGTGTCGTCGCACAAAATTTGTAAACCAACACTCTGATGCCAATTTTGTCACTTCTTATTTTTATACTATTTTTTTTCATTTCTAACAGCGTATTTATAGGCTAAACTTCTAATTACTTTGGGTGTAAGACACTGACGCATATTTAAGCAAATAATTGTCTAATTGAGTTTCCATCTCATTTGTGAAAATTTGTGATTTATAAAAATCTGGTTTAAAGTTCATTTGTTTCATTTCAATTAATTTTGCGCTCTTGACGTAATTTGCTAAGTAGCTTTTGGTCACCCCATAGTGCTTAGAGCTCTTTCGGATACCCAAGTTATTTTTTATTACAACCTCGACGGCATGTTTCACACTTAAGGGGTCAAGTCTCTCTTAATTTCTTTTGTCGTAAATGTTTGGAATTTTTAACGGACTATCCTACAAAATAAAGAGCCATATTTATTATTTTATATGGTCAGTTTCATAATGGTCAGAGTTATGAGACTATGGACATCTATCCATTGTCTACTCTGTATTTCCAAGAAACATTTTTTCGCCGCAGAATGAAACGTGTTCAAAAATAGACGATTATTGAGATATAACCTCAAACTATATCTGTTTATCAAACTCTCACCAAAATACAAGATCATAAATACTTTTTATATTGGAAGCACAATCTGAAACTACACAGTACTTACCAAAAACACAAAATATTCAATATTTTTAACATTATGTTTTTGTTTGTAATGTTTTCAAACCTTATTTACAACGATTCTTTTAGCTGTTCAGTGAAGTCGCTAATTATATCTTTCCCAGGAAATTTAAACGTGTCCATTCTTTCCTTGTGTCGAAGGGCTTCCAAGGCCCCCCTACTATTTGGTCTGAATTTGACAGATTTGTCAAAAGTAAACAACGTATGGTTTGTTAATATGTTATCAGGTGACGTTGTAGCAAATATAATAACTTATTGAATTTGAATAATACTTTATTCAATTTTATTATTATTTAAATTTTAAAAATACAAAAAAACATAGTATGAAGTTTTGCGCTAGTCTGCAGTACCGCCTACTGTTCCCCTTTTTTTAATCATGTTTTTTTTTCTAGCGGTTTTTTATCTTTGGTTGCTTCCTTTTGCAACATTTCTTTCTTGATTTTATTTCTATCTTCTATTAGATGTAATGTGTTTTTTTATTCAAATCGTTTCTTTTGCAGTTTTCGACATTATATCTTTAAAGTTCTTCCATATTTTCACCACTGCTTTTCAATTTTTGGGTGCTAGTACCTATTCAGTTTATTTTTACTCTTTTTGTGAATTTGATTCTTGTTTGTTTTTGTTTAAGAGCTTCGACATTGTATCTTTTTCTTCTATTTAGTTTCTCGTTTTTGTCTACAGCTAATTAAATCTTTACTTTGACCGTGACTAGCCTGTTATCTGATACTATATCTGCTCCTTTTTGATTTTTATTGGATCAGTACGTGTTCGATTTAATTTCTCTATATTCCTCCTGGAGATCTCCACTTTTCTTGTGTATCTTTTTGTGCTTATTTTCACCTATTAGAATCTCGTTCTGTTTAGAAAACTTTCATTATCAATTCTTTCTCTTCTTCCTCCTATATGTTTCTTTGCCATACCTGATTTATAACCTGTATTATCATTACCTACCTTTCCGTTGATGTCTCCAATGTCTATTTTTTATCTCTTTTATCTAGATATACTATTCACATTATCATATATTGCTTGGAGTTGCTCATAGAAATCTTTCTTTTCTTTCTCATTACTTATATTTGTGGGGGCATAAACGTTAGTTACTAATATGTTGTAGTATTTTACCTTGAATTTGCCCATATAATTCTTATAGATGTTGCCTTCCATTGTAATAGAACCATTTGAAATAGGAAAGGTAAAACTTCTTATTTTTTTATCACCTATTACAATTACAAAATTACCTAAAAGGTTTATGTGATACATCAAAATGTTTCTGTCATATCATACCATCATCAAACCATTTTCGATTTTTTTTTTTCATTTAAACCATTTCTTATCGTTGACTTAATTTAATTCAATTTGCAGTTTAACGCATTCTTCAGATATCTTGGCTAATTGTTATCTTTAAGTTTATATGATTTAATTCCGTGATTTTCAGTTTGTTCTTCATTTTCCTTTTTTTATTTTCTTCTCTTTTTCTTCACAATCAACAAGCAATGATGACTTCCTTACTCTGGCCTTCTCCTAACTCTCGCGTCTACCATGTTTTATCTATTTCATTTTTATAATATTATACTGGGTGTCCACAAACTCTCCTGACAAACGAAGACCGGCTACCATTCCCTAACGGGCAGAACATATTTTTGGAATCAACAGGCAGTGCACATGGTAAAAAATTCTATGCGCAGAAATAGATTTGATCAAATCATGAAATGTATACATTTTGCCGATAACAGCAGAATTGACATAACTGAGTCTGAATACTACGCCCTATTATAGAAACGGTGCAAATTAAATGTCTTGAGTACTTTCAATCAATTCAGCACATGAATTATGATGAATCAATGATCAAGTATTTTTTGTAAACAATTTATCAAAGGTAAGCCCATGCGCTTTGGCTATAAAGCTTGGTGTTTGAATTCTGAAGACAGCTTTTGGATTTATTTTCAGTTATATCAAGGTAAACAGATTTTCGTTGATAACAGTTATGTAAAAAAATTTGAAAGTTCAGCAGCTCCTTTAATTCAAAATGATTGATGATCTTTCAAATAAGATCCCAAATTATCATATATATATATTGACAATTTATTTACTAGTTTTAATTTACTTACAGAATTAAAACTAATTTACTGGAACAATAAGACACAATAGAGTTCTTAAGTGTTGTCCCTTACCGGACAACAAAATAATGGCTACTAAACCTAGAGGTTCTGTTGATTATATTATAATCTAAAATTGATGGACTTATCTTGGTCAAGTGAATGGATAATGTTGTAGTTACTGCTGCATCAACTTGCTACGACATCAGTTCTCAAAGTTTAGTCAAGAAATACTCTAAGCAACAGAAGAAAATTATTCAAGTACAAAGGCCTTTGCATATGGCAAAAGATAATACATTCATGGGTGGCACGGATAGAATGGATGAAGATGTGGCACGATACAGAATTGGCATCAGAAGTAAAAATTGGTATTGGCCTCTTTTTACTTGGCTTGTAGACGTATGCATTCATAACGCGTAGGTACTTTATAAGAAGTCCTCAAATGAAAGAAAGAAAACAGTAAATATAGTTTTGCAAACACGGATGTACCTATATATGGAAATATGTCTATTTATGACGAACATAGTCGTCCTGGTAAGCCTGCAGTAAGCAGGAATAGTCTGTTCATAAATAGAATGTCCGACAATCTACCATATGACAAAATTAATCATATTGTTGTTACAGTTTCTAATGGTAAAAGACTCGCTGGAGAAGGATGTTCATCCGTGATACGAACTCAGTGTAAAAACTGTGATTTAGGACTTTGCATTGAGTGTTTTGACATTTTTCATACACAGTAGTAAATATATAATGTATATATAGGTAAGCTCCCTGTGTGACCATATGGTTACAGCTTTTTTTCTTATGTTTATAAAAAAATATTAATAAAAACATATTTTTACGTTTATTTAGATTTATTCCATTGTCATCTGTAGTTATATTTATCAAAAAATATATTTATCGACATTCTGGTAGAAAATGGGTTAAACTATGATCAATATAAATAAAACGGAAGGCATGCTTAATGGGTATATAATATTGTAGGAATGGTGTGGGATTGTATTAAATGTCTTTTTAATGTCACTTTCACGATTCGAACTATTTCCCGGTTAATAAATATCTGCCCTTTATCTATTCATTTATATAAAAGCAATAAATAATGTAAAAACATGTTAAGTGGAATATATTAACACCGTTTATTGTGACAAAAGCAACACGCTTATTGAAGAAAAGTTCATATGGTGTTTCGGCAGGCCTAATAGCTTGTTAAAATAACTGATAATTTTTCATGACACCCGTAACGTGATCAGTTAATTTCAATTGTAGATTATGCGAACACGATGCTGAAATTCGCTTATTGAATGTAAATTTCCAGCAACCGTCTGTCAACGTAGTGATATATACCTACTTGACTCCATTCTTCCGCCCAAAAAAATGACCTTTTTTGCATAACTGAATATTTATTTAAATTTGGAAAGGAAACAATTCGGAGATTTCGTAATGGTTATAAGAAATCGATGCAAGAACGCCTCCAAAATTAATTTGTTTGCAACTTGAATTAGTTTAAATGCCTCGTGACATGTAGTTTTTAAAATAATTTTAACGTGGTGTAACACGTGGGACATAATTTTTTTAGTAGTTTGGTTTAAAATTTTTAACAATTTATTGTTTTTTCTATGTATCACATTGTAAAAAACATACATACTGCGACAATCATGGATTTTTGTCGAACGACGGATTTTAATATTAATTTGAAAATTTTATTTTGATTTTAGATTTTACCAAACGTCTATACTTTAGTTGAACGATTACCTGGACATGTACTAGTTCGCTACAGCGGTCAGATTTTAGGTCTCTACAGATAAGTGTAACAGGTAAATTCGCTCCGGCCATACGTCTCTTAGAAGCGGAGCACACTAGTTCGCTCCCAAGGTCAAAAAACCCTCTTAGTTACATACTAGTTCGCTCCGAAAACAATAACCTAGTTCGCTCCCGTGGTCAAGCGGATTAAGTATTTTTCTATTAAGTTCTAGAAAAATTAACACCAGGAAAATAGGTTCTGCGGCTTTTGTATTTTATGTTAGAAATTATATCAAATATTGGTAGTTACATATTTATATAAATACAGTGATAAGCGCGCTAATAACCGACAAAACACCGCAAACGATGGAAAACATATGAACTTGTAATATAAAAGAGATGAAACTAGTAGAGATAAGAAATTTAGCAATAGAAACCTATAAATGTACATTCTATTACGGATTCTACTATCTAGGATGTCAACTAAAACTGTCACTGTCACAGGGGTAGTTTCCAAACTCTTGCGTCTAAAGGTGGGAAACAATAAATGAATTGTAAATTTATAGGTTCTATAGCTAAATTTCCATCTCCACTAGTTTCATTTCTATTTATCTCACAACTTAATATGTTTTCCATCTTTTGCGTTATTTTGCCGGTTATTAGCGCGCCCATTACTGTTATGGATTTCGAAATATGTTTCTAAGAACTTCGTATTTTCATATAAGTGTCAATTTGAGTAGATTGATATAAGGTTAAATGCTCGAATAAATGAACTTTGATCAAATAAAAGACAGATATCGAGCACAGTTTTATTAATTTAATCTTGCCCAAGTACTTTCGCTCCCTAGAACATCTTCAGGGGCATTTCGTAAATTGCGGCCTATCCAACAAGAATAAAATGTTATAAACATAAAATTAAACATCACACTACACTACACAAGGACAAACACTTTAAATTTTTTTAAATAGGCGAAGCTACATTATGTATGGAAACCGAAGACAGAATGTCAAACCGAAGTAAAAGAAAACACTGTGCAGCTTGTTACAAAGAAACGAAGAAACAATGCAAGACTCAATATTCTTGTGAAAGGTGTAGCAAATTTTTATGTTTGAGTATCCAAACTAAAAAAATGTGCGAGGAATGTTTTAATAAATATTAATGAGATATATATTAAATCTGTAAATAAATATAATACACATATATATGTTGTTTTTTTCACTTATTCAATATATTTTTATTAATTCCATAAATAGTTTTGTTTTTTTTTTGTTTTTCTCCATATATGGACAATATTTCGCATTCAAAATCTGTTTAATTATTTACTTCCTTATAAAATACATTTATTTATGTTGTAACATTAAAATAATAAGAAAATATTTTATAAAATCCGCTAGTAATTAAATAGTTACTCATAGGTCCATTGGACCTACCCCGACTAACGGCGTTCGGGCAGGTCGCGCGCCTAATGAACGGTTAAACTCCGTGGACGTGAAAACCAATCAAAAACAACAATACTTATTAAAAAATAGTGCGGTACAAAAATTTATTGCTTTTTCTTGTGTATCCAAATAAACATTTAAGTAAATTAGAAGCAATTTATATGTTGATTAAATTTTTAAATACTGCATAAAATTTTTTACTAATCCCTTAACAGTTCACGGACCCGAAAATGGACACTATGTGCCGTTGGTATTCTTTTAACTTTCAAATAAGTTATTAATTGTTTAAAGACGGAGTGTCAAAAGTTGAACCTAAATTTTAGTCCAAGATTTTATATGCCGATTTCGAAGAATTAATCCATACAGCGGTAAGTGAAATATTTTCATCTCCGAAAATAAAAGGATGTAGATTTCATCTCAGACAATCATGGTGGAGAAAAAGTGAAAAAGTTGGACATGCTCAAAGGACAATGTCGTCGGGCCATACTTTAGATATATGTTTGGTGTACATTACCTAGATCCATTTTACGTCGATGAGTGTTTTGCTGTAGACTTTAGGTTAATGGTAACGCACAACATCAAGCCGTACACCAATTTGCTGACCACTTGGTACAAAACTATATTTATGAAGAGACAGACTTCCCTCCTGAGTTGTGGACGGGAAACAACCTGAGCATACAACCAATGCCTGTGAAAGTGTCCATTTTTAATTTAATTCGGTATTTTACAATCCGCGCCCAAAGACATTTCAATTTTTAGAAGTTTTAAAAGATATTCAAATTGACACTTATATAAAAATACCAAATTCTGTGAAACCAAAAAAAGTGTACCGAAAAGTACTTCTAGAGCGTCAAACATTTGTTCATCACAAAATTTGATTTTGTGAAATATATTTTATTTATATTTATAGCAAAATAAATTTCTTGTTTTATTTTATATTTAAGTTTTAATTATTTAATTTTGTTAAGGTAAAAGATATCCCGCATGGTTTTGCACTTATTGCTTTGCCCCGTATATTTTCAAATTAGCACAAATTATTTTATCAATTTTTAAAACAGAATTAATTAAAATAGCTAAGAACATTCCTAAACTAGATCAAAATTTCTAACATAATTTCTAAATCACTAACATTTTTTAAAATACGAACAAAAATGAAGCGAACATTATCTAAATAATCTAATTCCACTGTCTCATATACAAATATGTATCAACCAATATTTTTAATAATTTCTATATAAAAATACAAAAGTCATAGTACCAATTTTGCCAATAATAATTTTCCTAGAACTTAATAGACAAATATTTAATCCAATTATCCATGGGAGCGAACTCGTATAGGGTCTTCGGTCTAACATTTTAATATATGTATATTATATATTTAATAACGATTTCCGAAGTAGAAATTGAAACATTAATAATGTTATTTTAAACTTCAATTATGATTATTTCTATTAAAATAGAACTATAATTTAATTAGGGTAAACTACCCAGTTATTGTCACTTTAGGGAAAAAAGTTGTTTAAACATTAGATTTGCTAATATAGGTAACATCATATGGGATATTTTGAATTATTTTATAATTTACTATTATTACTGAACACAAATTAAATGTCATTTTATTATGAATATTGAGGAATATAATGCAAAAGTAGGGTATTTTAGACACTATACACATTTCCTAATTATTGGCAGTTATATTCTAGTTATTGGCATGTAGTAATTGGCAGCGTACTCAATCATTGGCACCCGGTAATTGGCATAATTTTTACATCAAAATATTGATTGAGCATTGAAAACAAAACTAACACATAAGTACTTACATACAAACAAAGTGTCATTTATTTATATATTCGTTAAAAACAAATTTTACAAAAACAATATTTTTTATACAAGTTGTTTAAGACAAGTTTTACAAACAAAAGATTCTTTATATAAATCAGATTTTTCAAGACATCTCTGTGAAATATTCTGAAACACTTCTGGCATTTAACTCCAAACCTAACCAGGGAAAAATTTCCAGTACGTGTAAAGCATAAAATATACCCTAATTCATAAAAATATTATTTTTAGGTGGTGAGCAGACTTCTGGAACTTCTGGATCAAATCCTAATACTGACAGATTTCTAATGTGCTTTTGAAATTGACCTATTTCCATATTTTTTTTATATATTTATATATTTTAAACATTTATATTTTTTTTCATGGGGCTGTCGATCATTTTCTTTATTTAAAAGCTTGTTTACTTTTAAGTCCTCTAAAATACTAGGTTTTAGCTGAAATAAAGATGTTTCTTTAAGTACCTTATTTTTTTAAAAGTTTAAATTCGTTTAAAAGTTTTTCCTTTCAAGGAATTTTCTTTACTTTTCCGAAATCGTTTTGCTTTATTTTCTAACTTTATTCGCTCCTTTTCACTTTTTTCGTGTTCCTTTTCCTGTGGTTCTCTTTTATAAACTGAAGAAGAAATTACAAAACTAGATCTTTGAGTATTACGTATTCCCTTACGTTCAGAGTCTTGACCCAAGGTAAACAATCTTCCATGTTACTGCTCTTATTTATAGAGTTTTGACTAGTGAAAGAAACTAAGTCAAAAGTTGAAATGGCAGCGGATCCTGTGATTGTTTCAGGCAGCTTCAAGTGGATTGTGAGTATTTTCTGAATAAAGTACTAAACTTTGTGCCACTTTTGTATTTTGTTCAGAAACTTCTTCCAAAAGAACAACAGGTACAGATTCTATATTGTAAGTTAAAGTCATCGCTGATTTCTCTTCTACTACAGACGTATCTTCTAAAAGCATTTCATCTATTACAATTTGTGAATTATCGCCTGTCTAAGGACAGAGACCACAAACTCTAAAACCACTTAAGATAGCCGATGGTTTAAAAGTATCTACCGCTTCTTTTAAAATTGGAGTAAAGTCACTCTTACTTAGTTGTTCAAATGGATTTTGTCTCTTCCAATTGAATAAAGCTCTTTTCCACGCATTTTTAAGTGCTTTATCCCTTTGGGGCCTAGTGGTTCGATGAAGATACCACAAATAAAATAATTTTTGTTAACGGCCTAGAAGTGATTGCTTGGAACCACACTGTCGGAGTGCATTTCTGTGTATATCCTCACTTCATACAAATCTTGCCGCCGTAATATTTTATTGTTCAGATACACTAATCAACAGTTGTTTTGTATAAGTCACGAGTGTTGTGAAGTGAAGAACGACAAACAACATATTTTATTTGAAATCAGCAATTTATTCGGTAAGTTTTTTCTTATTTCTGTTTGTTATGCGGTTCTTTTGTGATATTTGATAATTTGGTGTTTGTAAAACTTAGCATAAATTTACTATTTGCAAATAAAATGTGTGGTTCTCCTATGAAACCACCAGGTCAGTGGCATATGCCTACATCTCTGTTTTTGTTTTACTTTAGGTGTTGGTCATGGACATAAGGAAGTTGGCCTCAGACGAGGCATATGCTTTGATTGACGAAATACCATCAGATTTAGAGTCTGTCACTTCAGGGGCTCCATCTGAGGATGGTTTAGATGAGTTTGAGGATGACGAGTTTCATGTCATATAAAATAATAGCGACAGTGAGAATGACGAGAATGCTGACATTGAGGCAGCTCCAAATCAAAAATTCAAATGGACGAGTAATGCAAACTTTTTTACTACAACTGCACCCTTTTCCGAAAGTTTTGGACCCAGCATACCTGAGCAAATTGAAAATCCTACAGATACGTTTTTATGTCTATTTCTGAATGAATTAATTCAAACCATGGTTTTCCAAAAAAATCTGTATGCAACGCAGCAATTTGGTGAACGTATTATTCCCATGAATGTTGCCGAAATGAAGTATTTCCTTGGAATAAATTTGATGATCGGACTTACGAAGAAGCCTAGTTATAAAGACTATTGGTCATCTAAATTTCAAGTAAGGGATCACTTTATATCATCGGTCATGTCCAGGGATCGATTTTCATGGATGTTGAGAAATTTGCATATGAACGAAAATACAGTACAACCCCAGAAAGGTGACGAGGGCTATGGAGGATTGACAGGCTAACACATACTTTTGCAAACTGCTATAAATTTGGTGAAAATCAAAGTATCGATGAATCGATGGTCAAATATAAAGGGAGAATAGGTTTTCGTCAATATATGCCTCTCAAGCCAATAAAAAGGGGGTATAAAATTTGGATACGAGCAGATAGTTCTGGGTTTGTATCGCAGTTCCAGATTTATATTGAAAAAGTTGGCTCTGGCGAAGAAGGTTTAGGTTCCAGAGTAGTAAAATATTTAACCCGTCTACTTGTAGGCAAGCATCATAAAATATATTTTGATAATTTTTTAAATTCTATCCAGTTAGCCAGTGACCTTTTGAAAGATGGCATTTACTCATGTGGAACTATGGCAGAGAGGAACTACAAAAATGGCGAGAAGAACTTCAGAATGGAGGATCACTGAAGAAGGTCTAGTATATCTAAAGTGGATGGACAGCAAGCCAGTTCTATTTCTCAGTAACTTCCATAACCCAAATGATATCCAAACTGTTTCCAGAAAAAATAAAGATGGTACCTCTCAAGACATTGCTTGTCTTCAAATAGTCAAAGACTATAACAAGCATATGGGGTATGTCGACCAGTCAGATATGTATATTTCTTTATACAAAATAAATCGCAAGTCTAAGAAATGGTGGCATAGGTTGTTTTGGCATTTTCTGGATCTATCTGTAGTAAGTAGTTATATTTTATATGGAGACCGGGCAGAAAACGTAACAAGTTTTTCTCTGAAAGACTTTAGATTGGCTGTAGCGTTGGGATTAATTGGAGCACAACCAGATCCAGATAAAAAGGGCAGAAGGAGTTCTCAAGGTGTACCAAATAAATTTAAGACTATAGTTCCCCCTGAAATAAAATATGATAAATGTGCCCATCTTCCAATCCACGGAAATAAGGTTCGTTGTGCCCATTGCAGTACGCGTGCACAACCACATCGTTCTAGGTGGCATTGTTCTACATGTCGTGTTGGACTCTGTTTAAGTGAAAAAAGCAATTGTTTTTATAAATTTTATCAAAAGAATTGATTCTGATTTTGGTCTAGTTTCCTAGTGGTCACTTTATGGAACCACATGTTTTTGAAAAAACCAAATAAAAATAAATTTTTTTCTATAAAAATATCTCTTATTATGTGTACCGGTTCATAAATCAACCACAAAAATCAGTATTAAAAAGAAAAAATTAACTCCGGCCACAAAGGGTTAAAACTTGAGACGGCGGCGGGTTGAAGAATTCCAGTGGCATTTGGATAAAATGCCACAAAGATTATTTCGAATTCTGTACATAGTTGACTTAGTTGGTATATTAAAT
The DNA here is from genome assembly GCF_040954645.1 of Diabrotica undecimpunctata. NCBI lineage: Eukaryota > Metazoa > Arthropoda > Insecta > Coleoptera > Chrysomelidae > Diabrotica > Diabrotica undecimpunctata. The sequence goes on from NC_092810.1 coordinate 114,379,055, forward strand.
GTGTTTTATGCCCTTCTTCGAACATTATAATTGGTAATGTAACATTGTGTTCTACTAAATAAGGATATATTATCGTAGATATATAATCATGAAAAATATCTGCTTGCATCCAAACTTTTTCACTAGTAGCAATACCCCACCCATCTGGAACACCTTCCTCGAATCTTTTATAAGTATAAACGATCATCAGTGGCATTCTAACTCCAGCAGCATAAAATGTAAGCGTGACGGTAATATGTATTTGTTTTCGATGGACCTTGTTCTATCTGATAAACATTTTTGGCACCTTTTGATATAAACTTACAAAGAAATATAATGAGTGAAGCCGATCCCGCATAGCAATAAAGGCAACGAGAATAATGAATGTAATATTTGATATTCATTTATATATTCCAATATACAGTCCATTTCATTCATAGTATGAAAAAGATGAATTTAATTTTTTATTATAAAGTATGTTTATTTATAATATTTTAAAATAGTTAAATATTTATTGTTAAAATAACAATAACTGCAAATTATTAGATTAATGATTATAATTATTACAAACAAGAATGTAGGTTTATTATTGCTGTAAAACGTCTCAGCAGAACTGAATCTATAGTTTCGAATACTCTAAAAAGGTACCGCGAAACAGGAAATTTTGTACGAAGGCCTGGTCAAGGACGCCCGAGGTGCACAACCGCAATTAATGACCGTTTTGTGGTTCTTGATTCTACACGAAATCATTCATTGACATCGATGCACCTTAGAAATGAACTAATAAATGTTAGATAAGTTAATGTGAGTTAACAAATAGATAGATAGACGAAGATCAAAAGAAGCAAACTTAAAGGACAGAAGCCCCTCCAAAGTTCCACGTCTTCTCCAAAATCATAAAGCTCGTCGTTTGGAATTTGTAAGAACACATATTTAGTGAAATATCGACAAATGCAAAAACCCTTTTTTTACTGATGAGACCAGAATCCTATTATGGAAGCCAGATGGTCAAAACTACGTCTACAGAGGAGTTAGAGAACGATTCACTAGCTGCAGTCTCGCCCAGACCGTTAGTTTTGGAGTTGATGGCATAATTCTTTCGGAAGGTATTAGTTGTGAGGTACATACCGCATTTGTGGAAGTGATTAGACGGATGACTGGTGATTCTTACGTTTAAAACATCCTGCAAGATCATGTTTTGTCATATGTTGGTTACATTGGATATGAAATATTCACGTTAATGCACGATAATGCTCGACCACATGCTGCTGCTATAGTGAGTAATTATCTCGATGAGGTCCAAACTCGAAGATTGGATTGGCCACCGTTTAGCCCGGATTTAAATCCAATAGAGCACATGTTAGATTACCTAAAACGCAGTATACCACAAAGAAATCCCGTTCCAAATACGATAGAGCAGTTTTCGCTTGCTGCACGGGATGAATGAAATGCAATTTCCCAAGGATATGTCCAAAATTTACTTGCAAGCATGCTGAGAAAGATGCTAGCATAATAAGAGCTAGAGGGGGGAATATTCCTTACTGATCATGCACTTCTTTCAGTTAAAACGACTTGTTTAAGCACTTTAAATTATCATTTAAGTTTTGAGTAAAATAACCTTATTTACCTAATATAAATGATTTATTTTTTTCGCAATTTTCTCCGCATAAAAACTTAAAATTGTTCATTAAATATTGTCAAAATAAAATCTTTTTTACAATAAACGACTTGATTGACCAGAATTTATTTTGGAAAAACAAAAATTAGAAAATTCCAAAATATTCGATATTTTTGTCCATGAGTGTATATTACTATTAACGCCATATTTGATTTCCTTTAATTATTTTTTATCATAAAGTATGTTTATTTATAATATTTTAAAATAGTTAAATATTTATTGTTAAAATAACAATAACTGCAAATTATTAGATTAATAATTATAATTATTACAAACAAGAATGTAGGTTTATTATTGCTGTAAAATTTCCCAATATATCTGTCAGAGAATTGTACCACGTAGTAAGTACTGATTTTCTACGAATACCATTTCGATGTCTGGTGAACATTAATAAATTTTTTGTTAGTCATTATCCCATTTAGTCCTGAAACTTTTTTTTGTTTAAACCTGAATGTATACATTGAGTAGTTATTAAAAAGGCTTCAAAAGTCAGGGGAAAATAAACAAAAAAATATCCGACCTCCAGATTGGCCACAATTTGGTGTTCTTTTAAAAGGACAGTAGGACTATAAGTTACTTTAAATGAAAAATTTTTTTTTCCAAAAATATTTATTTAAAGATGTGAAGTAGTTATCAAAAAACAAATGAAATGGCGCAAATGGCATCTTCTGTAAAACATCGGCGTATTTGAGAACAACACTTGACCCTAAACCTAAACGACTATATTTTGGTGGTAGAGTTGAATATGCTCCCTGATATGGATTAAAATAAATTAAATATCCAAGTCTTTTTGCTCCAACCCAAAACTTGTAGCCTCAGCGAATGGGCTTTCCACGGATGAATTGTTTGCAACTATGGCGTCCAAAATAGGGCACCATAGCTTCATCTATACTGTGGTTTTCTTCTATTGGAGCATATTCGAAGAATTTTTTGTTCAGAGATTCGAAGATTGGCCTCATTTTAGAGAACTTATCTTGCTTATCCAGTTGGGTGTTATCATTGCAGTGAATGTTTGTCCTAATATATTGAAATCAATCTCTGGATATAGCTGAACAAACTACTTTATTATTTGTATCATCAGAATTTTGCAAATACATTTTTCTTCTAGCAACAGAGCAATAACCACTAAGCAGTAATATACCAATGAAGCAGAACATGTCATCCGTAGATATATCACCTACAGCATTTTTTTGTTGGGCATATGTATTCCTATATTCCGTAATTTGCTTAACTATATCAGCTATAAACAATTTAAATATCGTTGCTGGTGAACTCTGATTGTTTACGGATTGAATTGGAATCCATGTGGAGAAATTCGATTGTAAATCTCGTTTTGAGTACTTGAATTTTTTAAATTTCTTAGGTTTGTGTTCAACAAAGTCTGCTAATGACTTATCATCATCTGAATCAGATTGATTTAATAGATTGACTTGACACTCTGCCCTAAGTTGACATCCAGGTAAATTCTCAATATCAACATTATCTTCTTCTCCCGAATCCTCATCGGTAACGTCATCGTTAGTATTTTCAGGAGGTAAAATTGCAATGCTATCTGGAACGTCAATATCTTCTTTTTCTATTTCTTCAAGTAACTCCGCTAGCGTAAGGGGCTTTTTCCAGTACGAACGACTGAGAAAAATAAAAAAACATTTATTATTAATACAGAACACTATAGACGCTGATTGTCCTACTGGCCTTTTAAAAGAACATGATACTTTGAGCACGTGTTATGATATTATTACCGACAAAAATTCTTTTGTATATGCGTTAAATAACTATTTCATCTCTAAACTTTATATTCGACCGACATCACTAATTATAAACAAAACAGAAATAGCTTACCTAGCTTTATTTATTTCAAGTAGCTGAAATCACTCCTACATAAAAACTTCCTGACACACTGAAAATTATTTACTAAATGATTCATAATAAGATTCGATAGGTAATATGATAATTTAGGATTGTAAAATTATACGGCATCTACATTTGAAAAGTTTAAATTTGTAATGTACTAGAAGAAACCCTTTGGCCTTTATAAAGGACAGTAGGTTCAAATGGGTTAAATCGATTAACTTCACCCGTCAGAAAAGAAAATCGAACACAAGTTCCGTCAGACAATATACAAAAATATGTTTATGTTGCTGTTAATGAAAGTATCCTAAAAAAAATTAGCCGGTTATCTATGAATTTCGTCATAGTCGTTTTTACGATATGGTCGAGTCGTCAGACACGTTGAATGAACTTTATTTATTATTAGACAAATTTATTTTCGGGTTTTTTCTTATAATTTTTAGGCTAATTAATTAAAGAAAATTCGGTATGTCGTAAAATCGACATGTTGCGGGAAAATTATAGAAAAATGCCTCGGAACAAAAAAAGTCACGGAGGGAAAGTGTGTTAGACTCGATCTAATGAAGCGATACTCATTAGAGATAGTATCACAAACTTTTTTGCCGACGGACACTATAAGGTTTGTTTTTTCCATTTAAAATGATAATACTTCAGAACGGGTAATAACGTAACATACTTTACAGCTATTAGGGCTGAAATACTAAAAATAATTATTTTTGGCACTCTTTCGTTTCGATCCAAGCTGCTTTCGTTACTTTATTGTTTAATAATAAGTTGATTTCATTTTTATTACTAATTTATATTAATATACTAAATAAACTTAACAATATTTTGTAACTTAATAAACTTTAGAATAATTTAAGAATACTGGTTCAATAACACATTTCTTGGCTAATATAAATGCTCATCATGAACATCCTGAAGATATGGATTTATGTCATAACCATCTGCGTAGCCATAACCATCGTAGATATCATTCAATCCTAAAAAAAAAGAAATTAGTATTGTGTATTATTCGAGATTAAACAATTATTAAAAGACAATTATTATCTGAAAGATGTACGTAGCTTTACTTAGTTCAAACAAAGCAAATCAACTGCAGAATTATCTGTGTTAATCCAGCCGTCATAGATTTGACCTCTAAAAATCAAACGAACAACCTAAATTTTGCCAAGAATGTCAATTTTTGACCCCAAAAGTTGAAAAAAAAAAATAGTTACTCCTACTCCTGGCTACCCATAAAACTCCCCTCGTAGGGTAGGGGGCAATGGACTACATCGATTTAACAAGCATTTGTACGCCGGAGAAAAAAATGTTTAAAACAGAAAATGTAGCTGGGATAATTTTAAACAAAAATGATACTTGGCCCTTTTTGTGTAGAACAAACCGTTCTCTCATAAACAACGCTTGAAATGACCGATGATTTTAAATGTCAGTTGCGTGTACCAAATTAATTTTTTACTAAAATTGGTATCAACTTGGCAAAAAAAAATTTATTTAAAAATTCTTTATAAAAGGTATATAATTAAAACACCCTATTGGGCTACATTACAGAACGTTTTCGGAACTAATATTCCATCATCAGTGTATCCTAAAAGTATTTGACCACTTCAATTTAAGAAAACATGAAATTTAAAATTTTGACCAAGGTTAATACAAAATGTGGTTAATGCTTACTGACTAATTGATTACCCTTTAGACATTTTGTTTTAGGACTACCAACCTCCAGTGGAGTCTTAAGTTGCCATGTTATCAATTCCAATTGTAACTTAAACATCATAGCATATAAGATCAAATAATGTAAGTTAAATTCAAATTAAAAACATTTAACGAGTTTTTACCCAACTATTTAGTGGCTCAAAACATGTACACTTAGTAAGTATTAATATATTATTATTATATAACCTTTTATGTATTTTTAAAATTTATATATTTTTAAAATAAAGTAATTTTATTATTATTTTTAAACTAGTTGATCAAGAGTAGTAAATCGATGTAAAGAACCGCTATTTTGTGACGCTACCCGTGACGAACCTCTCTTGTGGCGCTAGTTCCGTTACGCTCTCCTCAGAATTTAACTGTAGAGAAAAAAGTAATGCCACGCCAGTATAGAAGCTGCGCTTCATAAGTGGTATTTTTAAATTTACTTAATAACCGTTGGGCTTAAGTATAAGTAACACTTATATGGAATGAAAGATAATTTAAATGTCTTCCAGTGTAAGGTATAGGGTATAAGATATAGGCTGTGCCATTTAAAATAAAAATAATATTCAATGTCACATGTAGCCGAAATTCAACTAAAATAATAAAACACCTGGTATATTGAAATGATAAAAATTTAAATTTTATTGATGGTTTAGTATCTTCACCTGGTATATCGCTGATGTTTATTGATATGTTGTATATAACCACGACATACTTAATTATAATTAATTGTTAAATCATAAAAATCAGAAAATATTTAAATATTTCAAAAATGAAAAGAGATAGGTATAGAATACCCAATATAGTTTAAAAGTTAAGTAAAGTTGACTTAAGTTGACCACCATAGATACGGTCACAGAAGTAACCTCTTTTGTTACGCAGGATACAAGAGATGGATGGAGGAGAGAATTAGGCGTTAGTGAGTACCTGGTCAACGTAATTGACAGATACTTTACTGACAGGTCTATAAGAGAAAAATATACCAGCATCAGTTTGTCGCAGGGTGTTCCGCAGGATTCAGTACTAGGTCCCATCCTGTGGAATGTCCTGTACGACGGGGTGTTGCTGCTACAGATGCACTCTTGTAGCTTATGCCGATGATCTCGCACTGGTTGCGAAGGCGACTCAGTCAGAAAAGGACATGGCTAATGCGGCTAACACAGCCCAGCGTCGCATTAGTAGGTGGATCAGAGAGAACGATCTACAGCTAGCACTTCAGAAACTCTTAGTTCTCAAAGGGACCCGGAAAAAATCCTATCTTCGATTTATAGTGAAAGGTGTGGAGGTTGCACCGGTTAAATCAATTAAGTATCTAAGAGTCTGTTTTTTGGAAGGACTAAAGTTCGAAGTACACATCCAAAAGACAGTAAAGAAGGCGAACCGAAATCTGGAGACATTGATATGGCTGATGCCATACATTGGAGGCCCAGGTAGCACCAAAAGAAAGGTGCTAAATGGAGTTTTCCAGTCGGTGGTAACCTACGCTGCCCCCGTGTGGTATAGCGTACTAAACACTGCGACATACGCTAAGCTAATGAAACATTCGCAAAGGCGAATGCTGCTTAGGGTATCTAGCGCATATAGGACAGTTTCAAATGAGGCTCTATCTGTCATTGGAGAGGTGATACCGATCGTTTTGTTGTATTAAGAGCATGCGAGGATGTATACGAGGAGGATGGAGGTAAATATAGATGAGAATGAGAGAGAAAAAACGATCGTAGAGTGGCAGAGAGAATGGGCCAATGATAGTGGAAAGTCAAGGTGGACGAAGGAGCTTATTCCCGATTTGAGACCGTGGTGAGAATGTAAGTTCAGGAAACTAGACTACTTCCTGACGCAGTTTCTGACCGGGCATGGTAGTTTTGGTACCTTCACAAATAAAATAGGTAAATTTTCCTCGGCAGACTGTACTGTTTGTGGGGTACCGGACGCTCCCGCCCACATTTTTAACTGCCAGAGATGGACAAATGAGAGGGTAAATTTCGAGAGGCGAATGGGTTTCGGGCTGGATGAAAGAAACATTGAAACATAATGTTGAGAGGAGAGAAAAGATGGAGAGAAAAAATGGAGAGAAGTACACTGTCTGATTTTTGTGGAGATAAAGAAAAAGGAGCAGGAGGACAGAGGAGGAAATTGAGACAGGGATATCAAATTTATGGTTAATATTATTTATTAGTTTATGGCCTAACATCTGAAACATTTTCTGATTTGCGGTAATAGGTATGGTTATTTATAAATTTTCAGTTTTTTATTTTAGTTGTTTATTGAGTGAAAAGACCACCTCTCTGGAACGGTGGTTAAGGTTTTAGCCATAACACGGTTAATCCGGCACTATCCTGGGGTCTTCTGGCCTAGTATCCTACTCGGCCGAAAGATGCCATGGTGTTTTGTTCCGTGGCGTAGATGTCCAAAAAAGATTTTCCCCACCGTTGCCTGTCAGAATTCAGTGGATACCTTCTTAGGATCTTACTGGAATCTGGCAATACGGTAATTTAAAAAAAAAGTAAAGTTGTCGTACTACAGCTTATCAGCTTAATAAAAACAGGATATTTCATTTGAAATAAGTACATTATAGTCGGGCAGATAGCCAAGCGGGCTAGGAGGCCGATTCTCATTCGCTTCACTGTCGAATGGTTCAGTGGATGTGGGTTCGAGTCCCAGCTCGGTGTACAGAAAAATAAAAAAGGCTAACGCAGCAGTTTAAAATTCAAGATGAATCTGCGGCTTAGACTAGGACTAGAATATGCTGGTGTCTGATCGGCCTATGGTGGAGCAGTACGGCAAGAGATAAGGGCTTGCGCCTTGGTGATACTCCTCCATAGATTCCTACCGGAAGGGCATGACGCCTAAATACCGGTGTATATATATATATATATATATATATATATATATATATATATATATATATATACATACATTATAGCTTGAATTTGCTAATAGAACAGTTTATTATTTTGCCTACCCTGTAAAAAATTTAAACGATTTCGGAGTGGACATCCAAACGTCAAATGTTATTTAAAAATGTAATTTTTATTGAAATAAGTTGTGACTTTACCCCATTTAAACATAATATTTGACATAATCTTCTTAAAAAACATAAACAATAATTATCCGCTTATTTTTCAATAACCACGAAATCGGAATCAGTATTAAAAGCTTTTCTATGCAACTGCCTACTTAGTATTTCACATCCAATAAAACTAACATTAAATCATACTTCAAAGTTAAGGTTAATTGAAAATATTGGAGAGGTATAATATCCTTTTCGCTGCCTGACATTTAAAGCTACTTAATAATCCAACCGGATTTATTTCAACGTAATCCATTGGAGAAAAAGTTATCTTTCGAACAGGATTTACAATATACCGTGCTTTTAAAAATACTAATATAATATTTCATTATTAATATGTTTTTAATTACTTAGAAAAAAAAAGAAAAAATAATATTAATAATAGTTTTAGATATTTAGTTTTAATTACCACCTATGAGGAGTGTCTGATATGATTGTCTTCATATTTTATAAATCAAGTTTATTCAAATGGAAATCTTTTACCATATTTCTTTTTTTTTTAATTGAAAAATTTACCCTATCTACCATGAAATGATTATCGAAAATAAAGAGTACGTTATTTGAATATATTAAATTTTATAATACGATTCTATATATTCTAGATAATTTGCAATATCAGCATAATTAAAGTCTTTAAACTAAAAGTTTTTTGATATTGTTCAGGATATTGAACCTGTTGCGCTCATTTACAAAAAGTGAACAGTCAATAAAAAAAATGTTTTACACTATTTTTTTCGTCATAAATTTTACATTTAGGAAAATTATTCTTACAGAGTAAGCCTCAAAGATATAATCCATCTTCTGTATAATAGAGAAGTTCTTCTTAATAATATATAAACTATCGAATACATCTACCGAAACAACAAAATGGAAGTCAGAAGAGATGGACAATTTACAGAACATATAGAAATAGGCAACGGAATAAGACAAGGGGATTCATTGAGCCCCATGCTCTTCAATTTGATCATGGATGAAATCATTAAAAGCGTTCACACACAAAGAGAATACAGAATGGGAAACAAATAAATAAAAATACTCTGTTACGCAGATGACGCAATATTGATAGCCCAAGGTGAAGATAGTCTGAAAAGATTTAACACAGATTTAAAATAAGAGCAAAAGAATTTAATATGACAATCTCATCTCAGAAAACTAAAACAATAGTAGTCAGCAAAGAACCAACCAGATGTAAAATAGAAATTTATGGCATCAGTATTGAACAAGTAATGGAAATAAAATACCTGAGAATTACACTGTTCGATTCGAACTCTCACCACTTAGGCTGGGGCAGCAGAGATAACAACGCTCGAGGTAAGTCTCTTTATGACTTAGAAAAGATTTGTATATGTTAAATAGAGGCGCCGAACCTACCTTTATTAGTGTTCGTAGCCAAACAGTCATAGATATTACGGTGGCAACAGCTGAAATATCGAATAAAATTCAGAAGTGGCAGGTATCGGAGGATACCTCTATGTCTGACCACCGCTGGCTAACCTATAATATTAGTCTGGAAAAAAGCCTTATCAAATCGCACGACCCTAGGAGGACGGATGTAGAACTCTACAACGGACTCTTAAAAGATCCTCTGCGGAATGAAATGGCTTTAACTTCAGGAACTAATACACAATTGGAAAGGTATACGGTATCTATCCAAAACAAAAATAAGCTATGCTTATACAAAGACATCTCCAATAAGGATGGTCCAGGAAAGTCGCAAAACCAACTCTTGGTGGTGCACTGAATTGGAATACCAGAAAGATAGCAAGAACAGCTTTTATTAGAGCAAAACGCACCAAACTTAAGGAGGATTAGGATTCTTATCAATCAAATCTCAGAGAGTTTAAAAAAGTCTGCAGACAACGACAAAGAGCTGCTTGGAGAACCTTCTGTGAGGAAATCGAAGATCTCCCGCAGGCTTCCAGGCTACAAATAGCGCTCTCAAAGGAGCCACATCGACATGTCGGCATATTAACGAAGGAAGATGAAAACCAAACTTGCAACCTTTGCGAAAGTGCTGAGGTCCTGATGAAAACCCAATTTTTTGGTTCTAGTGTCTCAACAGCACCAAACTGGATGGAAGAAGCAATCATACCCTCAATAAACCACTGGCATCTCGCCAGAACAATGATTAATGAGAAAAAGGTAAAATGGGTCATATTGTGCTTCACCCGTTTCAAATCACCAGGGCCTGACGGCATATATCCAGCCCTACGACGGTGTGGACTGAAGAAGAAGAAAAATATAGATTGATTAGATAATCATAATCAATCACAATCCATGTTCGATAATGTTCTTAATATATTTAGTCTTTTATTGCAGGATGCAACGAGTTGATCTAGGTGTTTTTTGTGTTTTTTCCAAGACAGCTTTTGCTCCAACCGCGTCCCCATAAATTTTACGTGCATTTTAAAAATGAGCTCTGAATTATTAAATTTTAATATTGGTTAACTGAAAGCATGTTTATTGGTCAAAACCATGTAGAATGTTTTAGATACCGAAAATTTAAATCCTGTTAGTATTCTAGTTGTTTTAGAAAATTTTATAAGGATTTCAATAGTAAAGACTAGTTTTATCGCTTGATATAAATAAATTATCTGCGTAAAGACAAGCTTTCAAAGGTATTTGTAAATTTTTATTTAAGTATATCATTTGTAGCAATTAACGAATAACATCGGCGAATCATGGAACCTTTAGGAGTCCGTTTTCGTCAATATGTTCTTTAGAGTGTAAACTTTAAATTCTTACTCGAAATGCTCTATGTATGCCATGAGAAGTTTTTAACCCTCCATCACTCGCACCGTTAAAAAAATCTAACATTTTTAAAATTTCGCCATTATTTTCTAAATATTGCTTCTTTTGGGTTCTGCAACCAGGAATACTCCTATGAAGACTCGTATAAGACTATGTTAAATAATGGTGGGAATACCTATTATAGCTAACAGCAGTTGTTGTTAGTTCAAATCCAGTGATCCTGAAGATGCCATGGAAGAAAACGGACAAGATGATGGTTATCCAAAATTTTATGGCAAAGATAAAACACCATGGTTGAAACATAAGAAACACATTCCCAAAGGTAAGACTAAAGCTTGTAATATTGTTACGAACTTACCTGTGGCAAAAGCAAAAGCAAAGGGCGCCAAAACCATACAAAAATGCTGTAAATTGTTTTTCTCGGATGCTATTATCATTAATACTGTAAAATATACAAATCAAAACCTTGATATGATGAGAGTGTTTTGTACTCGCCCTAGGGATTGTCCTGCTGTTGACTACGAGTAAATGCAAGCATTTATCGGACTTTTGTTTCTTGTTGGGGTAAAGAGAGCGCAACATTTAAATACTGACGAACTCTGGAAATTAGATGGCACAGCGCCAGATATGTTTGCAGCTACTATGTCCAAGAAAAGATTTCACCAAAGAATTAAGCTGTAAGATTTGACGACGCCACTATCTTGCACCTATTCAAAAAATATATGAAATGTTTGTCACTAACTGTTTATCTGCATACACTCTTGAATTCTATATGACCATAGATGACATGTTGGAAGCGTTCCGTGGTCGATGCAAATTTAGGCAGTATATTGCCAATAAGCCAGCGAAATACGGAATCAAGATCTATGCCTTGGTGAACGCTAGAACATTTTGCACACAAAATCTTCAAATTTACCCCGGAAAACAACCTGAAGGACCATATCAACTACCCAACGATGCATCTAATGGAGTAAAATGACTTATACGACCCATAAGTGGAACCGGTTGAAATGTAACTACGGATAATTACTTTTCCTCAGTACCCTTAGCCAACTCTTTATTAAACGATCATTGCTTGATAACGATAGGTACTTTGCGTAAAAACAAACAACAAATTCCCCCTGAGTTGACAAACGTAAAAGGAAGACCTTTATGTAGTAGCATGTTTGCATATGGTGACGATGGAAACAAGTGTGTACTTGTATCATATGTGACAAAAAAAAATAAGAATGTACTACTACTTTCAACACTACACAGCGATGGTTTAATTGATGAAAACACCAAAGAGTATACCATAAAGCCAGAGATTATTACTGATTACAACCTCACAAAAGGCGGAATAGATGTTGTTGATAAAATGAAGGCAGAATACTATGTGACTCGATTTAGCAATCGCTGGCCGTTGACTGTTTTTTGCAGCCTACTAAATATTTCAACTATAAACAGCCATATAATTTACAACAATAATACTAATATTGTAACATTTTGAAGAAACTACATTGCGGAGCTTGGCAAGCAACTTTTAATGTTCCATCTTCAAAGACGTTCCAATATCCCAAATCTGCCTTTTGCCTGAGTTGAGACTCGGGATCCGAAATATAACCGGAGAAAAGCCATCAGTTTCTCAAGGAGCAACTCCAACTATAAAACCAAGCTGTCCTTTTTGCAATGTAAATAAGAACAGGTTTACCCAACATTATTGTACTAACTGTAAGTTGCCAATATGTAAAGAGCACACTGGTTTAACAAATTTTACTTGCCACCACTGCCTAGAAGCGGAAGAAATCTAATTTTATGCGTAATGCGTATATTTTTTTTTGGAATAAATCCCCTTATTTGTTTTGTACCAGGGTAATGTGTATATTTTTTTAGTTTACCTAGTAGTTTTTTTTGCAGTTTTGTTTTAAAAAAATATAAGTTTATCGTTTTTTGTGAGTTAATAGCCAATAAACTTAAACAATAAGTACTAATGACTCATTTATTTGACCTATACCCATATGTTAGATAAAATCTAACACGCGACTGATAACGTAATTTTTTGAGGTGCGAGTGATGGAGTGTTAATAAATTCTAGACAGTTTTAAATGCTTTAAATGCTTTAAAAAATATTTACTGAATAACAGTCGGATTTGTGTATCGGAAACTTTTACATATAATGATATATAATTTAAATGTTTTACTTTTTAAGGTATATAATACCGGGTGTGCTATATAAAATATGGGTATTATTCAATGTCACCTGTAGGCCAAAATCAGGTACTCCAAAATGGAAACAACAATTCCTCTTTCTACCGTAGAAAGAGACTAAAACAAACCGTTAACGTGGAAAATAAAACCAACACTTTATCCATTTATAGATCATAGATCATTATCCTACTTAAGACCAATTTCAGAAACTATATCAAGACAACTTTGTAATAAGGTCAGTAACTTAAACATCTCTTTTAAAAGCAAATACAACATCAAGGCCCTCGTTAGCAAAACCAAAGTCAACATTGACAAATTAAATAAAAATAATAATTACATACTGTCTTGTGGGTATTGTAACATGACTTGTGTTTAGATCAGTGAGAAACCTTTCTCAAAAAATCAAAGAATATCTTCGTAACACAGATAAATCAAACTGTTTTTGAATTTCTGTTTTTGCAAAAAAAAAAGAAAAAAACTTTAAAAATAATAATAGTAACATCTACCATAAAAACGAGAACAGATACAGTGGTTAAAGGTGAAAAATGAGAGCCTTTTGATCAACTGCTGTGAAATATTAAGACTTAATGTCAAACGAGATATCTCGGTAAAATATAAAGACCAGACAAAAATGAAACGCCGGTTACACAAATCGTTAGTAAAAGTTTAATTTAACCCTTTATGTACTGGTGGGCTAAACGGTAAGACACATTTTAAACAATTTTTATGCTATAGCTTGGTGTTCCTTGCGCTTAGACACAGTCAATACGTGGCGTGGATTGTCGAGATCCCCTCCAACGACTCGCACATCAAATTTTATTTCGCTGACCGTTAGTAATATTTTTATAGTGATATGTTTATAGTGGTTTGCATGTGGTAGCAGAAGGTCAACTCTACGTCAACCAATCCCCTGTAGAAATAGTGACGCACTACAACTACCTCGGCACCATAATAAATGAAGAATGGACAACCAGGAGATTAGAGCACGTATCGGAAAAGCTAGATCCACCTTCAATAGGGGCCTTCTTCAAGAGTCACAACCTCTCTCTTGATACAAAACTAAGAATGCTGCGATACTACGTGTTCTCTGTCCTGTTTTATGGTGTTAAATCGTTGACCTTGAACGAAGATATGTGCAGAAAACTAGAAGCATTTGAGATGTGGCTATATCGGAGAATGCTTAAGATCCCGTGGACTGACCGAGTCACAAATGAGGAGGTCCTCAGAAGAATAAATAAGAACCGAGAGGTACTGACCACCATCAAATCTCGAAAGTTACAGTTCTTCGGATATATTATGCGAAATGAATCCGGATATGCTCTCCTTTAAGCCATCCTGCAAGGAAAAATATTTGAAAAACGAGGTCCACGAAGAAGAAGAACATCTTGGTTAAAGAACCTCAGAATCTGGTTCAGTACAACATATGTGCAGCTTTTCCGCGCTGTTGCAGATAAAATAAAGATTGTAATGATGATCGCCAACATTCGTAACGGATAGGCACATCAAGAAGAAGAAGAAGCATGTGGTTGATGGTGCTGCAATATTTATGAGTTTTTCAAGATTTTTATTAAAATGACCGGTAAGTTTTTCTAAAAATATATTGTATAGGTAACCTGTATTTATTTGTATTTGTGTGGTAATGCTCATTGATGAATTTAGTACATTTTACACCTTGTAATTATGGTGGTGGCAGTGCTGGGACACAAGGCAAATGCATGTTTTTTTGTTCCAGGCAAAAATAAACATTCCTATGCCGATTTGGAACGTACCTCTCAAGAGGAAATCTTTACTCTTTTTGACGACATTTCATCTGATGTGGATTCAAATATTGATGACAGCTCCAATGACGATGAGGAATCAGATGTAACAACAAATATGAATAAAAGTATTTTTGATATAGAGTCTTTGCCGATTATCTTTGAAGACGCCGTTTCAGTAGAAAATCAACTTGAGGTCGTCTTTGAGACAAATCAAATTGAAGCAGATGAGAGTGACGATGATGATACTCCGCTGGATATACGTAGAAGGAAATATTTTATTTTAAATACAATTTGGACTAGAGACTCCCAAAATTGCATTCCCTAAAAAAAAATTTAATGAACCAGTCGGCCCCAATATACCAGACAATATTGATTCTCCTAATGTATTTCTTTAACTTTTTACAAAGGACGTTACTGATAATATTTTCTTTCAAACCAATCTATATGAGGTTCAAAATAGCTACTGTGACGAGAATAGATTTACACAAACCAATGGAGAACAAATGCGGGTATTCTTAGCAATGAATTTACTAATGGGAATAAAGGGACTTCCTAGTCTGAGAGACTACTGGTCTTCCAGAGCGGATCTTCGATGTGTATATTTGTTTTTGTATGCCAAGAAATCGGTTTGTGTGTTTGCTCAAAAACTTGCATTTAAACGACAATTCTCTTCAACCTAAAAGACATGAGACCAACTATGATAAACTATATAAACTTAGGACCTTACTAAATTTTCTATCAGAGTCGATTTTTGCTTGTTATAATCGCTCAGAAAATCGAGCAACAGACGAGTTAATGATAAAATTTAAAGGACGTAGTTCCTTACGTCAATATTTACGAATAAAACCCGTAAAAACAGGCTACAAGGTCTGGATCAGGGTCGAGGAATCCGGATTTGTATGCCAATTCGATGTTTAACCCTTTCCGACACGGCGTACACTGTAGTGTACATATACTTCAAATGCTAGTAATGGGCTATTTCCGAATCAACTCTCTGTAAATTATGCGGCACACTGTAGTGTCGTATGACAAATTGCATATAAAATCGACGCATCACATCAAAACGTTTACCTTCTACTGTTTTGTGTAAAGTGACCATTCTTAGTACAGTGAATATCACGTTGGCGTATAACCTCAAATTAGTTATAAGTTTTTCTGGTGTTTTTTGCGTGTTTATCAAACTGTTATATTTTTCTCGAGTCTATTGTAATTTCAGGTAAGTTATGAATTATTGGTTTCTTAGAAAACTTTTAATGTTTTGCTAGCATGAAGGTTTACAAATATGTACTTTACAGTGTACATGATGACTGACAGACGGTACTGGAAAAAACCGTTAACTGAGAAGGAACTTTATGAAATCATCAATGGAGATAATTCCGATTTAGAGGAACTAGATATGGAAGAGGATAATTACTTTGAAGATCGTGATATGCAGTATAGGGGTAAGTGGGACTCTTCTTAGTTTTTTATTCCTTTTTCTTTAGCAAAATTGTGTGATATTAGAGTACTGTTGTTTGTAGATGAGAATGAATTGGTGGAAGGCGATATATGTGAGGAATGAGAAGAAGCTGCGCTGATTGAAATTGTGTCCGAATCACATGATATTCAAAACACGCCAATGCAAGAAATACACACATGTCAGACAGCACACGAATTTACAAGCGAATACCTGAAGTCACAAAATTTAATTGAAAAAGAACAGATCAGTTGGACAAAGGGGATCTATGAAATGTCAAAAAATATTCAGTTTTATAAAAGTAAGAAACAAGCAGTGATAAGTTTACCCAGTCCAGTAGAAACTTTTTACCAGTATTTCACGGATGAGCTCCTCAATATCTGCGTAGAAAAAACTAACTTATATGCTGTTGTTAGCTCTGTGCCAAACTTTCCCGCTACAAACATTGCAGAAGTCAAGACATTTTTTGGAATTCTGTTAATAATGGGTAATTTGAATTATCCGAGAGTCCAAATGTACTGGGAACAAAAGTTTGCAGTTCCTCTAATATCTGAAAATATGCAAGTAAACAGATTTTTCAAACTACGAAATACGATGCATTTCACTTCCAACGAAGATCAACAGCCGGAAGACCGACTGTGGAAAGTACGCCCCCTTTTCAATACCATAAGAAAAAGATGCAGGCAGTTGGAACCGAAGGAGGTATATAGTATCGATGAACAAATGGTTCCTTTTAAGGGTGCTGTGAATATTAAACAATACATTAAAAATAAGCCGACGAGATGGGGTATAAAATTATTCCTATTATGTGGGATAAATGGAACAATATATGATTTCATCGTCTACCAAGGTGCAAATACAGAACTGAAGGCAGAGTATATGTTGTTTGGCCAGTCTCCGGCTGTAGTAATGCACCTATCCGAGCAAATACCTCCAGGAGCACAACTTTATTTTGACAATCATTTCAGTTCTTATTGGTTATTTCAATGGTTGTCAAAGAAACCAATATATGCCGCTGGTACAATTCGGTTGGACCTCTTTTCTAAACCACCTTTTACTATGTGCCAAGAGAATAAAAAGAAACTTACCAGGGGTTTCGTCGAGAACGTTATCTGCAGAAAATCTGGTGTTGTACTAACCAAGTGGATTGATAGCGGAGTTGTTACTTTGGGTTCCAATTTCGTTGGAGTAAGTTCTTCTGATGTATGTCGAAGATGGGATAAGAAGGTAAAAGAGTATATTGAAGTGACACGCCCCAAAGTAGTTTCTCTTTATAACAATGGGATGGGAGGTGTTGACAAGTGCGATTTTCT
Organism: Diabrotica undecimpunctata; assembly: GCF_040954645.1. NCBI lineage: Eukaryota > Metazoa > Arthropoda > Insecta > Coleoptera > Chrysomelidae > Diabrotica > Diabrotica undecimpunctata. Next base: position 114,396,804 of record NC_092810.1, read on the forward strand.
TATTTCTTTGTACAGATCGTTTATCAGAACAAAGAAATGGACTGTTCGATTAATGTCACATGCTGTTGACATGGCTGTCACCAACAGCTGGTTGGAATATAGAAAGCAATCGGAGGAGCTGAAAATACCGCAAAAAAATGTCATGGACCTTATACATTTTCGACAACACGTTGCTGAGGCACTTATTTTGGCAGGAAAAATACCCAGCAAAAAACGGGGGAGACCAGTTTCAAATAATCCTCTACATCCTCAAGGTAGTTCTCCTGTAGGTAACGCACCAGGTCCTTCTGGTAAACAAGTGCGTCCGATTGAAGATATTCGCTATGATAACTTTGGCCATTTACCCACTTTCTGTGTCAAAATCGCTCGTTGTAAAGGAAGCAACTGTGGATCAAGAACGTATATTCGTTGCACAAAATGTCAAGTATCATTATGTATTGCTCGAAATCAAAACTGTTTTACAGATTTTCATACCAAATAAATAGTTTTTGCCAATTACAGTCTTATAAATAAAAATCATTTCATATTGATATGTGTCTGTTAATCATTGTGTACACTGCAGTATACATGACGTATCTTCAGAATGTCAAATTTGACAAATTTCCTGAGGAGCTTAAAAATTGTAGAAAAATATTTCTAATAATCGCTAAAACTTAAAAAAAATTATATATCGTTTTAAAAAATTCGTGTCGGAAAGGGTCAAACAGGAAAAGTTGCTGATACGACAAAAAAAAATTAGGAGCTAGAGTCGTAAAATATCTTACTCGTAAATTGGTTGGAAAGGGCCATAAAGTTTATTTCGACAATTTCTTCAATTATGTGGAACTAATGAAAAACTTACGCGAAGACATAATTTACGCGTATGGAACAGCAAGAAAGGGAAGACAGAACACACCATCGGATATAATAGCGGACAATCAATTAGCGAGAGAGGAGTCGGATTGGCGAGTTAGCAAAGATGGTACAGTTTTATGAAATGGAAAGACCGAAAGGATGTTTTGTTTATAAGTAATTATCATAATCCTGAACATATTGGAACAGTGTCTAGGAAGAGAAAAGATGGTACTATGGAGGACATTGTTTTTCCAATACTAGTCAAGGACTATAATGCCAACGGAGGTTTTATTGACAAAATGGATATGCTAAAGTCAATTTATAAAGTTGACAGAAAATCAAAGAAATGGTGGCAGCGTATCTTTTGGTATTTTTTGGACGTAGATCCGATTTTCAAAAGTAGATCCAATGGACAATCGCTTACGTTGAAGATGTTTAGGTTCAGTCATAAACGGACTTATTGGCGCCCAACCAAACGTACCAAGAAGAGGAAGCAAAAGAGCAAGTGACACTGAAGTAAACCACTTCAAGCGCACGGTACCCTTAGAAGTCCGATTTGATAAATGTGCACATATGCCAATTCACATGAAACCCAGGAGATGTGCCCTTTGCAGCACTCGAAAAGAACCACACAAGTCTTCCTGGAGCTGTTCAACATGTAATGTAGGACTGTGCCTTAACGACAAAAAAAATTGTTCCTCTTTATACCATTCAAAATAAAGTTCTACTTTTGAAAATATTTTATTAACCGACGCCTATAATATAGTGTCCTAATACTTATGACACGGTATATAGCCTTTGTTAACAGATAAAAAAATAAAAAATACAATACATTGTTATTAAAAATAATGATTTTATATAAAAAAAACAAAAAACTTGTTAAAAGTAAAAACAAATAATTCCGGCGTCAAAGGGTTAAATAGCAAGAGATTCAAAACCAAAAGGCACCAGATAAACAGCAAGACCCTTTAAAAGGTGAGAGATATCCAGCACTCAACGTGACAAATATGATTATAGCCTTAAAATTGGTCAAGAACAACATAAAACCTAATATAACATGAAATAAAGAATCTTCATATCATAATAACCTTTATAGCTTAGGAATCTCACATACCTGTGAAACATAATGATGTTTGATAATGATAATAGTGATCCCATACATCTGTAAATTATGTCACATATATCTGTGAAAGATCTTAGACCTTGTAAATAAAAGTAGGAAATGAAACAAAAATTGCTCTTACTGTCTTTAAAAGCCTTTCATCACAGTATATGAAAAAAATTTACATCACATACAATTATTTGTGAAAGTTCCAGATAATCGTTGTAGTCCAGTATTCCGTTTTATATAATATAAATCATTTTTGATAATTTTATCACGCTTTAATTATTTTAAAATCGTTGAAATATAAAATGTGAGACTCTCTCCGCTTCTTCTAATTTCAAATTAGTTTTATTTAATGCCAATTACATGCCACTTTATTACGATAATTATGAAGAATCATCACAAGAGCTCATCTGGCTAAGTGATATTATTATAAATAATTAGCATTATGCAAAACAAGATTCTATACAAGCATTATTAAATGTACTCGATTCCGAGGATAGTTTTATAGTACTATTAATATATGAAAGGATATTAAATATTAATAATTATAGTTCTAATTTGTGTCGAAAGACATATTATTGTACCTACTTTCATAAATATGTTTACAAAGATGGTTGTTATATCATAGTTTATAATATGAGATACTTTTAATCTCTTTAAAATAAGATGGGTGCTCAGCTACATTGGTTAAGTAATATCTGAAGGCCACTTTACAATATTTAAAATTGTTTTTTGGTTGCATTTCACCATATATACCAAATATATCGCTGCGTATAAGCTTTAAATTATTCCGCGATCGAATCGGTACCGCTTATGAATCTCCCGTCGTAGGTACCGTGTTAGATTGTATCTAACATAATAATGTTGTTACCTTTTTTAAGGTATTTGGTACTTGGTAGTATTTTTCATAGCTTATATTGTTATTTTATTTATGTATTTAATATATTTATTGGAAAATTGAACGACTGGTATGATAAAATATAATTTAGTACAACTGTTGCAAATGACAACTTTATGCCATTTTTTAACGGTTTTATTAAAGAACTGTTTACAACCAAAAAAATTAACAACAAAAATAAACAAGTTATTAATTTAGGAATTGTCTCCTTTGTTAATACAGTCTAGAGATGTGTAGTTCACCATCGAAATAGTTCAAATGAACGATTCTTTCAACTGAACTAATTGAACTAGTTCATTAATTTTCATAGAACTGGTTCACTGCGAACGATTTGCATTATAAATTGTGTCTCAACTTTTAAAGAAGAAAAGAATGAATGAATGAGATCATATATTTATTATTTTGAAAATGGGATGGACTGACTAGTTTAAAAAAAAAGTGTCGATTAGCCTCAGATAACAGATCATAATTCTTATGAACGTGACAATAACATAAACAGTCTTATCTTAATATCATAATGGTTCGGATCTTATGCCCATGCATTGGCTTGAACGTTGACATGCTGTGTTGTTTCTCGTATTGTAATTTTGAAATAACAATTTTAAGTTGTGGTTAAAATGATTGATGCATCTACATAAAATATAATTTTATGTAAAAGTGAGAATGAATATGTGTTATTTAATGTTCCTAGAAAATTCACTGATTTTTTTTGTAAGGTTCTTTTAGAAATAACCTAATATAGATACCTATGAGTTTAAATATAAGTAAATATAAAAATAAATCATACGTGAACCATATTTATATTTAAAACGGTTAATAAAAAACAAATCTTAATAATTTTTTGCAAATAAAAAAAATGTTATTTGCAAAACATTTAAGAAATAAATTTAAAACATTTAAACCTAAACATACGATCGAAAGAAATGGTTCCGAACCCGAACTACTTGTACGGTAGTAAAAGAGTGAAAGACTGACTGAAAACCGAAAAAAACGCGCGGCCGGCGCCGAGCTTGTGTGATGATAAGACGAGACATCTGGCAACCAGTTATGTTAGGGTTGGATTTCGATTTCGGTTCTACAAATAGTTCTTTCGCGAACTAGTTCACTGAACTAGTTCATTTTTGTGAAATAGTTCTCTTGAACTAGTTCGTCTAAAAGAACTAATAAGCACACCTCTAAACAGTCAGCGCAAGTCAAAACTGTTTCTGCAATATGCTCTTTATATACGGATGTCAAACATTTATGACATCGATACTGAGTAAATCTGTTTTTTCTCTTCAAGCAAAAGAAACAACGAAGTTTCGCATTCGCATCATTTAGTTCGGCAGCATCAACTGGAATGGCTTTATTTCCCAGAATATTTCTAATTTTTTGCCTTAGTGGAATTGACAGTGATGTAATACTTGATCGACGAACAATATGGGGCTTCATAAGTTGCTTAGCAAGATCTGTCAGATATAGTAAACAATTTGTGAATTTATGCCAGCAATATTGAGTAAAGAACAAAAAACAGTTAAAGGCCAACGGTTGCTCACTTTTGTAGTCGAATATTCTACCTTCATCCTGTCCACATCAACAGCTTCTTTTGTTAGTTTATAGAATGTTATAATTGAAGGTTTCATTACATCGCCACTTTCTGGATCAATTCGATCATCTTTGTGAAATTTCGACAGCATCAGCATATTTCTATTAGGTTTTGGTACATATGAGGTAGAACGCATTTATTGGGATCGACTCCACAAGCAAACATGCTGCTTTTTCTTTTTCGTAATTTAGTATCTAAAAAAATTGAGGAACCTCTCGCTTGTTCTTACGTAATGTGCCAACTAACGTTATACGGTGGTTGTGTACCAAGTCATTAGCCAAAGATACAGATGTAAAGTAATTGTCCATAGTTACATTTCGTCCAGTACCTCTACAATATCTTAAAAGTTTTGTTACAACACTATGGCCATCGTTCCTTAGTTCATATGGGCCAGTTGGTTGTTTACCTGCATATATTTTAATGTTCTGAAGCTATTTTCTTGTGGCATTTTAAATTAATTACTATTCAAATGGGAATAAGCCACAATTAAAGGTTCATCATCATCAGTGGCGTTACAGCTCTTTATGAGCCAAAGCCTTCTTCAGAACAATCCTCCATTCGCCCCTGTCTCTGGCAACTCTTCTCCATGCTCTAATTCCGATAGACTTCAAATCATTTTCTAGGTTGTCTTGGTACCTAAATCTCGGTCTTCCTCTTCTTCGTTGTCCGATCGGCCCTTTTCGGTCAAAAACTTTTCTGACTATGGCATCTTCCTCTCGTCTGATTACATGACCTATCCATCTGAGGCGTGCTACCTTATTGAATTTTACAACGTCAGGTTCTCCAAATCTTCTATACAACTCAAAATTGTAACACCTGCGCCACAAACCTTGTTCTTTTATGCCTCCATATATTCGTCTTAGTATTTTTCGCTCAAAACGTTTCAGCAATTCTTGGTCATTCTGTGTTAGTGTCCAAGTTTCTAAACCATATGTTAGCACTGGTCTTATTAGTATTTTGTATACAGTCAGTTTAATTTTTCTAGGCATTTTTGAGGCCATCTGTCTTCTTAAGCCATAGTAACACTTATTGGCGAGCACTATTCTTCTTTTTATTTCTTCACTGACGTTGTTATTTTTGGTTAGCAGCGACCCTAAGTATATGAAGGTGTCAACACCTTCCAGTTCTAGGTCATCAATTATTATTCGTGTAGGTGTCGGGATGCTTGACCTAGTGCAACACATATATTTGGTCTTTTGAACATTTATATTTAGTCCCATTCTGTGTGCAGATGCTCTTAACGACCGAAATGCTTCAGTCAGAGATTCTGTGGAATTAAAGGTTAAAACACGTTTATTGACGTTTCAATTTCCACTTCGGAAATGTGGAAATTGAAACGTCAATTTAATTTATTGATTGAAATTTAATGTTATATGCATGCATATATTAAATATGCGCCGGTCCCGCGAGACCGGTCTCGTACCCGAGTAACAAACTGTTATGTCTGTGCATTGCCGGCCCTCAAAGCCCGGTACATTTTTTTCTTTTAGAAATGTTTCAAATCTTAAGACACGTATAATGTTTTTAGCATTTTAAAACAAACTAATATTAACAAAAATATTTATGCCTTTCTCAATTTTTAAAAAAATTCAAATTTCACATACCGCACTTCAATAATAATGAACACCGGTCTCAGTTTACCTGTTAAAACAGTAAAGAAATCTAGATTTATTATCACTGTATAATTAAATACTTCCAAATTGCTTGATTTTTCAATTATATGTTTTTTTCCCAATAGAAGTCGTTTTCACCCCTAAAAATAAAAAGCGGCCAACGACACTAGTCCAATTAAAGTGTACGGTAAATATAACCTAAATCCTAAATTTCGTGCAAATTAGTGAAGAAAAGGTATTCAATGACATTGTTTTAATTAAAAGTCAAACTTGTTAAACTTTGATAAAAGCTTAAATTATGTTGTTTAATGTTAATTCGACATTCCTTCACTTCATAAAAAGATTACTTGAATCAACTACTCGCTTTAACTTACAATTATACGGTTTTTTTCTAGTGGTATTGTTAGGGGTACTTTTTACCCCTAAAAATAAAAAGCAACAAACAGCTTAAATCCAACAGTGAAGTGAAGGGTAAGTGGAACCTAAATCCAAATTTTCGTATTTCGCGTTCATGTACTGGCCTAAAAATAAAATAATCTTAACTTTATTGGCAACACAGTGAAGCCCAACTTGTTGAAGGAATCAGAGAATACCATATAGTACTGCGGTCTCCCCATCATATTTTATCAAAAATATAAATTGTTGGCTAACACATATGGACGCTGCTTTCTTTATAGACGAGAAATAGAACTTCTTGGAGAATATAAAATGGTAAGAAATAGTTGCTAAAAAACACTGTTTCGGCAAAATCTCACAAACTTTTTTATTTTGTAGAAATTAAATAGTTTGTAAATCTCCAATCTTATTTTACTAAATATTTCAATACTTGTAAATTTTGTTAATCGCCAAAAACTTATAATCACTTCACAATAAATTACTCCTTTAATATTTTTTATATAGATAAGATTTGGCTTGTTATATTGATGAATAGCGAAATTAATCTTTTGATATCTTACGCAAAAAGAAAGTAAATCGATGTTTGTTTATGCGTTAATGATATGCTTTTTAATATTTCACGTGCGTGTGATTAACGTGAAAGAGTGTTCGTTGGGAGAAAATCAAGAATAGGAAGCATTTATCCAATATTCGTGATAGCTTTTATTGATTTCGTAAGTTTAGAGTTAGATCCGGATTTGAAAGAATATGTATAGGTGCTGTACAAATATTAGAAAAATCTATCAAATATAATAGATTAGCATTTTGTGTTTAGTAGACTTGCGAAAAATATTTGATAAAATTATTTAGTTCAAAGATGTTTCGCATTATTGTGTAACAAGAAAACTCGGCAAAAATTAACTAAATAGAAAACTCATAGACGGTTATATAGAAAACACAACGCTTTGTTGCAAAAATGCTCATTTGGGTACCGTGTATACATTATTCTGTGTGTATGCAAGCATGCATTCTGATATACTCTCATTTGTATGCTGCAGCGGAAGACTTAAAAGCGAGTAATCGGTATATTTGTAACATCTATCGTATCAGTTTATAACAAGTATAGAGTGGTGTTAGACAAAATGATTCACTAAGGCCATTACTATTTAATATCAATATAAATGGGGCAATAATGGAAGTAGAAAAAGAAAAGGTGTGATAGGAGAAATTGAGAAGGGAAAATATTAGATTATGTTGACGATTCTGTCTTGGTAGCAAAAATGTAGCAGATCTTCGAATACTCTTATTCTTTACACAAGGAGGAAACTTGGAATTATCTAACAGAAACTGAAAAAATATATGACCAATTCTAAAGAACCACAATAATCTAAATTAAAAGTTAACTATGAAGTAATGGAACGAACCATGAGTTTTAACCATCTGGGGTATAGCGCTAGTTCCGTCCGTAATAGAATACTACACGTGCACCATGGGTAACGCTAAATGAACTAGCAAATACTGGCGGTCAGACAATCTTATTATCTCCTGACCACGACACACAGAAGTATGACTCAAAACTTACCAACAAGCTCTTTTCAGAGCTATTCTACTAGACAAATCGGGCCTTTAGTTCGAATTTGTCACATTAATATAGAAAACATAAGCTACGCCAAAAGCCAGTATCTATCAAGGATACTAAAAGATAACGATAACGACGTATGTGCCATACAGGAAATTCACTGTGTAACTTAACATAATCTTCGAAAAAGGGAAAAAATACTAGGCTATGAACTGCTGGGTGCTACCTATCATCAAACATACGGCACAGGCATAGCCACATACATAAAAACAAATATAGAAAACGCATCCTTTGTTACCACCTCCTCTGAGGACAACATACAAACCGTTGTTATAAAAGTCGGCAGCATCACGATCACCAACTTCAATAAACCTCCAGGCAAGCAATGGCCAATGCACGTACTAGAAACTTATGCCCATCAAGCGGTGTATGTAGGAGAATTCAATAGTCATAACGAGTAGTGGATATACAGTGGGGATGGCATAAATGGGGATGCCTTAGTAAAATGGACTGAAGATGAGCATTTATATCTCATTTTTGATGCTAAAGACAAAGGCACATTAACATTTGCCGCATGGAACAGAGAGTACAACCCTGACTTATGTTTCGTATCTAGCGACGGTAACAACGCCCCTCTGGAAGCCACAAGAAGTGTTCTTCCAGATTTTCCACATAGCCAGCATCGCTCAGTCATTGTAGAGCTGAACATACAAATTCGCCTTATAAAGTCAATTCCAAGGCCAAGATAAAACTTTTCACGAGCAGGCTGGGGGAAGTTCGCTTCTGACCTTGATAAGTGCCTGGGCTGGACACCTCCTATCAGTAAGAGCGAGGGTCGTTTCGTCGGGGGTGTGAGAAGCACAGCCAATAAGAGCATGCCTAGAGATAATCGAAAAGAAAATATCCCGGGATGGTGTCAAAATAGTGATATGTTATACCATAACTTTCTTGAAACAGGAGGCCAAGAGATCGCAGATGAACTTATTTATAGTCTGAATGCAACACGACAGTAAAATGGTCTGAGACAGTAGAAAACCTCAACTTTTAAAAATTAAGTCGGAAACCTATGCCCTAATAAGGAAACTTGGAGATGGTAAAAGCTTTCAACAACGGAAAGCAGGTATAAACCCAAACTTAGTGGCATCTCATATTGTTTCGATATCAAGAGCTACCAGAGATAAAGCTCACACACGAGAGATAAAGAAACATTTAAAAACCTTAAAATCGCAATCAATCGAGACCGAACACTCTCACCCTTTTACAATTAAAGAAAAAGATATCGCCCTTAAAGACGTTTCCATGGGGTAAAGCTCCAGGTCTCGACGGCATCCACCCCGAATTCATACTTAATTGCGGGAAATACACAAAAATCTCGCTATCAAATTTCTTTACAAATATAATTCAGACCGGGCAGAGTCACACGGGAGTTTCAACACTCAAAAGTCATAGCAATACTAAAACCGGGTAAACCATCTGACCATCAAAAAAGATATCGACCAATTGCTCTACTGTCTATAATGTATAAACTACTCTAAAGACTAATTTTAAACAGAATAAGCCCAACAATCCTCAAAGCTATACCAATTGAGCAAGCAGGTTTTAGACAAAATAGAGGTTGCACAGACCAGGTGCTATCTCTCTGTACTCGGAAACCGGCTTTCCGGCTTTCAAAGTAAACTAAAGAGTTCTGCACTCTTATGCACTCTTCCTTGCAAATTCACCGCTAGATTAATAGAAAATATGCTCACCGACAGAGTATTTTAAGTTACTATAGGATTCGAAGTAAGCACCAACAGAAAACTCAAAAATGGTCTTCCATACCAGATCAGAAAAGTTTGGCTATGCTGATGACTGGGCTTTATTAACTCAAACATAGTCCCTAGAAGAAGCCGAAGAGATTCTTAGGAAAGACCTAGAGATTACGGAAAATTACTTTCAAAAATTGAGACTTTTTTCAAATGCCTCCAAGACTGAAGTAACCTGCTTCCACCTAAACAACAATCTGGCGACAACAACCCTTAACGTTTACTTTGATAACACACGACTCAACCACAATAAACATCCAAAATATCTAGACGTGGCCTTGGACAGAACATTAAGCTTTAGAGAACATTTAAGTACAGTTGCCGAGAAGCTAAAAACCAGAAATAACATCAATCAAATTATTTTTGGATAATTTCGCATTTTAATTTAAACTTTTAAATTTATACTTTTAAAGGGATTTCTAAATTAGCACATATTAAATACTGGCTTTTTACGAAATAGTTGTCACAGTAAACAATTAGAAAAGTCCATTTCCATAACAAGTAATGACTGTTATACAACATGTAAAATTTTTCAGTTTTATTAAAATCTATAAAAATATTAAATGAATAATAAAATTACTTTATTCAATTTTAAACATATATTTAAATTTTAAAAATACTGAAAACATAGCAATAAATATAGCTTCGGGCTAGTCTACAGTACCACCTACTGTACCACTTTTTTAGCATCTGTATTATTTATATACTTTTTTTATGTACCTCTTTATAGAACCACAAAACACGGCGCAAGAGAAAAAATGTTACTTGTGCATTAAACATGGCGGAATGTAGACACTTATCGTTAACAGCACGTGTCTTAAATCGTCTAAATAAAGGTATAAAACGACAAATAACTGTTGAAAAATGGTTGAAAGAAAAGGAGAAACGCTTACAAAAATTATAAAAATGTTTCTGTTCCAGAAAAGTTGCCTCCTAATGTGGTAAGTGGAAAAACTTGTAAAAATGTGTTAAAAATCTGTAAACTCATATTTTCGTTTTAGACTATATCTTTTGCATATCCATTCAACGCATGTCAGTTAATTACCCTTGAAATGAGACACACCTTATTTCACGATTTCTATAAGAAAACATACAATGAACAGTCACAATATTTGAGGTTATGTATGGAAGTAAAGGAGCCAAAGAGAATACGGGTAGATGAAGCCATATCAAAATGTCAGTGTACTGTAAAATATTTTTTGTAGATTACTGGAAAAAGACAACAGGTATGCCAAACAATATTTTATGAAAATTATTGTATAACAAAACGCAGAGTTCAAATTTTATTTGAAAAAATTAATTCAAATCAAAAGTTGCTTGACTGTCGTGGAAAACTCGTAAATCGTCCAACAAAAACCAATGAGTATGTAAAAAACCTAATCAATAAACATATTTCGTCTTTTCCATCTCAAAAAAGCCACTATTCACGAAACGCCAACAAAAAACAGTGCCTTAACCCTGACCTAAACATTAACAAAATATGTGAGCTGTTCAAAATATTGTATCCAGAAATTAAAATAAAATTCCATACTTACAGAGAAATATTCAAAAAAAATTTTAATTTGTATTTTGGAGTTCCTTGCTCCCATACTTGCAAAAAATGTTATGAAATTTTTATAAAATTAAGTGCTGTAGAGAACGAAAGAAGATTCAATCTCATTCGAAAGAAGATTCATATTCATCTTTAAAAGCTGATGAAGAAGTAGCTAAGTTAAATTATAATATGATAGTTTTATGTATGGATTTACAACAAGTCATTTTTATACCTAACATATCACAGTCCGATGTTTATTACCAGCGTCAGTACGCAAATTAAAATTTTGCTATCCGCAATATAGAAACCTCTGAAGCTACTATGTGTTGTTGGCGGGAAACTGTATTCCAGAGGGCAGTGCTGAAATCTTCTTGTATTTTAAGGTATGTTCTTGAGAATCTTAAGAAACTAGAGGTTGGAGCAGAACGTAAATTTCGCGCTTATCGAAAAGGTAAAAAAACGCAGTCAGCTATATTCTACTCAAGATATGCTTGAGCTAATCAAATTAGCAAGATCAAGGAAACATTTTCACGTAGTTGAAATAAAACAGAAGAATTTTGTTGACTTGACCTTAGTTGAGAGTCAAATTAGGAAAGACGACATTAAAATAACAGAAGCACGTTGGATACAAGTCACAGCCAACGAACCAACTGTTCTGCGTATAATACAAACGCATAATATCCTGCAACCATGGCAAATATCACCTTTATTAAAGAGACCAAGATAACGTAACGAGCTGCAGTCCGAAACACAGTTTACAATCTTATTGAACCAGAAGCCTTGCCTCTAATGTATAGAGAACCTTTCACTATTTCTGATAAGAAAAAAGCAGACTTGCTGAAAATGACTAAATGTTTAGAAGAACAATATAGATCATTATTTTATTGTAAATTACCTGCACATACAACTTTACCTGAGTTTGTTTATCTACTATGTAAGTTTTAATGAGAATTTGCTTTTTAGTTTTCAGTTTTTCGTATTTTCAATTAACTGTACTTTTAGGACATTTTAATATTGTTCATATTTTTTTAGGTTAAAAATGTATCAAGGAATATCGTTTATAAGTACAACCCATTAGCGGAAAAACGTTGCATATTCGTTAACACTAGGTACACATGCAACGTTTTTCTTCCACAAAAAATTGCTTTTTGGTTTTCGGTGCCCATTAGTTTTTGTTTTGTGTTATTTATATTCAACGTTATTACCTTATTAGTAATACACATAAGCAACACTTAAATTCATAAAATTTGGTAAATAATATTATCAAAATACTTTTTTGTTATTGTCTGACAAATTTCATTTTGTCGTTTGCAACGTTTTTCCTGGCAGGTCTTCAATTATGTAACTCACACAATTTTTAATTTTACAACGTTTATTGGATGCAAGAAATATTATTCATCGCTTTCTTATTGTTCATCGACTGCAAAATCTGTTTTAAAATAATTCTAACAATCTCAAAATTTTAACTTCACCTTTTACTTCTCTCTAGTAACTGACCTTGCCTACCAGTCTAAGTGAGAGCATAAAGATTTTAGAAACGATAATAACCTTCCAAAAAGATCGCTTTGATAAAACAGGTATAAAGCGGCAATTTTGATAATACTGTAAGCATTATTTAGTGCTTGATATAATTAACTGATGGTTAAGACAAGTAAAAGTTTGATTTTAATTTTTGATATAGTTGCTAATAAAATTCGATAACAGAAGTGACTTTCTTGGCTGTTACACAAGAGTAATTGCATATTAGATATTTAAAAATAATTATAAACTATGTGTTAAATATCTTATAACTACTATGCATATCTCGTAAGATTTTATTTTAATAACTTTTAATAGTTAAGTGTATTTGTAACCGTTTATCATATAATATATATAATTGGGGATATGATATAATTTATATAAGGGATGTTTAATTATTATTCCTTAAAAATAAAAATTAAATTTAAAAAATTAATATAATTATTAATTAACAAGAGATCAAAATGTATTAAATCAATGTACTGTTTACATGAAATGTAATCTACAGCGAGGGACAAATTCATGAAATAATTTCAGGTTTTAGAGAATAGGCAACTATAGAGATAAATAAAATGCGTTACGCTTTCACGACCATAGTCTAACTTGTTAAACTGTCTGTTCGGGCTGTTAGGCCGTTGTCTTCCGAGATTAGTTCTCGACGTTTCGCCAACGCTAGGGGTTGGCATCTTCTGGAGATGTTACTGCTTCGTTGGTTAGCTGAAACTGACGCCGCGTTGTATAATAAAAATAAAAATAATAGTATATTACTTTATGAGGCGGAGAAGCATGACTATTCTTGACGCACCCGATATTGACGCGCGAGGGCAAGTCAAGAAAAGTCGCTTCTTTTCCGAATAAAGTATACTATTTTTTCTTCAAACGTAGCAATTTTCAACCATAAATAGTACAATTCATACGCTATTTTTACTCGAAATTAACTGTGACAACTATCAAAGTCGTCTAGATGTTAGAAATTAAAATAATTAAATCATCGGTGGGATTTGCGTCTCCCTGGTTACAGTTGTTTGACAGTTGTTTGCAATTATTAAAGACAGCTTATTGTTGTTGCAACCGCAAGCGCAAATTTAGTGCGAAAATGGAAAACCTAAACGAAATTGAGTCCGCGGCTAATGATGCAGTAGCACGTTTGGGGCCCTCCAAGTCCGGCATAAAGTATCGGTTAGCGTACAAGCACTTCCAAGAGTGGTGCGATACAAGAGGAGTACGGCAAGTTACCGAAGACGTTTTACTGGCATATTTTAATATAATGGAAAATGAAAATAAATGGAAATCTTCTACAATGTGGTCACGATACTCTATGATAAAATCCGAGTTAGTTATTAGAAAAAATGTGAATATAAGCAAATTTTTAAAGTTACGTGCCTTTCTGAACAAAAACAAGCAAAGGATATACTGCAAAGAAGTCTAAAGTTTTCACTAAAGACGAGTTTGATAAATTTTTGTTTGAAGCGCCAGATAAGTTGTATTTAGGATTAAAGGTAAAAAAAATTATATTGCAAAGCATGTAGGTAGTATACTCTACTAAATTATAAAAATATTTCAGATTGTTTTGTTAATTGGGGTTACCGCTGCCTGTCGATGCGACGAAATGGTAAAAATGAAGACTGTGGACATTGAGGATAAAGAAAATGTAATAATTATCAAAATCTCAGACAGTAAAACACGACAAATTAGATCTTTTATGATAATTGGTCAAAACTACATTAAACTGTATAAAAAGTATGCATCACTGCGGCCTGAAAATTTCACAGAAAACCGATTTTTTATCAAGTACCAAAATGGAAAGTGTTACCGAAGCGTCATGGGAATACATTTGATTAGCGCAGTAGCCCAAAAAGTAGCTAGTTATTTAAATTTAAACGATGCAAGCGCATACACGGGTCACTCTTTACGATGAACTTCAGCAACACTTTTAATTGATGGAGGCGGAAATCTAGAATGCCTCAAACGACATGGGGGCTGGAAATCAAGCACGGTTGCCGAAGGATATATAGAGGATTCGATAAGAAATAAGAACGATAATGCTCAAAAAATTTTAAACCCTCATGATTCGCCAACATCGGGAATGATTGCTGAAAGTTGTTCTCGACCATCAGTATCATCAACAATTACCAATGCGTATCAAGAGTCGGGAACATTTTTGCACGGTTTCAATTTTGAAAATGCCTCATTAACTAATTGTGCTTTTAATATTACTATAAATAAAAATGATGTTTAATTGTTGTTAATGACATTTGTATTGTTGCTTTGTGACATGTTTCATATTGTTGCCATGACAACATTTTTCCCTCCGCCTTAAAGAAATGGGAAAAAAATCTGCTGCCGACGGAGACATCAAACTTTGACAGGATCCAGTTAGATATAATGTCATCATTATTTGACGTTTGAAGAAAAAAACGTTTATTGCCATTATAAGTCTACATTTCAAATTGTTTAATAGTTCATGCTCTTCTTCACGACTTCCCGCTCTTGCACCGCCTGATGTTGGTAATTTTTCTTCTCGGATTCCTGGACTTCTGCTGGTGGCTGGTGGTGGTGCTTCTTCTGTAGGTACTTTTGCCGCGTTGTAATGCGGAGTCGTCGTTTGTAGTAGCTTTTCTTTCTTCGTGTTTTGCGGGAAGGTTTTTTGTGGATTTTAATATTGGTATCCATGTTTTGTTGATATTTCGTCCTTCTTCTATCCGATTAAAATTATTTGGGTGCTTATATATCTCCACCGCTTCCCGATACAACCGTGGTTAGTACTGTGATGTTTTATCCAGCATCTGCGTTTTTTTAAACAGTATCCGATGTTCTCCGCTTTCCAAAGCGTGTTCGGCAATGGCAGATTGGTCGATGTGTCCTAAACAACAATGGCTTTTATGTTCGTTTATCCTTGTGTTTGTGTGTCTTTTCGTGGTTTCCACATATATCATTCCATATGTGCAAGGTATTCGGTATACTCCTGCGGTTGCTAATGGGTCGCGTTTGTCCTTCACCGATCTTAAACAGTCCTTGATTTTCTTTGTAGGCTTGAAAATGGTCTTTACATTGGCTTTTTTAAGTATTTGCCCAATTCTGTCCGTTACCACTGATATATAAAGCAAGAACGCTTTGCCTATACATTCTGTTTCCTCGTCCTTTCTTTTAGAGACGTTGTTTATCACTTTGTGTATTTCTCTTCTGGTATAACCATTACAGGTGAGCGCTGTTTTAATACGAAGAAGTTCACTTTGCAGATGCTGTGGTTCACACATTCTCTTCACCCTCTTTGCCAGAGTTTTGATGATACCTTGTTTTTGGCCTGGATGATGATTTGAGTTCCTGTTTAAGTATCTGTTTATGTGTGTAGGTTTTTAATACACTTTGTGTATTAACTAACTACACTAAGTAACCTTCCTTTCGATTTACTAATACATCTAGGAAATCTAGTTGTTGGTCTTTCTCTATTTCCATCGTAAATTGGATATTTGGATGTAGTGTGTTTATATAAGACAGGAAATCGTTAAGTTTTTCCACTCCGTGACCCCAAATCGCAAAAGTTTAATCGACGTATCTAAACCATACCTTTGGCTTGTATGCTGAGTCCATTACCCTCTTCTCTATATGCTCCATGAAAAGGTTGGCTACGACCGGGCTTAGTGGGCTTCCCATTGCTACTCCATCTATCTGTTCATAAATCTGTTCTTCCCAAGAAAAGTAAGTGGTAATGAGGCATATACGGTATAATTCCACCATATCCTTGGAAACTAGTCCCTTAATTAAATTCAGAACGTCTTCTAGGGGAACTCTTGTAAATACGGAAACAAAATCAAAGCTAATAAGGATATCAGATTCCTGTAAAGTTATTCCTTTAATTTTCTCAATGAAATCGGCGGAGTCTTTTACAAAAGCAGCGTTCTTTCCTATATGTGGTTGTAAAATATCGACCAGATGTTTAGCCAGGCTGTCAGATGGAGATCCTATGGAGCTCACAATAGGCCGCAGGGGTACATCGTCTTTGTGTATTTTCGGTAAGCCATACAAGCGTGGTGGCACTGCTTCGCTGTTGCATATTCTTGGCTTTATATCCTCTGGTATGGACGAAGATTTTATAAGTCTATTGATTTTCCGTAGGGTGACTGCTGTGGGATCTTTTTTAAGTTTTCTATATACCACAGGATCTAGAAGATTTTGTATTTTCGATTTGTAGTCGGTTGTCTTCATTACGAGGGTGGCGTTTCCCTTGTCTGCTGGTAAAATTACGACATCTTTGTCTGCGTTTAACGATTTTATGGCACGGATTTCTTGGTAGCTCAGGATATTTTTCTAACACCGTTAAAGCTAAGACACCGAAACACTACAAATCGAAAATACAAAATTTTTACAGGAATACCTTTACAGGAATCTGATATTCTTGTTAGCTTTGATGTTTTTTCCCTATTTACAAGAGTTTCCCTAGAAGACGTTCTGAATTTAATTGAGGGACTAGTTTTCAAGGATATGGTGGAAATATATCGTATTTGCCTCACTACCACCTACTTTTCATGGAAAGACCAAATTTATGAACAGATATATGGAGTAGCAATGGAAAACCCACTAAGCCCGGTCGTAGCCAACCTTTTCACGAAGCATCTAGAGAAGAGGGTAATGGACTCAGCATACAAGCCAAGGGTATGGTTAAGATACGTCGATGACACTTTTGTGATTTGGGGTCACGGGGTAGAAAAACTTAACGATTTCCTGTCTTATATAAACACACTACATCCAAATATTCAATTTACGATCGAAGCAGAGAAAGACCAACAACTAGGCCTAGATGTATTAGTAAATCAAAAGGATGATTACTTAGGACACAAAGTGTATTGAAAACCTACACACATGAACAGATACCTAATTCATACCTAATTCAATTATATATACCTAATCAATTCGTTCTGTACAGCTGACGGGAGCGGATATACGTCACGTTTAAAGCACTCATATTGGTCACATTTATCATCATTATAAGGTCCGCTTGCTATAATGCTAATTTAAGTACTAAAAATATTAGTTACAACTCGATTTATTTAGTATGAAAAATGTGAGTCTATGTTTGCAACTATCTCAATTTTAGTTAGCATCTAGGCATACGCTCTACCAATTTTGCATTGATAACCTAGCAATGAAGTTTGTTTTATGGTTAGAGTAGACAAAAAACACAACTCAATAATGATGGTGAAAAAGAAGTTACAATTATCTGCAGTAGCTTTAATTGTAATAATGATGCTTAAGAAAAAAAATCACACACTTTTAAAAAAGCGTTTATACAAAGGAATATTAAATTATGGTAAATGAAGAGTTATTAGTAGAATACCCTGTGGCATATAAACACTTTTTACGAATAAATAATAATTTGTTTAAAAAATTGTTACCACCAGTCAAGAATAACCTCACTTATAAGTAATATTTATATAAAGTGGGATTCTAAAAAGTTTGATTTAAAAAGATTAGGACAGGTGGCCTCCCGCCTTCCGTTTAGGAAGGACTTTTAAGCCAGTTTGGCCCAACTTCAAATCCACGTGGATTTCAAAGCCGCATACGACTCAGTCAACAGACAAAAACTTCTACAGGCTATGGGGGAATTTCAAATGCCACTTCATCTTGTTCAACTAACGGAACTTACACTCACAGGCGTAGAGAGTGTAGTCAGAATCCAAAACGACTTTTCCAGACCCTTCCATTGTAACTGTCGTGTCTCTTATTTAACCTTGCATTAGAAAAAGTAATTCAAGAGTGCCATATTAATACGAATGGCACCATCTTTAATAAATCTGTAAAAGTGGTCGGATTTGCAGATGACATAGACATTATTGCTAGGTCCACAGAATCTCTGATCGAAACATTTCGATTACTAAGGACGTCCGCACTTAGAATGGGATTAAAAATAAATACACAGAAAAACAAGTATATGTATTGTACTAGATCAGGCAACCAGATACCTAGACTATTAATTAATGATCTGGAACTGGAAGGTGTGGACACCTTCGTCTACCTGGATTCGCTGCTGACCAAAGACAACAATGACAGCGAAGAAATTAAAAGAAGAATAGTGCTTGTCAATAAGTGCTATTATGGTTTGAGGAAACATATGGCACCAAAACTACCCAGAAACATTAAAGTTACCATATATAAAACACTAATAAGGCCAGTGTTAACATACGGGTCTGAAACGTGGTTACTTACACAGAACGACCAAGAATTTCTTAAACGTTTCGAGAGAAAGATTCTAAGGAAAATATATGGAGGATTCCAAGAACAGGGTTTGTGGCGTAGGCGCTACAACTTTGAGTTATATAGAAGTTTTGGGGAACCTGACGTTGTTAAATGTATTAAATTAGCAGGCCTTCGATGGATAGGACATTTAATTAGGCGAGATAAAGATGCAACGATCAGAAAAATTTTCGACCTAAGAGGACCAGTGGGAAGACGAGCCACAGGAAGACCAAAACTTAGGTATCAAGATAACATAGAGGATCATCTAAAATCCATCGGAGTTAAAGCATAGAGAAGAGTTGCCAGAGACAGGGGCGAATGGAAGATTGTTCTGAAGAAGGCTTTTGCTCATAACGAGCTGTAATGCCAATGATGATGATACATTTTTGTCAAATTAATAAAATAATAATTTTTTTTATTAATTACATGCATACTTATTGTGTAAATTAATTTTAGGCGAACGATAGCTACATTATCTTTGGGTGCATCTTTTTATGGATAGATGCTAACAAAGGCACACCAGCCGGGCCTGTCCCCCTACCTCTTGGCAGTAATTAAACCGACGACAACAATCTTCTTGAAAAAAGTGGATCATTTCTGCAGTTATATTACGAATTTTCAATCTTATTCTATTTTTTAAATCTAGTAAACTTTATGGTCGATCGGCATCTAGCTTATCTTCATTGATTTCTTAAAACGTATTAAATTAAATAAGAAGAAGTTGGTCCCTAATTTTGTGTACTTAAAGACCCAAAGAAGTTTATAAATAAATGTTCTGTACTGATAAATGTACTGATGTTCTTTCTACTAGTATAAAAAACAAAAATAAATTTCTATATTAGGCACTTAAATAGTGAGAACTCCAAAAAGTATAGTTTTTAAAAATAGAGTTGGTTTGAGTTAAACTTACGTCGGTTCTTTGCATTATATTATATCGGCTAGTTTATTGCATGAAATAAATAAATCATGACTTTGTTAACGGAGGCTCAAAAAATGTAATGAAAAGTATTAATTATGAATGGATGTGGAGAAAACCAGAACACAACAAGAAGTATGTAATTTATTTAATATAAAATATCCTAATAATACGCCTATTACATAAACCACTGTTAGGAAAATTGAGAAAAAATTTATAGAATCCGGTCACGTGAAACATATTGCAAACAGGTTACTGGTCATCTACCAATAAATAATAATGTAAACCATGATGTATTATTAATTGTGGCAGAGAATCCTCAGAATAATTTATGACAAATTGCAGTTAATGCAAACATTTCTAACAGGTCTTTTTTACTTATACTAAAAAATTGACAGCTTAGAGTTTTTTCTAATTAACCAATTGATTTCTTTTTGTCTTAGTTGTATGTCGTATTTATTTTCTTTTTTGCTGATATGTTCCATGGGTGGTGGTGTTTCTCGTCGTAAAGTAAAAGTTATGTACGTTGAATTTCTTTTATTTATTTTTATTTTCCGTTGTTTCAGCCAGTTTTCAAGCTCATACAAGTGGTCTTGGAGTTTTTGTGTAGCTATGTTGATGTGTTTATGACTTTTGAGTGCCACTGTGTCATCTGCAAATGTGCCGATTGATGAGTTGTTCGAAGTAGATCATACGTATATAATAAATATAATAGAGGACTCAGAACGCCGCCTTAATGGGATGCCTTTTGGATATTTCTCCATTTACTTTTGTTCTGAACTGTCAGTTTTCTAAGTATGAAGTAATTATTCGAAATAGTGGTGATAATATTTATTTAAATTTATCAAGGAACCTTATCAAAAGCTTGACTGGCATCTAGTAATATTATTGGGTAATATTTCTTCTCTTTCAATGTGTAGTTGATTTTATGGGTGATTCAGTGGCATTGCTGGAGCGTTCTCGTCGAAATCCAAACTGATAATTTGGTATCGTCGACACCGGTAAAGCCTGGATATATCCTTTTTATTAAGTTTTTCTAGTAATTTAAAGATTGCTGATAATAATAGGTCGATAAGATGAGACTTCACTGAGATCCTTTTCTGGTTTTAAAAATAAAAGTATTTTTGGAATGTTTAGATTGTTAGGCCAATAATTATTACACCTTAGTATTGCGTTAAATATATATACAGTCCATCTAATTTACAAACCGTTGCACGTCATTATCTACGTCAGAGATCGAAGTTGACATAGTTGCCAAAGTATAAAAAATTCCTGAATCCATTTTAAATCAAATAGGTCACATAATTATTGCAAAAGTGTACAACAACAGTATACAACAAAATAAATTATTATTTAATGTAAATAAATAGAAACAAAACAAGAGTTAAAAAATAATCTTGTTAAAAAGCATTTGAGCCGCTTGTTTAAAAAACAACATAGTTTAATTAATAGTAAATAATATAAACAAAACTAAAGTGTCAACACCGCAACTGTCAAATAAGTGTTACCAATTTATGCCAAAATTTCACCTTCGTTCGATTACAGTTACAGTGTGTTCCGAACAAATGTTCTTCATAAAAACGCTTTATAATGCATTTATACAAATTAAATGAAACATATTATTGTGTATTTCTTTAAGTAAACATTAATAGAAATCCTTAAATATTATTTCTACGCGTATATAATAAAATATGTCTAGTGGCTGTAATGCCAGTGTACTCGGCAAAGTGATTCTAAAAAAGAACACACCTACCGCCTAAATATTTCGTGTTGGTATCATGTGACGTCACGGGCTATGACGCCGATGACGTGCAACGGTATGTAAATTAGATGGACTGTATGTAAGAATTACTATACCCTTTTCGGACAATTATTTTAGCATTTTTGGAGATATTAGGTAAATGCCTAGTGACTTTTTGATATTTTGTCTCAAGATTTTTTCTTTAAGTTCTTTTGCGTTGTTAGTCTTATTGGCTTTACTGATCGTTATTCTGAATTTAAATAATTAATAATTTGCTGATCTTCTTCAGTGTGTATTGTTGGAATACTGTTTCTAAATGTTAAGCAAATAATTCTGATTTTTCTTTATCGCTTCTTGCCTATCGGTTCTGTGTGTCTGTCGTTTTTCGTACTAGTGGCAAGATTGTTTTAGGTTTTAAGGATAATTTGGTGGGTGTGCATATTGAATGGTCATATCTATTAAACTGTTTTATAAATTTTTTGACTGATTTTATTTTGCAATTTTTAAGTGTCTTTTTAATTTATTAGTCATTGAAAAAATAAATTCATAATTTTCATCTTTTAACATCTATAATGCATTTTAAATAAATTTCACCATTTAATGCTATACAGGTAAACCATCCACTTATGTGCACTACATATGAAAAAATCTTTACTATTGCTAACTCTACTGATAGATTGGCATTGATATTGCAATACATTCAGTCGAACAAATGGTCGAAACTAACCATTTCTTATGTAATTTCGTTAGAAAACTTAAAACAGCTGGTGTATGTAAGTGCAATTATTGACATAATTTTCATTTATATCTGTATATATAGCTATGTATGTAAATCTAAATTAGTATACCATGGATAATTAATTTAATCGATGCAACTGATAAAATAGAACTTTTTTTCAAAAGGTTTAAAATTAAATCGAACTACAAAATATATTTACAAACATTTTCTAAAAATCGATATTATAACCATTAAAGTTTTTATATATTTTTTTGTTTCTTTGAGGGTGGTATTTGAATTACGTTTTAGATAAAATTGTCCTTATCACACTTAAAATAATGCATTAGATTTTTAGACATTAAATATTGTACTTATATGGGAATAAACTACAATTAATTGTAATAAAAATTACATTTTACTTTTGTTTTCAAAAAATATTATTATGAAACAAGGAATTGTTTTAACCTTTAGTTGTTTATTAACTAGCGGTTAATCTCTTAATTTGACAGGTGATTTACTTGGTCTTAATCTTGTATGCAAATAGCTTTGTTTTGAGTTAAAATTCCGAGAATGATGTTATACCCACAGACTGATATCAAGTTGTGATTTTTGTATGGGTGTAGTTATTTATAGGTGTTGTTGTCTCTGATCCATTAATCCATTTGTTGGTATATTCTTGTCGCTGACTTCTTTTTTAGTATTGCTCACCAGAGTCTGCCTTATTCTGTTGATGGATTTACTACACTTTTTTTACGTTAAATAAGATGACTTTTCTTTGATTTTCTCTTTTTGCAGTCTGTTTCTTTCATGACTATTAACGAATTTTTTCATTGTACTCTGTCCTAATTGTCTGTTGTCTATGGTTTCTGTTTTTTATGTCTGATTTATGTTCGTTTATCCTAACACTTAATGGTTTTAAGGTTTCTCCAACATAAGACTTGTAACATTTACATTGTATTTTGTAGATGCAGTTTTTTGATCTCTCTTGTGTGTTGTTGGGTTTGGTTTTTGACAGAACATATCTTGGTGTATTGGTGGTTTTGAATGTTGTTGTAATGTTGTATTTATTTCTCATCCTTCTTAGTTTTTCTGATAAGCCCTTTACATATGGTATTGTTGTCAACGACAAATTCTTTATATATATATATATATATATATATATATATATATATATATATATATATATATATATATATATATATATTTAGGGATTCTACAGTATTCACTGCCTGCCCTCGCTCAACCGTTTCCATCTCTCTCTGTTGTTTCATTCTCCATCGTTTAGTCCTCTCTTACTCATGGCGTCGTCTACTTCGTTCCTCCAGGATTTTCGGGGTCGTCCCCTTTTCCTTCTTCCTATGGGGCTCCATTCGGTTATTCTCTTTATCCATCTGCTGTCGCTAGTTCTTCTTACATGTCCATACCACTTTAGTCTTTTTTGTTCTATATATGTTAGTATGTCTGTTTCTATTGATGTTCTTTGCTTTATTTCGTCATTGCTTCTCCTATCCATTCTTGTTACTCTGCAGCATCTTCGCAGGCATTCCATCTCTGTTGCTACTATTTTACTGCTATTTTTCTTCGTTGCTCTATTAATACTTCGCACTAATGTTTTATAAATCTGCGTTTTTGTCTTCATATTTAGGTGTCTATCGCACCATACTGAGTTAAGTTCTTTCTTGTGAATATTTCTGAACAGCTTTTGGCCTTTAAACATACTCTTTATGCATTTTTTCTGTTCCCTTTCTAATGTACTGTGATGAACTCATATTAGTAGTACACAGTACATTCAGTCCTAATGTACTGAATGTACTGTGATGAACTGAAAAATTTGAACATAGTGGTTTAATATTACAGTGATTTTTAAGTATGGACTGCCTCAATTATCTCGGAAAAGGTTTGCGTAAAGTATAAAAATTTTGTTTTGTAAAAATTATGTATAGTATTTGCATTGCTATGAGATTTTTCATTTTTTTTTTGTAATAAATTTGATTGTTTACTATGAATCGTAAAAAAATGGTAAAAATCTCGCTCAACTTTTATTTCTCTACACATTTACATAAATTCCATACAAAAGCTGTCCTGTTCATATTTAAAACGCATGATTTTTATCGATAGGACACTCCTATCAAAAGATATCGGATTTTTACCGTCGAGTTAATACAAATCTTGTTTGAAAAATTAATTTTGTGTGCGTAACTGTCATTCAAAATTTTCGGTCGCTTTGAGCGTTGTTTTTAATGTGTTAATAAATATTTTTTCCAATTTCAGCTACACTTCTTGTTTGAAAACTTCTTTCTATAGTGTAAAAGTTCTTGGTAAATCGATGTTTTCCGTTTTTCTTCATTATTAGGTAGGGCTGTAGGGAGAAGCCTGGGTTAGGAGTGTCAATTTTTTTTGCATCTTTCTTGGGGTCCCATATTTAACATTATCAGTCAAATATAGCTTACTCGTCTAGATTTTAGGTATCAAATCTCTGACGACTAGACTACTGTCTATATAAAGAATACACCAATCATAAAACAGCTATTTGATTTTATAAAATAAGTGCGAAATAACGTAATATCATAAAAACATCCCAACACTAGAATTGACTCTTTATTTGTCTTGCAACAAATGTACTAAGTAAAACAGGTATGTTGTTAATAAAAAAGTGCAGTTAATCATAATGTAAACCATTACTTAGTAAAAATATTACAGGACATTCTTGACCAATACTTATAAAACATTCGCAGATGGCAGATAATTACACTAGTTAGCACTATAATTTATCTAAACACATAGTAAATACATTAATAAATGTCAACTATGTGTAACGAACTAAAGCAGAAAAGTTGTGTGAACATTACCAAGAATAAAGGTCTTTTACTATTAATTTGTTTAATTTATTTCAGCTAATTAGTTAGGATCTAATAATTACTAGCAATGTTTTGATATAATTATTATTTGTTCATTTCTGATGTTGGGTAATGCTATCTATATATTGTCTCATAAATTTTTAAAGCACTAATATATTTTGACATATTTCAAGGATCTGAAAATAAATAAATTAAGAAATAGAATTAATTAATTCTATGCAACTCTATGTCAATACATTTTTTATTATTATTTCGATTTCTAATATAAATATGTTCAACTTTAAAAGATGAAAAAAGTTCACTCGGTACAAAATATAGGTATTATTAAATAGATTATAATTTTTAACAAAAAAGTAGTCCTACTATTGAAACATGTCCAAAATTGCCTTAAATTATTCCCCTTGGAGAATTACTTGCACGCTACCTATGGTATATACTTAGCTAGAAACCTTAAAAATAACCCATAAGCAAAGAGCGATTTGTCATACCTTTTTTCAACAACGAAATAGTTCGCCATATGTTCCCTGTTTTTTTTTATCTTTTATTTGTTAAATAGAAACCCTTCCTCCTAACAAAGAAGTTAGTTTCTATTGTCGAGCCACCCAGCCTACTTTCAAAGAAAAACGGAGATGTTGATTTTCTATGAAATACTCGTTCCTGTCCAGAGAAAGTAGTAAGGTTAGAAATACGACCACACTAGCCTTGTCAATTAAGTATCATTTTCGCGTGGCCCTCTTCGGCCAATACTCCCACTCTTTTTTTATCCCTAGCTTTTCCAAGTATCAGAAATCGAGTTCATTTTCGAGTTGGTTCCCGTGGCAAGTGGTTTGTCTTCATAAAAGGGCGGTAAGTGTATTTTTAGTTCACCATGATCCATATATCTTCATACAGTGCTTCCTATATTAACTATTTTCTCTTTTGTCAAACAGACGTCTTCCAAATCGAAGACACGGAGTCAATTCTGTTTGCCATTCTTCTTCCCTCTCCTTTCTTCCTGCATCCATTCAGTTCAGTCTAGTCTAGTGTGAGAATTGACTGATATTTTGCCTGTGCCTACATTAATTTGAGAGATTGCTGATTAAAGCCACCGTAATTCGTTACCTTACCTAAATCATCTACGCTGCTTGAGAAGTCCCAATGTACCTGTTGCGAGGGCAACGTATCAAGTGCCTTTATTATCGAGACCGTTCTATGAAAGAACGTCATTACCTGTGCCTACCTGCTGCCGACTAAGTACAATACAGATCATTCAATTGTGAGTACCGATATTTTTACCTAAATCGTTAGGAATTGATTTATGACTCCAGTTCAGTGCCCTTTGTGGATTGTTTATTTTGAATCCAACCGAACGAACTATTATTAGTATAAAACTACGGTATAATATATACATACGAGTATGAACAGATTTCTTTTATATGTAGGTTATATTTATGATAGATTTTATACACATATTTAAGGTGATCACGATTAAACATTTTAGTAACTTCATGTTTACGTATTCTCAAGGCGTAAAAATCACTTATTTGTTTTATTTTAAGATAGCAAATATTGACGTAGATACAATTATAATATTCCTTGCTTTTTCTTATTCTTGAGGATACTAAATTATTCATAATTATTTTACAAAAAGAAATTTTTTGTTTTATTTAATAATAAATTGTGCAATAACTTATCTTGCCATTTAACTGTTCAGTAAAAATTATTATAGTGCATTTACTTTAACTATACCTCAATATAACTTTGTTGATAAATTATTTGCCTTTTATTTTTTATTATGTGTATAAATTTATTTCATGTGCCTGGTGTATCTCTTTCAGATATTGTTATTGATTTATATTACTATTTGATTTATCATATAAACAGTGTATATGTGTCGAAATATTAAGTGTACCACACAATCATAATAACTCTTCTCTCACGGTTTATTTTATTCTCGCGTGATTATCTTAACCGTACCTTACCTTTCTCGTTATCTTTTTTTATATGTCGTAGGTTTCCCTGTTCCTCTAAAAATAGGATGGTGCCCAATAATTTCCCTTCTCTTTATCTTCTAACTTTTCTTCTCTTTATCAAGATAAACGTGACAGTAAGAAATTTCTTTTGGTAAAAAATTTCGGTAAGCTTGTAGCATTTCTATTTCTTTTCGTATATGCTTAAACACCAAAAAATATTTTCCCAACCATTTTTCGTGGCTGAGATTGATAATATAAGCAATTTTAGTTTTGTTTATATTAACACAGATTGGTATTTCTTTGATGTTGATGCCGCTTAATATTGCGCGTCAAATAAATATCCACTTTGATGGTTTGTTTCCACTTTGGTTGATGGGAAAAGTATGCGGGGAGGATAACGATTTTTGAATATTATGAGATCACTCTGCAATAGACCACACGAGTCAGGTCATTGTCTAGTCCGGATTTTTCTTTTTTAAATTTGTTATTGTTGTTTGTTATTTGTTTTATTTGTCATCGGGAACTCAGTAATGCAGAGTTTAAGTGAAAGTCGAGATTTGGGTTTGGAAGAGATAGCTTTCGGCGTGGTAGTTTTCAAAGCTGGCAAATTTTTTTTTTGTGGAGATGTGAATTTGAGCTTAAATGTGGCAGTTTTTGTTGAGTTATTCACCGAATGGTTGTTGTGCCTTATCTGAGAGATCTGTAAGACAGTGTTTCGAACCATTTGAGAGGTCCACATGAAATTGAGTGGCCGAGTTTTAAATATTGCAGTTTGTTGTCATCCAGGATAATCCGAAGCCCGAAACTTCCCAAGATTTGTATATCTTTATGTTCTATGGTCACCCCAGACCAATTTGCAGCTTGAATGGGACATAGTTGTGTATTGTTTGCAGTGTTTTGGTTTAATTTCGATCCTAAAAACATTTTTAAAGGAAATACATCAGCCAGAGTGATATAAGGTACTTTTTGTTAAAATTTGTTAATTTGGTAATATTTTTGTTAATTTTTGTAAAAAGTAAAAATAGACATTTTTCATTATGAAAAATTATTTTGCTTTCATGACGAACTAACAAAAATTATAAATAAATAAAATTATAAGTTTTATGGATTAGCTAATTGTCCTATTAGTTTCTTTTAAATGCAATTTATTTTAAAATTTAATTAATAATTCAAAAAGTTTTAGTATTTCATTTCGACATATGACAGTGAGTATTATCTTTTTTTCGGAGATTTGGTACATAACCATAAATTTGAATTGTTTTGTTTAAAGATTAACCTCAATGTAAGCTCCGTTGAAAAATTTAGATAATTTTCATTTTAAAAATAATTTAAATTCCTGTGAGTGTCCCCAACGTCTGGAGCTTGTTGTAAATCGTTACAAATAGCGCCATTAAACGGCGTCTAAATTTAAATAGTTTAGGAACCTTCTTGTGTTTTGTTGCCCAGAAAATCTATGTAAGTATTTTTTGATTTCTTTCTTTGTATAACTCCATCCAGTCCCTCTTTTATTCACTTACTTACGACCCAGCTCTCCCACCAAACCAAGAGTGGCCATTCGCAAACGTTTGAGTTTGTTTTTTTACCCTATCTCCAGCCCAGTAATTGGTCAGTCTCCACTTTCAACCCCGTGTACGTGATACACAATGTGGTAGGCAAATTATACCGTCTCAAGCTCGGAATGTAGGTATTAAAAAACGAAAAACTCAAGTATATGCTTTATCTGGAAGCAACCGAACTATTTGTTTATTGCTTTGTTCAACAAATCCATCCATATAAAACACACTTAGTGCAGAAACTTAATCAGGATCCCGTGCGCACAAAAAAATTGTGATGTAAAGGCCTAGAATTCTAAATTCGTTGCTAATACACAGTAAGCAACGCTGTGCGTATGCGTACTTGTAACAATGTGTGGTACAAGTCATGAATATTAAATATGTATTTATTTGGAGGACCAGGATAAGGTACCAGACGATTTGAAGGATATCATTTGTGTTAAATTATATAAATATTACCTAACCACCAGAAAAACAGTCAGTTGGTTAGTAATTATCTTTCATAACCTCGTTAATGATACATGGCGGAAGGGAGGGACTCTTTGATAAATCCTTGCATTTTGTAGGACAAATATTTTTTAGATAATTATCTTGGGAATATATCCAGTTAGTAATAATTTTTTGAGAATTATCCAATCAACATATTATCCTGCTACCCCTGTTAGCTACTACAATCAAGAATTTTTGTACAGTAAATATTTGGGCATCTTACGAAACGAAGCTATTTACGAAGATTCATATTAATAGTAATTATTTTTACTACAACTTTTGAATGTAGGACCAGGATAACCTACCACGCAATTTGTAGGACAAATATTTTTTTAAACCCTTCTTTCGATTTGAATTGCCGACTATAGGCCTCTTCCCATTCTCGCCATTCATCTCAGTTGTACGTAAGAGGTTTCGAAATTGGTCCTTCAGTTCTTTTAATATCGTCGCTACAGCGCATTTGCGGTCTTCCTCGTGGTCTTTTAGCTTCATATGGCCGCCAATGCCCGATTTCTTTATTCCATCAGCCATCCTTAAGACGTTTGTTATATCCAGCCCATTTCCATTTCAGTTTAGCTGCCTGTTCGACAGCATCTTTTACTTATGTTCTATTACGAATGTCTTCATTGGTTTTATGGTCTTTGAGTGAGATACCCAGCATCTGTCGTTCCATAGCTCTCTGAGTTTTTCTGATCTTCTTCATGTTTAGTTTAGTGAATGTCCAGGTTTGAGCTCCATATGTAAGTACAGGTAGGATACGGGAATTAAATACTTTGGTTCGCAGTCTTTGAGGTATATTTTTATTTTTAAGTACGTAGTATGAGAGTCTTCCCAATGCTGCCCATCCCATTTTTACACGTCTGCTTATTTCGGTAGTCTGATTTTCTTTGCTTACCTTGAGATTTTGACCCAGATAGATATATTCATCTACATGTTCTATATCTGTCCCTTGGATGTTTATCACAGGTTTGTCATCTTTGTTTGACATTAGTTTAGTTTTGCTGAAATTCATTTTTAGTCCTTTTTTTGGTGATTCTGTGTGTAGCTCCTCAATCATCGTATTCAGTGCATTCCACGTGTCGGCTATTAGTACTACATCATCTGCATATCTAAGATAGTTCAAGTATCTTCCGTTAATAGGGATTCCCTTATTTTTCTAGTCTATTGACTTAAAGATATCTTCTAGGATAGCTGTAAATAATTTTGGAGATATTGTGTCTCCTTGTCTTGCGTCTCAGTTGATTTTTACTGGTCTTGTTTTGATTCCTTTACCCAACATCACTATCATTTCAGCGTGTTCGTAAATATTAGGTATTAATATTCTGTACCTGGAGTCGATCCGGTTGTTAACTAATGCTTCTTCTATTGCCCACAGTTCTGCGCTACCAAAACCCTTTTCATAATCTATAAAGGCTAGATATAATGGGATATTGTATTCGTTAGTCTTTTCTATTAGGATTTTCAAAGTATATAGATGATCACAGGTGCTGTACTCTTTTCTAAATCCGGCTTGTTCTACTGGGTAATATTCGTCAAATTTAATTGTTAACCTGTTTGTAATAATCTTTGTAAAGGTTTTGTAAAGTTGTGAATGTAGTGAAATTGGTCGATAATTTTTTGGTCTGTGGTGTCTCCCTTTTGTGTATTAGTAATGTTTTAGCAGTATTCTATCGTTCGGGTATGTTGCCTTCGAATAGACATTTATTAAATAGTATTTGTAGGACAATGTGGGTGTTAAAATATAAATATCAAAAAAACAACAGAAATTTTTGAGAGCCATCAAATCAACATATTTTATCCCTGCTGCTACTGATAGTTACCATAAATGCAAACTGTTGTAAAGGCAAAAGATGAGCGTATTGTCAAAATAAAGCTACTCACGGTTAGAAATAAAGCGTGAAAATGGGCCCGGGATCACGGAATAAATCTAGTGCTTTAAAAATTAATCTAAATACACAATTCTGAATTTTTAATTTCTGTAAACATTTTAAACATCTCAAATATATTTATTAAAAATATTACTATTCTCACATCTAACAAAAACTTTGACCTTTATTATGCAACTTTCTTTTTTAGTTCCCTATACGAAAAACAGTCGTGAGGAAGTAAAATTATGTGAACTAAAAATACTGCTCATTAATATTTTGATGTTCACGTTATATGATTATGCATTAAGTAAAATATTATATAATAAATTTATAATAAGATGCAGAATCTGGTATGTCACATAAATTGCGCAATTTGACTCTGCACAATGTCGACATTAGACGTGAGAAATGAATTACAGTATGATAAAAACGAAATTATGTTTATTTAAAGCTATTTAAAAATGTTTGATAAAGATGTTAAATATACTTTTTGAAATAATCCTAACAAAGAACTTATTCTGTCTTCAGATTTACTAAAGTTGCCCCTAAACTAGCAATATTTTCACTGCAATATGTGGCTACAACACAGTAGCTGGCAATATTGCTAACAATCACGGTCAGACTGTGCCATATATAGGGGTATGTTTTTAGTATGTATGTCTCGGCCATATAGTATTTTTTTTATTTACACAAATATACCCACATCAACCACTTAGGGTTATTAGCAGGAGATACATGCACAAATAGTAAGGTAAATATTATTAGATAAAAAAACTTTACAAATTGGTATATATTTTGGTTGTTTTAAGAAAATTTAATGAACAGGTTAATTTTTTTTATTTCGAAATAACGTGTCTCGGCACCTTTGGTCATTGGCACGCGAGCAAAGGTTTACAATAGTACCTACAGGGTTATGATATAGAGTTTTATAAGTTTTTTTTAACGGTGGGTTATATTGTTGGCAATTCGAATGGCATGATAGTGTTAAAATTCTATGAGGATGTGCTTGACGGTAATAGGAATGTCGTTGCAGTGGTAGCATAATTGTTTGTCTGTAGACGACATAAAATGACCGTGTGTCAAACGTGGCTGTTCTATTCTCAATCTTCGTATTGCTGTCTCCTCTTTTTTGTTTAGAGATGTTAAGGATAAATAGCTGTTAACATTAGGTTGTATATATCTGAGCTTTGTATCTTTGGTGATCCAAAAATCCTGCCACTTGCCTGGGATTATTCCTTTTGAATTTTGATTTTATATCTTCTTGGAGCTGTATCTGGTAAATGGGTAAGTTGGATATAGAAGGTTCTTTTGCATCGCTTTCAGCCATCTCATTTACTTGGATGTCGATATGAGAAGGCTCCCATCTTATTGTTATTAAAGTCCCTCGGGAAGTGTGAAGATGGATCGATTGTAGTATTTTTTGCACTAGGTGACGTTGATTGTAAATATTTTCTAACGAATGAATTACGGATAATGAATCGGTGCACAGAGCTACACTTTGATGATTGTCAAAAGGGATCTCGAGAGCTTTTAAAATGCTGAAAGTTCTCCTGAAAATACGCTACATTTGTCGGTATTGTCCTAATACTGCATCAACTGTAGAGATAGAACAGCTACCGCCATCTGCGTATTAAGATGCATCGTTCTAAAGCACCTTATTATAGTAGGATGTCTTTACATTATTGTTAAAAGCTTGTCGAAAAATGATATTTGTTTGTTGCTTATAAAATTTACAGAGAGAAGTATTTAGAAAAGGAGGTGTTATAAAATATGGCGGGAATTCCGATTTTATAGATGCAAGTGTTTGAGATAATTGTATGTCTTGGCACAAGGGTTGTAGGATCTGTGGGATTGAAAGTATACATCTGGGCGAGTTTACGGGTTCAGGTCTTTGCAAAGTTAGAAGATTAAACGCAAAGTTCGGCCGGATTTTATGAAATTCTGCTAGCATAACATAGGAGTAGTTGCTGACCCCGAAGGTAAAGGAAAAGTTCACGAGATTCACAATAGCGATTTTCAGCGTTACTGGATCGAAATGCTTCTAAGCACATAAACAGAGTTTAAAAGAGTGTAACAGAGTTTATTACATGCGGACAAGTAAACTATACAACCATAGTCTAATTTGGATCGGATTATAGCTCAGTATAAGTCATATAGCTCATCTGGTCAATACTATCAAAATTAGAAAGACATCATATCTAGGACACATACTGAGCTATACGGAATTTAACCCTTAACTAGTCGCTACATGGTCAAAAAGACCGCACGTATTAAAAATTGCTAATATTTCGGAAAAAAATTACATTTAGCAACCACGGCCTTCAGTAGCTTACTCATTCGATACAAGGAGCCTCAGTACTAAATAATCAGAGTAGCGGGAGGTTTGTTGATTAGGAGTTACAGCAGCAAATTACTATTACGATATTTCATAATTTTCTTTGTTCTATTATTGAGAATCAAATATTAATTTTTTTAAATTTTAAGCTACAGCAAACTTTTATATATAACTTGTTTGGCTTTATTTTTAGAATGGACTTTGAGAAGGAACAAAGGAGACTTCAAGCCCTCATGGAAGAAGAACCGCTTGATATAAAATATGACGACGACGATGACGAGAATGAAGTAAATCCGGAAGTTATTGATGAGAGGTCAAAAGATTCGGAAAGCGAACAAGAACAGGATTTAGAGGAAATAGGAGAAGTTTTACTGAATAATGTACAAGAAGAAAGTGTTTTTAGGGGAAAAGATGGTATAGTGTGGAGAAAGCATCAAAGAAAAAACAAAAGGGTGCGTATGAGCAAGCTTAATTTAGTAAAACAATCACCTGGGCCTAATAGATTTACGAAAAAGTTGAAAGACATTTATGAAATATGGAGTTATTTCATTGATGAGGACATGATTTACATAATTGTAGAATCCACTAATAAATACATTGAAAGTATAGCAAGAAATTTCTCTAGGGAGAGGGATGCAAAGCTTACAAACCCATCTGAAATTCGCGCTCTTATGGGCCTTTTATATTTGGCAGGGACATATAAAGTCCATCACCTGAATACAGAAGATATCTGGCAAATTAATGGCGAAGGTATCGAAATATTTAGACTAGTTACGTCCTTATCCCGATTTCGGTTTCTTCTAAGATGCATTAGATTTGATGATAAGGTCGATCGTGAAGAACGTAGGAGACTGGATAAGATGGCCGCCATCCGAGTATTTTTTTAAAAATTCGTAGAAAAGTGTAAATCGGGATATAACTCTTCGTAAAATTTAACATGCGATGAAATGCTTCCTGGATTTTTAGGGAATTGCCCTTGGATACAATATATTCCAAGCAAACCCTCAAAGTATGGGCTTAAAACTTTTAGTTTATGTGATGTTGAAATGTATTATACCATAAATATGGAGGTTTATGTGGGTCGTCAACCAGATGGCTCAGATTTGTGATGGCCCGCTAGTGATTCATGCAAGTAACAACCTTGCTGATAATAAAATGCTTAGAAGAAAATTTTTGAAGCATTTAGCATTTTCTCTTATGGATGAACATCTATGGGTTCGAGCAACAGTAGACAATTTAAATAGAGATCTGAAGTTACGTATTAAAGCCATATGTAATATTCCTAACACAGACGGCACTCCAACGAATGAAGGAGTACATGGTAATTATCCTTTCATGGAGCAAAAAATAATAGTAATAATGATGATAATGTCGCTGCTGGAATGGCTAGTAGTTCAGAATTTAAAAAATCAACTCACAAAAAGCCCTCCAATACAAAAATGCTATCAAAAATGGATTTTGCCAAGAATTATCTACATGGCTTGCCAAAACTGGAATCTCATTATGGAAGAAAGTCTTCCAGCAAATTGTATTTAGAGCCTGTTATAAGAAGCATGTGTCAGTTGTATAATCTATACTGTGAGTTCAGTAAAAGTAAACGAATAGATGATGTTGTTTCACGGTGAAAAATAAGCAATTTGTTTGATGAAATGAACTTGTCCATACATCCAATAAAAAAGGACAAAGATGGCCCAGATTTACTGTAGACAATTCCCCGAAAGAAGTTGTAAAAAAGAATGTGTGCTTCAATAAAGAATTCTGGGCGCAATAGATGTTTTAAAAAAAGAATTTGGATTGACTGTTGTGGGGACCATTAGAAAGAACAAAAGGGAACTGTCCCCTGAATTACTTCAAGGATCTCGTCCTCTAAAATCAAGTATGTTCGCCTTTAGCGATACATGTACCTTAGTGTCGTATATTCCCAAAAAGAAGAAAGTTGTATTGCTTGTTTTAAGTCTACATGATGACGACGCTATAGATACAGAAACATTTGAACGTTATAAACCAGAAAATCTGACGTTTTATAACAAAACAAAAGGCGGGGTTGACACCGTTGATCAGTTATGCTCCTCTTATCATGTTTCGCGAAAAACAAGACGTTGGCCCATGGTAATTTTTAACACCATACTAAATATCGCAGGCATTAATTCGCTAGTGATTCATGCAAGTAACAACCTTGCTGATAATAAAATGCTTAGAAGAAAATTTTTGAAGCATTTAGCATTTTCTCTTATGGATGAACATCTATGGGTTCGAGCAACAGTAGACAATTTAAATAGAGATCTGAAGTTACGTATTAAAGCCATATGTAATATTCCTAACACAGACGGCACTCCAACGAATGAAGGAGTACATGGTAGATGCTACTTTTGCGACCGTAAAAAGAACCGGAAAATGACTGTTTCCTGCTGTAAATGTAAAAAGTTTTTATGCAGAGAACATACACGTACAGTATGCGAAGAGTGCCAAACTGAACTTATTCGGATTAACTAAAAGTTTCCTTTTTTTTTATCGGAGTAGAAAATAGTTTTTTTAATGTTCTGTCCAGTGTTTTTAACATTAGTTTACTTTTTATATTATTTTGTAATATGTTACTCTACTTATTAAACCTTAATAAAATCGTGTTTTACTTAAACTGGTTCCAAATACTTTTATTAACACAAACTAAGAAGTAAAAGACCAAACGGTCGTTTCGACTGCGCGCGACTACTAATTTTCAAAAATTCCTAGCGACTACTGAAGGGTTAAGCAGCTCCAGGTAATATTAGAAAGCAAGATTGAAGGTAAAAGGGGCATAGGACAAAAGAAAAAATCTTGGCTACGAAACATCAGAGATTGGACCCACACAAAAGGAAATGAATTAATTCATCAAGCCCAGAACAGAGAGATATTTGCCATATTGATCGCCAACCTCAACAGAGAAGGCAATTAGGAGGAGGAGGATAGCTCAGTATATTTTTAGTAGTACACTTTCATCGGCACCCTATTGATGGTGAGACAATTTAATAAATAATTCATTCCTAAACAGCTGCCTTTTATTTTATCGATATGATGATGCCAGATGAGTTTGTTATCTACAGTTAGTCCTAAAAATTTGTAACGATTAATTAACTCTAAATTTACTCCGTTTAGTGTTATTTTGAGTATTTCTGCGGTGTTGTATCTCCTTGTGAATTTAATTATTTTGGATTTATTTGAGGAGAACTTGAAGCTAGTTTTCTCGGACCATATAGTAAGAGACTCGACAGAATTTTGTAACAAAGATGAGGTTACAGCTGTGAATTTTTCTTGGTAGTATACAATGAGGTCGTCTGCGTACAGAGCAAATTTAACAGGAGATTTTATATGAAAGCAAATGTCATTAAGGGCTTATACAAAGAGGGTAGAAACAAAGTAGAACCTTGGGTACATTATTATCAGTGACATGTCACTGTTAATTGAGTGTTGCACCTGGTACACATCGGAACAGACTTCTCGAAGAAAATATGTTTGTGCGTAAGTAGAGTATGTCACATTCGAAGTCAGTTGATAATGACTTGGTCTTTTCTATTACTTGGTAAAATGAGTGTGGTGCCTACTTGACCCAGGCATTATTTTAGTTTTGACATCAGTGTAATCCCCAGTAGTATGCCATGCTCTGTAGATGTGGCCCTTGATCTTTACTTTGTGATTAGATTAAGGTATTTATGACAGCAATATTTCAGTCTATTATTGCATTACTTGCCAGGGAGTCCACTTTCTCATTGCCACCTATTCCCATATGAAAATGTACCCAGATGAAGGAAGTATCTTTTTGTTGAACCTGTGGGTAAGATGATTCCTTTTTGATCTTGAGAAGTATCTAGTATGTGAGTTTTATGTTATTGTTTTATTTTAAGTAATAAGCTCGTTAAATCGGTGATAATAACAAATTTGCTTTTATTGATAAAACTACATTTTTTCATGGCCTGGTGAATTGTTATAAGTTCTCGAGTATATTATACAACAAATTAATACGTGAGTAAAATTAGGCAAAATACACTGTACTGTTTTTAATGTATGTATATTAGTACTTTTTCTTAATTGCCTTAATAGAATCAAGGTGGTGCTTAATTTATTTCTGAAAATAATTATATGAGACCTCCAGGTCAAGGTACTATCTCCTTAAATCACATCGTTCGATCATAGGGAGTAATATAGTGCAGTAAATGACCGCTGCTATGTAAACACAATATATCTCCTGGAAGTATAATTTCCACCAGCGTCTGGAACCAGCAATTGCATTAGCTGCATTTTATAATCCATTCACCCAGAGTTAGAAGTCACAAACAAGTTATCCGGTTAGCGGCATGAAGCCAATAGTGCCATAAGTACCAATTTAAAATTTTTGTAGAAAGTAAAAACATAAACAATAAATAATTACAGTTTTAACTCACTGGAACCTAATTAAAAAAAAATATCAGTCAATTGGTCTAATAGAAGCTGAGATAATTTAAATATTTAAGCGCACCACGATTTTAAACGCATTATTTCATTTTTGAAATGGCTCAAACTAATATCTCCACCACTCCGTCGGCGATGTTTATGTATTTTTAAAGTTTTATATCAACATTTGCAGGTTGCACAAATGAAAAAAAAGGTGAAAAATATATATCTGTTAAGTACTTGTCACAACAAAGCAATTTTTTTTAAAAAACTTTGATTTTTGCAACAAATAGCTTTGTTGTACGATAGCAAAAAAGAAAACTGTTGAGATATAGCAACGAAAAAGAGAAAGAGAACGAATCTTTTTTTTCACAAATTGTTTAAAAAAAATTAGCCCACGTTTTGATCTATCCGCATAGTGAAATTAACATTTATTATATTATAATAATATTTTGAACAACAAAACAGATACTGTCTGGCCTATTGTACAATATCAACCTTTGGATTGGGTTTACTAATAAAAAAATGAAAAAAGTATTTTTGTACGTGGGAGAGAAAATTTTAAATCAAACTTTTACTTAATAATCGTCTATTAACTTCTTAGTTTAGAAGCATTTATCACGAATTGCAATTAAATACAATCATCTTGTCAAAATTGTCTTTATTACATAAAGTTGTTAAATATATTAATATCTCTAACAAGTTTTTATAAGCATGCAATTAAAATTTGATAAAACCTATGATGACTACCTTGTATTTTCTGCAAATAAACCTTAATTAAAAACGAAAATGTCAAGAAACTACTAAAACAAATTAACCTAGTTAAATAAATGTTTCTTCCTATTGAAACTGGTCTGACAAATAAATCAATATTTCTATAAACAACAGAATTAGTTTTGGAAACGGACCTTGATATTTAAAACGCATAAATTTTGTATAATTGACCGCAAAATGTGAGATATGAGTTTTTTCCTTGTATACAGGATGATTTGAATACGCTTCTTCTTCTTCAGTGCCTTATCCGGTCCGGATGTTGGCGATCATGAAGGCTATCATGGTTTTGTTGACTGCTCTGCGGATTATACATAGTATAATAATAAAATATATTATTGACAAAAAAACAAACGAAAAAAAGTGTCGCAAGAAAACAAAATCATTTTCCTACTGCGTATACATATTTGTCAATCACATTTTTATAAGACAAAAATATCCGATTTTTCAACATAGGTATCACCATTTGTTTATATTTAAAACTAAGAGTTCGGACACATTTTATTTTTGTGAAAATATGCGTAATATCGGTGGTGTAATTGTAATACCTCGTAACTCAAGTTTTATGGAATTTTAGGTTATGAGCTATTCCCATAGTAAACAGTGGCTAAATCGATTGAAAAATACCTCGTAAACCATCGACGAACAGATTTGTTGTTATCACCTTTTAAAAAATACCACGTATCCAAATGTTATAAAGTTTGGATTTGTTTTTGGGTTACGAGTTATTAAATAAGAAATATCTAGTAACCCACCACAATGAATGACAAACTTCAAAGTCGTTGCATTTGGTATACGAAATATTTCATCGAAAATATCTCGTATCCCAACAGTTTTTATGGAAATACTCACGTGACTCAAAAGATAAGGTTTCAATATTTTTTAGGTTATGTTATCTTTCTTCTTTGTTTATAATAAGTTCTTCTAAAAGTTCTAAAAGTTCTTCTTTGTTTATAATAACAGCAGACGAGAGAACAGATTGATCTACTACTTGACTATCGAGAGCGAAAAAATGGAAGTATGCAAAAAACTGTTTCTCAGTACAACAGGTCTAGGGAAGTTTACTGTCCTTTCATGGAGCAAAAAAAATAAAAGTAATAATGATGATAATGTCGCTGCTGGAATGGCTAGTAGTTCAGAATTTAAAAAATCAACTCGCAAAAAGCCCTCCAACACAAAAATGCTATCAAAGATGGATTTTGTCAGGAATTATCTACATGGCTTGCCAAAACTGGAATCTCATTATGATAGAAAGTCTTCCAGCAAATTGTATTTAGAGCGTGTTATAAGAATCATGTATCAGTTGTATAATCTATACTGTGAGTTCAGTAAAAGTAAAGGGATAGATGATGTCGTTTCACGGTGAACAATAAGCAATTTGTTTGATGAAATGAACTTGTCCATACATCCAATAAAAAAGGACAAATGTGA
Organism: Diabrotica undecimpunctata; assembly: GCF_040954645.1. Classification (NCBI taxonomy): domain Eukaryota; kingdom Metazoa; phylum Arthropoda; class Insecta; order Coleoptera; family Chrysomelidae; genus Diabrotica; species Diabrotica undecimpunctata. The sequence continues at coordinate 114,436,923 of NC_092810.1, forward strand.
CACGTGTGTTAAACATGAGGTGGGCCAGTTAGATGATAAAGATTGACAGAAACACAGGGCACAGAAAGATCGTGCTCGAGATGAAAACGAGCAGGATAAGATAAATGCATTGAAAAATGAATGTAAAGTTGTTACAATGGACTTGCAAGCTGAAAAGGTCAGTACTTGATTTCAAGCGAACGCAATATTTTATAAAAAAAAAATATGTAGTCATAATTTTACCGTTTTCGATTATTCCTCAAAAAAGGTTATCTCTTATGGGTTTGACGAGACACAAGCACACATGACAGCGTCCATTTTTACAACTTGTATCCTCAGCTATATAGAAGAGTACTGTAAGGATGTTACAAGACCTGTAATATTATACAGTGACGGATACACGTATCAAAACAGGAACTCAATATTGTCGAATGCGCTGCTGGCATTTGCCGTTGAGAACAACAAAGAAATAATACAAAAATTTCTAGTTTCCAGTCACACTCAAATGGAGTGGATAGCGTACATTCCAGAATTGAGAAAGAACTGAAAGAGCAGGATGTTTACACACCACATGATTACATTCGGGCTACAACCGCAGCGCGAACAAATCCATTTTCATACTTAGCTCGGAAAATGGTTTACTCTGACTTTAAAAACTTTACAATTAAAAAGTATCACCGCTATGCATCCATTAGACCAGACAAGGTACGTTGGAGTTAAGCTTGGTTTATACATTTTAATTTTACTATTTTTTTTAAGTTTGTTTCAGTTTTGTTATGCTTCTTTTTTTATAATAATATTATGTTTTTTAGGTGCTTCATGATCCCGTGGTAACGGACTTAAGAGCACTGCGATACCTGCCAACGGGCACCATGGAATACAAAATAGACTTTGATGCTGAGTCGGCACCGTTGCCTCAAAGAGTAAAGCAAGTTAACGAACCAGCTCAGTGGCCACCAATGTACAAAGAGGCGAGAAGCATAAAAAAAGAAAAGTGGGAACACTTGCAGCAACTTAAAAAAGTTGTACTTATTGAGTATCACCAATTTTGCGACAACTTGAAATTTGAATAACTTTTATCCCGACTTTCATTATTATAATTTTTTTAAATCATGATCTATTTTTAAACAGAAACTACTGAATGGTAAACTTTTATTTTTAAAGTTCGTTTTCTTGAATAATAAATACTTTTGTACTATTTTTATACAAATATTAATAACTTTTTGTTTGAAGGTAATGTGAAATATTCCCTGACTACAGAACATAAATAACTCGTAAGCCACAGTTTTGTTTTATTCTTTTTTTTTATTTAATAACTCGTAACCCAACTTCTAGTTAATTAATCACATTAATTTACAAAAAAATCAAAAATAAATACGTAAAATAGTTTTGAAACACAATTCAGATAACTGCCTTAATCTGAGCCTTCTAAAAATTGCAAGGCATAGCCAGACGTTGATAAAGATGTTAATAGAGACATGGGGAATCTAAAATTTGCATTCCACGACATGTCTCCTCAACTAAGCAGAAATCGTTAGCGAATTGGTTTCTTGTACTCATACAGAGTAGATCCGAATAAAACGAAAAAGACATTCAAGATTTCATTACACATACAAATCGTCTATGTATCTGTTTATACGTATTTCGCTTTAATAAAGCTCATCAGAACAGTTATTCATAGGATTTCTGCTTAGTTGAGGATACATGTCGTGGAATGCAAATTTTAGATTCCCCATGTCTCTATTAACATCTTTATCAACGTCTGGCTATGCCTTGCAATTTTTAGAAGGCTCAGATTAAGGCAGTTATCTGAATTGTGTTTCGAAACTTTTTTACGGATTTAATATCAGATGTCGCTATTGCGTCCGTTTCCAAACCATTTTATTGTTGCTTCTTAAAAACAGGAAAGATCTATTTTTCACGTTGAGAACGCCTATGAATAACTGTTCTGATGAGCTTTATTAAAGCGAAATACGTATAAACAAATACATAGACGATTTGTACGTGAAATGAAATCTTGACTGTCTTTTTCACAAAAATAAATAATTGATTGAACTCAATAATTCAAATGAGCAAAAGTACGAAGCAATCAATCAGTATTTTTAGCATTAGGAACGTTTTTTACCTCCCCCACTGAAAAGTTAGGTTTCCTGGGATACAAGGTATTAGAATTACATATATATATACTTATTTTTTAATTTTTTATAGATTTTAATAAGATTGAAAAAGTTTAAATGTTGTATAACAGGCTCTCTTTGTCGCGTAATGGTCTCTTCCAACTGTTTACTGTGTTTGCGAACCGCGAACCACTATTTCGTGGAGCTACATCCGGGACACCCTGTCGTGACGCTCCTTATGATTCTTGCCTCGGCATTTTACTACAGCGAAAAAGTAATACAACGCGAGTATAGAAGCTTCGCTTCACTGAAATTTATTTAAAATTATAAAATCCCAATTTTTGCTTTTTTCTCTTTTATTTACATGTTCAGTAACTCCAATTAAAAAAATTTATTTGCAAAAGTTAAAAGAATTGTATTATGAACATTTCAGTACAAAATTTGCCCAGTTGTCAAAAAGTTATAGGACATGGTCATCTTTTTGGGAGTTCAACTCTCGCTTATAACTATTGCCATTTATAAGTAAAAACCGGGTAAAGTTTTGAAATGTCGACATATAGAAGAATTTTAGAAATTTTAGAAAAAAACAAATATGTATGATTAATTATGTAATGACTAAATTAATAAACGAACTGAAGTTAATACCATTAAAAACAAATTTAATATAATTACGTTCTTGAATAAAGAATTTAAGTTGGAGGTATAAGCTATCGATTACGTACTTTAGATAGGAACTAGAACGTTAATGGGTTTTTATTGTTTCATATGGTCAATGGATATGTCCATATCGTTTCATATGGTCAAATATGATAAAACCGTGAAGTACTGCCATTTAAAGGATTGCGTTTTTGAGAAAGAAGTTAATTAGCGCAATTAGGTGTATTTTGGTCAATTCTCTGCAATTTTCATACATATACATAAAGAAAAATTGTTCAAAATAAATTTACTATCGAAATGTTACTTTTTTAAATTAAAAATATTTTTTTTTTGATATAAATATATTCGAAAAACTAAGCAAAAAAAATTTTTTGTCCCAAAACTTTTTTCCACGGGGGTATAGGTATAAACATTTTTTACGGAAAAAAACTTTTATCCCCTAGTCCTCAGGATTCAGAATATCGGAGATACAATTTTTCAAAGTTCGCGACTCACAACATTTTTTGGCCACTTTTTTGGTTTTAGGTATATGTAATATAATTATCGTAAAATGGTCTACTGTAGAAGATTGTAGGATTAATTTTAACAACGAGATTTTTAACAACTTCAATTTTTTTTTATTTTTAATGATTTTTGCCATTTACGGCAAAATTCAAAAACTGCGTACAAAAGGTTTATTCCTCATCTTTAAAACCCATTTTAATTTTCATCAATAGGACACTCTTATTAAAAGCTATCGAATTTTTACCTTGCGTCGTGTCAAGTTGATACTAATTCTATTTAAAAAATTGATTTTGCTTGCGTAACACCTTTAAAATCGCCGGTTACTTCGGTAGTTGTTTCTGAGAAAACTATTCATTTTACAGAAAAACTGCTAATGTAAATTTTTGTTCAACGTTATATTAGCTACATTTCTTATTTGAAACAATATTTAACGTTGTTAGCAAAATTGAGCTTGTTTGTATGATTTTTAGAGATTCAGTGGCATTTTTGTCTCTGGCTGGACTATTATTTGCTTATACATTTAGATATATATATAAATCGTTGCAAGTATCACAATTTGACGAACCATAATATCTTGATTACTATTAGTTCTAGAATATTTTACAATAGACTATTAGTCCGGTAAAATAAGGATGCAACCTCGGAATGAAAGATAATAAGCTGAAAATTTGCATACGTCGTTATTTTGATGGTATAAAACTTACCTCAAAAGTCTCATATAATCACGTGTCCGCGACTTAATATATTTAAGGTCAAAAGTCACGAAAATGAGTTTTCTGCAAATATCTCGTTTCCCTTACACTTTATGACATTTAAGGTGGTAAGAAAAATTGTAGAATGGAAAATTCTCTTCAATTTTTGTCTCAAGTACTTTTATGTACCTTCAACCCTTCTTAAGATATAGCGCGAAGAGTGGGGGACCGCTTACCTGTGTATACGGTAACGCGAAGTCAGCCAGTAGGATTCAATAAATAATAAGTTATATGATTAATTATTTACTTAAAATACTATTATTATCATTAAATTTTTATTATTTATTATTTAGTAAACTATATTTATAGATATTAATTATAAAATATATATTTTTTATATAATATTTATTTTATTTTTAACAAACATATAATATTAAATAAAATATTTCAAATGAACTTTAATGATATTTTTAACAGCTGTATATACGATAAATTAAGATCAAGTGCAAAATTCAACAATAATCATTTTTATATTTAATTAAATACTGAAAAAATCATATTTATTATTTTTTTAAATTATATATTTATTTATTAATCCAATAATCGATTTATTAAAGTTACAAATATAATATATATTATTCTTTTATTATGTATGGTTAATATTTTCGTATTAATTTTCTTCTTCATCGTCTTCTTCTTCTTCTTCTTCTTCTTCCTCTGACTGCTCAATATCGGATTCATCATCATCATTCTCGTTTATTAAAGTATCAAAATAAAAATATTCAAGAATATTAGGTGCATATTCACTTTCTTCGTTGAAATCATCTGAAGTTGATGAAGCGTTTAGACATGATTATCCATTACACTGCCCACAAATTAAAGTACATTGCCATCCTGATTTCCTGCATCCGCAATTAGAACCACAAACTTTCTTGCAATTGCAAAATATTGTATTCAACAGTTCGGTAAAGAAATACTAACGCAGAGAAATACCTCTACCCTACCATTCCCATCATCAAGTGAAATATCCCTCCACCGCTATTGTGCGTGTATACATAGAAGTCCCAAACTCATTCGCCACGGTGTGTAGAAAGTCATATTAAAAAAAAAAACCGGTTAGGTCATATATAACAAAGGAGCATCTGCTACAGCTTCACAGAAACAGCAACCGCCGTACAAGAGATTTGTATTTCGAGATATAATATTCGTAGTAATATGGACGAAAAGTATTTTATTTAATATTGTATGTTTGTTAAAAATAAAATAAATATTATATAAAAAATATATATTTTATAATTAATATCTATAAATATAGTTTATTAAATAATAAATAATAAAAATTTAATGATAATAATAGTATTTTAATTGAATAATTAACTATATAACTTATTATTTACTGAATCCTACTGGCTGACTTCGCGTTATCGTATACACAGGTAAGCGGTCCCCCACTCTTTGCGCTCTATCTTAAGAAGGACTAAAGGTACATAAAAGTACTTCAGACAAAAATTGAAGAGAATTTTCCATTCTACATTTTTTCTTACCACCTTAAATGTCATAAAGTGTAAGGGAAACGAGATATTTGCAGAAAACTCATTTTCGTGACCTTTGACCTTTAATATCTTAAGTCGCGGACACGTGATTATATGAGACTTTTGAGGTAAGTTTTATACCATCAAAATAAAGACTTATGCAAATTTTCAGCTTATTATCTTTTATTCCGAGGTTTGCCCCCTTTTTTGCCTTATTTTACTGGATTATATTTTAAAGTAAAGCAAATGAACTTTTTTTTTCATTTGGTAGTGCATACCGGGTGGTGAATACTCAAAAGGGCCGTAGGAATCTCAATGGGAAATTCTAAATTATTTAACTATATTGCTGCTTCCCTAATTATTTTACATCAAAATTCATAAAAAATTATTTGTAGAGGACTAAAATCTGTATTAAACACAAATGTTAAAATCGTTCTACGAATTAAACTTACTCTAAAATTTTGGAAAAATATGATACATTTTTCAGGCCACCCCTAAAAATCAGGCCACACGTAGTGCAAGAATGTGTATGACGTGGTGCGTTTGATTATATTGATGCAAGATGTTTAACAATTTTTAAATTGTCAATATTTTTATTTTATGATTAAATTATAAACCATAAATTTTACTAAATACTACTACTACTGAACAATAAATATTACTTTGTAAACAATAAATTATATTGTTTAATAAATGTACTCAGTTAATTGTTAATACAAGTGTTTAATAAATTGAAGTTAAGGAAATGTACTCAATTGACGAAAAATTGTAATATTGTTGTATTTAGGTACCTAATAGTCCAAGCACTGCCAGATCTTTATTTAACGTAAGATATTCTAATATATTCCAATTTAATTCCAGGTTATATCACAATTTAAAGAATTTTAGTACAAAGTTTTTTATTTTAGTATAAAGAATTTTAGTTTTATTTTAGTATTTAAAGAGTACAAAGTAGAGTAAATAAAGAACTGACACTCCGCGTACTATTACCTGAATAAAACATTTTTAATATTGCTACTTTTCCCTCAACTGAGTATATTTTTTAATCAACTTTATTGTTTTTAAACAATAAATCACAAAATAAAAATTTTGGCAATTCAAATATTGTCAAATAACAGGCACATCAATATATCCAAACGTAACACGTCATACACATTCTTGTACTGCGTGCGGCCTAACTTTTAGTGGTGGCCTGAAAAATATAATATATTGTTGCACAATTTTAAAATACGTTTAATTCGTAGAACAATTTTAACATTTGTTTTCGATACAGATTTCAGTGCTCTACAAATAGTTTCTCATGACTTTTAATGTAAAATGGATAGGGAAGCAGGAATTCAATAATTTAGAATTTACCGTTGAGTTTCCTATGGCCCGTTTTACGATTCACCACCCTGTATACCTAAATGTACAAGAAAAAAGTTATATTGAGAAATTAAAAAAATAGTAGTAAAACTAAATCATTAAGTAGAAAATTTTGAAGAACTGTATCATGCTTAAAATTAGATCTAGAACTTTTTACTGCATACCATTTTAAGTACAATTTATTATTCTTTTAACTAATTTACCACTACATTTATCTAAAACTGCGTAGAAAAAAGCTGTAGAACAATGTTTACGAAAAAATAGGAAAAATGGGCAAAAAATGGTGTAAGTGACAAACTTTAAAAAATGGTATCTGACATACTGTAAGTCCTAAATACTTTTACCAAACGCCATTTTAAAGTGGAAAGACAATTTTTTTTTGTGTTTAAAGCAATGCTACATTAACCCCGTGGAAAAAGTTATGGGGCAACAAAGAAAAATCATGTGGGTTTCTATTTTTTTGCTTTGTTTTTTAATATATATTACTTTATTTAAAAAAATATATATTTTTGACTTATTATTTATTATTTATTTTTTAGTTATTTTTTAAAAGGTATTATTTCAATGGATAATTTAATTTTGAACAATTTTTCTGTAGATTAATATACAGTGTGGCGCACCGAAAACGAAACAGAGGCATTTACTGGCAGATGATTCCTTTTTTGAAAAAACGCTCGGACCCGTCGATTTTGTTTTCGAGGGGGACACAAAATTGGCATAAAATCACTTTAACATTTGCAGCCCCTTAAGCGGGGGTGGCATCATCCCTAAAATCTTAAATGAAAAGGGGGGTCGAATGATCCATTATTTGAAAGGACTTTCAACTCCCTTTATAATGATGTAAAATTCATGTATTCAATTCAGTAGTTTTGGAGATTTATTGATTTAAAGTTTAAAGTAGACTTTAATAGGTACATCAAATTAGTTTGTACTTCTTTCAGAAGAAATTTGAGTAAAAGCATTTTCTTGATAAGTAAATGCTTTTATTTACTACCCCTATTGTTTATTAATAATAAAAATAGCAATTGAAGTATCCTTTGTGACAAAAAAAGTTATTTCTTGAAGAAAGATAAGTAGAGAATGCCACGTACTTATTTTAAATAGGAAATAGTACATTAGTTTGCGATTGATTTGTCCAATCTTTGTTGTTAAAATATCATTTATTGCTTTATACATAAATTAACCATGGTATATTCCACGGCAGAAAGGGTTGAAATTATTGAAATATTTTTCGGAAATAATCAGTGCGCTAATAGAACAGCACAAATTTTTAATGAGCGACATGAGAACAATAATGTGCACCGAAAATATGTTCTAGAACTTGTAGCTAAATTTCGGGAAACTGGATCAGTCGCCAATAAAAAACGTAATATTGAAAATCCTATAAGGAACGTAGCAACAGAAGTGGGGGTTTTAGGGCAAGTTATTGTAGATCCTACATTAAGTACCCGCAAATTGCAAACTTCGTGTGGTGTTAGTCGACGTACTATCCAACGGATTCTAAAGGCCCACAATTTTCATCCGTATAAAATTCACCTTGTACAAGAACTTAATGAAGACGATTTTGATAAGCGATTAGAATTTTGTAAAGTTATGAGTGAACGAATTACAAACGATGAACAATTTTTATTTAACATTTGCTTTTCCGACGAATGTTCCTTTTTTTTTAAATGGCGAAGTAAATCGTCATAATTGTCGATATTGGTCGGACTCTAATCCTAGAATTTACCATGAGGTACACACACAGCAGCCACAAAAATTAAATGTTTGGGCTGGCATTTTTGGCGATCATTTGGTTGGTCCTTTTTTCTTACCTGGAAATTTGACTGGTGAAATGTATTTGGAATTACTGCAAAATGCCATAGATCCTGCGCTAACAGATATAATTGAAAATCAGAATGGTGGTCGATACGTTGAGAATATGTTGATGTTCCAAACAGGATGGTGCCCCACCACATTACGCATTAAGAGTTCGGCATTATTTAGATCAGACCTTTCCAGGTCAATGGATTGGTAGAAGAGGTGCCGTTGAATGGCCCCCAAGATCGCCAGATTTATCACCTTTTTGTGGGGTTACTTAAAAAGCAAAATCTATGCTACTCAGCCAACATCCTTAGAAGATTTACGACAAAGAATTGTGAATGAGTGCCATCAATATTGCAAAATGTCCGGCAACGTTTTCAGCAAAATCTTTATTATTGCATGGAAAGTAATGGTGGTCATTTTCAACATTTACTCGGCTGACAGGTCAGTTCATTCTTTATTTTTTAACAACTTTGCTGCTATGTATTGATCTCTCTCTTACGATGATGTATTTAAACTTTAAATCAATAAATCTCCAAAACTACTGAATTGAAGTACATGAATTTTACATCATTGTAAAGGGAGTTAAAAGACCTTTTAAATGATGGATCATTCGACCCTCCTTTCCATTTAAGAATTTAGGGATGGTGCCACCCCCGCTTAGGGGGCTGCAAATGTTAATGTGATTTTATGCCAATTTCGTTTCCCCCTCAATAACAAAATCGACGGGTCCAAGCGTTTTTTTTTTTAAGGAATCATCTGCCAGTAAATGCATCTGTTTCGTTTTCGGTGCGCCACCCTGTATACGAAAACTGCATAGAATTCACCCAAATGTACCCTAGTGCGCAGAAACAAATTCAGATTTTCTCAAAAACTTACCCCTTTAAATGGTAGCAATCCTATGCAGTTTTTTCATATTTGGGGTCTATTGACCATATGAAACAATAAAACCTAACGTTGTTGTTCCTTTTAACTCCATTTTTTAACGTAATCAGTAGCCTAGTATGGAGCTAACACCAAAGGAATCTGAGCAGGACTATTATAAAGTAAAGATTGTTCGATAAGTTATCAATGTTTCCAAGGCACATACTACTTACAAAAGTAAGTATATAAAATAAATTTTAGTTAAACGTATTTATAATAACAAAAATAGTTTGTAAACTTTTTGGGTCGTTTACGTATTGCTTGCAAACCAGGTCAAAATTCAAGACAGAACTGGAATGATTCGTTCACTGACCCCAATATTGGTCTATTGAGAAATATTGTACCCGTCGATCAAAACTTAAAATCATCGAGAGCGACCTTTTCACACTTCATACCTTCTAACGTAAATTACTAAACCATCGAATTATTTCTCAATATTTTACACATGATTAGGCAAAAATAATTGCTACATGTAGCAAGACTTTTGTTATTCTGGACCTTCGGAAGTTTTTATTCTTATATGATTATGTTTTGTACGTTGTTTTATTGATCCTAATGTATAAGGCAAATAATGTAATTATTTGCCTTATACATTAGGTATTATACATTAACCTAAGTATTGTGTTCTCTTTACATATATTTGAATTTTCCTTAATAAAAGATTCTACATTAATCTAATTTACTGTAAGACACTGAATATCGTGCAAAACTACCTATTACATTATTAGTAATTGCAATATTATGTCCAGTCATCTTAAAAAGTTGTAATTAGAGAAAGTGTGGAAATTTACTTTTAAACGACTTTTTGGTACTTCAGCTATTTGCAAAATAGAAATGAAAGTAAATGGCATTTTCAATATGTCATTGTCAATATAAAAGTTATTTGTTAACACATTGTTCCCCATTTGTACTCTATGCAGGTCTATACATGATACCAATACTTCTTTATGAGTTGATAGATTTGTCACATTAGTTAAACTTCTGTAACAGTTATCCTTGGTGCTGTTATAACCTGCATTAAAATCACAAAATTAAACTTTAAACAAGCGAATTCATGATATTAGGTAACCATGATGTTAATTGTATTTCACTGGCAAGATACGAAGAAAATTATTGTTCTTAGCAACTGTCATAATCACAAAATCAACCTTATAAAAAATATATATACAAAATAGAGAAAAGAAAACCTTTACATGCCCAGAACTATTTTTTATAGTGAGTTTATGGGTGGAGCAGGACATGCTTAACGCAATTGTCACGTTATAAACGTCACATTTTTATTAATTTATGTTTAAATAAATATTTTATTCTCATTTCTTTATTAATTTATTAATTCCTTTACATCCAGCTTCGTTTTTACTATTTTTTCTTCAAAACATAGTTGGCGCCCTCTGCCTTTCTTTTCTCTCTTTTTCTGTCCCGTAGAATAAATATTCGCCCTCTGTTTTTCTATACGGTAGACTAAATATTTTGTTCTATGTTGACAGAAGTGCTTATTCAATCATAGGCTATGTTATCTGTGCAAACTTTATTTTAGTCTCCCTACTTTCTGTCAATTAATTTTTCTAACGTAGTGAGAATATAATTTTTTGCCTGTTTTTGAAATTTGTAAAAGAAGGCAAAAATTATTATAAGCTTCATTTTTTAGCTTGCAGAATTCTCTTGGGGTAAGTACTTTCATTGTAATCTATATTCTATAATTCTGACAGCATTTTCAACATTCATAACCTTACTGCTTTCGAAAGCACGTTTTCAGTTATATTCATGTAGGAATCTAACAAAGAATTTAACTTAATTTAATAATAATTATATTTCGTTTTATCATTGCCATCTGCTATTTGTTTAATTATAATTGTATAAAATGGCAAAGAAGTTAAAACCCTTTTGATGTGTCTCTAATACAAGCTGTTTCTTATATTTTAGTTTATTGGCCGTATTCAAAAATGTATTGGCTGTATTACCAGTTTATTAGTTTTATTATTAGGAATATTATTGAAAAATTTGTTGACTTTATTGGAGGACCTAAGCACCTAATTGGGAGGCCACACAAATATGGAACAACGACCTAACCATCTAATTGGGAGGCCACACAATCACCCATCGATGCCATAAGTATCGCCAAATTTATTTATTGTAAAGCCTTGGCAGGGTTGATTGTTTTTTTATCTTTAATAAATATAATTAGTTAAATAATTGTTTTATTTGCTATCAGCTAAGGGTTCATGGTTTAATTCCTAGTTTAAGACAAGACGAACTCGCACTTGAGATACTGAGCTAGGCAAAGCAGAGACGCTAAGCTCCCATGGTTGATTGAGGTATTATTTTTATAAAAGTATTTCAATTCTCTTTGGTAGTCTTGTTGTTACACATTGGCGCCCAACGTGGGATGCCAATGTGTAACGATAAGAAATAAAAAGAATGAACATCCACATAATGGGTACTAGCGAAACAAGATGGCTTAATAACGAAATATGCCAGAAAAATGGATTCAATTTCTGCTATTCTGGAACTGACACACAAGATCCTCCTTCTCAAATAGAATAGGTAAATCTGCCTCGGCAGACTGTACTGTTTGTGGGATACTGGACGCTCCCGCCCAGATTTTTAACTGCCAGAGATGGGCAAATGAGATGGAAGATTTCGATAGGCGAATGTGTTTCGGGCTGAATGAAAGAAATATTGTAAACATAATGTTGAGAGGAGAAAACATATGGGGAGAAGTACACTGTCTGATTTCTGGAGTGATAAAGAAAAAGGAGCAGGACAGAGGAGGAAATTGAGCCAGGGATTTAAAAATTTATAGTTAATATTATTTATTAGTTTATGGCCTAACATCTAAACATTTTCTGATTTACGGTAATAGGTGTGGTTATTTATCAATTTTTAGTTTTTTATTTTAGTTGTTTATTGAGTCGCAAGACCACCACTCTGGAACGGTGGTTGAGGTTTTAGCCGGAACGCGATTAATCCGGCATTACCCTAGGGTCTTCTGGCTTAGTATCCTACTCGGCCGAAAGATGCTAGGGTGTCTTGTTCCGTGACGTAGATGTCCAAAGAAGATTTCCCCTACCGTTGCCTGTCAGAATTCAATGGATACCTTCTTAGGCTCTTACTGGAATCTGGCAATACGGCAATTAAAAAGAAAAAAAAGGTATCTTACCAAAAATTAACAACATAATTTCGGAAAGAAAAAAAATTGGGTGATAATATATTTTTGAATGCTCGAATAAATGAATTTTAATCAAATAAAAAACAAATATCGAGCACAGTTTTTTTAATAAATCTTGCCCAAGTACTTTCGCTCCTAGAGCATCTTCTGGGGCATTTCGTCAAAATTATAGGCTATTCAACAAATTTTAAATACATTATGTATTTAAACATTTAATTACATAGTAAGTGACAGCAGGAGAGAGAATAAAATCATTCTAGATTCTGCTGTGACCCATTCTCTCTTCTCTCTCCTGCTGTCACCAATTATGTAGCTTCTTCAAATTAAAAAAAACTTTATTTTATTAAAAAATTTTAAAATTTAAAAATGTTTTATACAAAACTGTTTATCCTTTCTCTAGTGTTGTGTAAATGTATTATTTAATTTTTATGACATTCACAAAATTGTTGGATAACCTATAATTTTGACGAAATGCCCCTAAAGATGCTCTAGGAGCGAAAGTACTTGGGCAAGATTTAATAAAAAAACTGTGCTCGATATCTTCCTTTTATTTCATTATTTCTTTTATAAAATTAAGATGGTAAAGTTACCGTTGGATTGGTAAGATGGAGTAACATAACATGTTACCAATCCAACGGTAACTTTACCATCTTAATTTTATAAAAGAAATAATGTAAACTAAATTTCAATTAGTAATTTTTAAAGGGTTTTTACCCCCTATTTAGTGGCTACATTCATGTATTAACCTGACACTGATGATGGTGACCTTTTTATAAAGGATCTTATTATAAATTTTTTAATATATGGTATACAGCCAACTACAGGAACTTAGTTTCCTTGTGGATTTTAAGAAAATAGAGTGTCGTAGAGGACGACATATACTCGAATATTTGGGTCACGTGATGAGAGGACATAAATACGCATTACTTCAAAATATAATGCAAGGAAAAATAGAAGGAAAACGGAATCCAGGCCGTAGAAGAAAGTCATGGCTGCGTAATTTAAAAGAGTGGTTTGGCTGTACTACTAATGAACTCTTTAGGTCAGCTATAAACAAGGTCAGGATAGCTTTGATAATTTCCAATCTCCGATAGGAGTGGCATAAGGAGAAGAAGAAGAAGAAGAAGAGGACAACAACGGCGAACTCATAATGGGAAAAAGCCAAAGAAGAAGAGAAAGAATTGGTCTGTAATAGCTATTTTAATTATTGAAGAACATTTTTTCCGTATTTAACGTGTAATAATATTCCTATACTGTTTTTAGATTTAGCATAATATCATAAGTGGGTTTCTTATATAATTCGTCAAAATTAAACCGTGAGATACTCAATTGAAATTAAATTATTTTGTGCATAAAAGTAAAAATTAATTGTGAGAAATATATTTATATAATTGTGATGAACCAAAATATGTGAATTCTAATTAGTAATTATATAATTGTGTCTCAGTGTTTTAAATATAGGACTATAATTTATTATCACGCTATACGGCAATTTCCAATAATTATCATGTTTAAAAAATTATACACGTAGACGGAACTAACAAATAAGCAAACGATCAGAAGATAAACAGTTTAAAAGCAGCGTAAGTGTAATTGTTAGTTTTATCTATTTTATGTTAAATGTTATGTTAAAATGATATAATTATCTTTTTATGCTGTTAAAATGTAACGAAACAAACAGTACTTTTCGACTTTCAGTGTTCAGACTGTAAATCTTTACTTTTACATCAACACTAGAGAGTAGAGACGGGACTTAATGACAATTGCTTATTTGTTCCAGATTTTGCATTTAATTGCTTTTTTAACTGTTTCTGCATAATTTGCAATATTTAACAAATTATGGCATCTCTTCTATATACCCGCATAATTTCGTCATCTCATCTTCCTCGTATACCTTGTCCTTTAAAGAACAATATCGATCAATGACTCATTTTTCTTTGGCTGTAGCAGCTCTAAAGAGTTCTATTGTTGTTTTTCTACTCAAATTCGTCGTGCGTCATGTCTCCGGTTCTCTTTTCCTTCCACTTTTAGACAAGGCGAGAAGCTCGTTCGTAAAAATATTCCCATGAGATTTTTTTGCATAATCACTCCATAATAAGGTTCAAGAGGTCGCCCAGGCAAAAAGTTGTTCAAATTTGTTGTTCAAGTAACAATCGACTTTTTCGGACCTTACAATTTTTTTCATTGTTTGGATTATTCTTATCCACAGGTATTCAGTGCTTTACCGCACAAATATCACAATTAAGAATTATTATGCAGTTGATTTATAAAATGCGATTTTCTCGAAAACGGTTAAATTTTAAAGTTATTAACAAGTATACCTTTTCTTTGTAAAAATATTGTATCTTTATTATTTTTTACAAATTGAGCTAATTTATGTGCCCGTATGTGGCATATCTGGCGCCCTCTATAAGCTGCATTAAAGTATGTATAAAATTATAATTTCTGTATAAAAATTTCTACTTTAACACCCTGTGTCTTTCTTAATATAATATATAAAAATCATTATATAAAAGCAAGTTGGCTTAAATCGTATTATTTTAAAGTGCCTAATCTACGGTTTCTTTTTGTACAATTACTTAAGGACCACCCTGTATATATTTTATCATTGTAATATGTTATTTATCCAAAACGGTTAAGAATGAATTTATTATATTTTACTAAATATGCTAGGTATGATAACGATAATTTTAAATCACACAATACAAATTAATTTTTATTGTAGAATATCTATTCAGCTACTTAATTAATTTTTTAAAAATATATGAGGCTTATTTAGGACTAGAATCAAATCATGGAACAGATTGCCAAGCTGACCAGACTTCACTGTAAATGATCGAGCGAATTGATGGTTCAAATCCTGGCCAGAAAACAAAACGGATTACGTAACGGTATAAAGTGATACGTAACGTGTAAAATTTTTACGCTTAAAAAACAAGAATATTAATAGTTATACATAAAAACGTTTTTACTAACAATAACCATACTTGTTATTTGACAATTAATGATCTACACAAATTATTAAAAAAAAAACGTAGTCTACCTATTTTCATTTTATAAAATATATGTCTCAAATAAATTT
Source organism: Diabrotica undecimpunctata (assembly GCF_040954645.1). Taxonomy (NCBI): domain Eukaryota; kingdom Metazoa; phylum Arthropoda; class Insecta; order Coleoptera; family Chrysomelidae; genus Diabrotica; species Diabrotica undecimpunctata. Next base: position 114,452,747 of record NC_092810.1, read on the forward strand.
AAATTCAATACAAGACAATACTTGTTAGATGCCTTTATGAAACGCCACTGGTTGATAGTAAACAATTACGAATTTATTATGCGTCTGTTGTTCCAGCAAGACCGCATATTACCCTTTTAAAATCTACGCGGAGAGCCATCAAAATGGTGTAAACCGATATTACTTTGATTTTCTTATTAGTAAACGGCGGCGTATTTGATTTACACCTCGTGCAATTCGTGTATCGTATTATATTTATTAGTCACCATGCTTAATTTCTTGTCAGATTTTAGTAATCTGTTTAACAGACAGTATGGACCAAGAACAGTTAATACTTGAACAATATTAAGGGTACCAAAAATTTTAAAGTAAGATTTTTTTATTTTTAAATTTACCTTACCATGTATTTATACGGAATACGCCAGTAATGAACATTAGTAAAAACAAAAGTAGCCAAATTTATGTCCTAGCTTTTCTTATAATAAAAAACTATGTAATATAATTACTAATCACTTTTGAATTCACTGTGAACATGATAATTACTTATCTAAAGATTTTTCTACTTCTTTATGCCTACGACACTCAATGACATCTAACAACTAATCTGAAACTTACCTAACGTCGACGTATATTTATATACAGGTTGCGCTACTATTTTCTGGTATATCGGCCTGACGACTGGTACTACTTGATTTACATAAGTCGGTACTACTTTTTTAATGGCAATTGGTTCGTGTGCAACATGAACAGATGGCCCAGTCTTCGATACAACTGCGTTAAATCCGTTTACAGGATCCGCTACGTAGTCGACGGTACGAATCGAACCATCGGGTTCTACTAGTGAATACTGTCCTTTCACAACGTCACCATCTCGTACTTCTTTTTGACTCTTCACGTCACCGGTAGATGGATCATGTACACCGTATTTAAAAGCGTATTTTGGATGTGCCTAAAAAATATACAGAGTATTTACACTTTATATTATATAAAAAAATATATTTTAACATTTTAACAAAAAAAGTGGTACAGTAGGCAATACTGTAGATTTAAATTTTAAATATTATTTTTAAAATTAAATAAAGTAATTTTATTATTGGTTTAATATTTTAATTACACGTGTAATTTTAATAAACACGTGGTGAATCTATACAGTGTGGATATTAAGTCTTACCCCCCCTAGTGAACTCCGTTATTTAAGACAAAGATGAAAAACGCTCGGACCCGTCAATTTTTATCTTAATAGAGGTATTTTATAACATAAAAAAAATTGTCACCCCTTTCATCCCCTTCACTTGACAGCTACCCCCTCAGATTTTTTAAATGACAATGAGGGTCGTGCGATAGTTCGTTGGAAAGGGTTTGAAAAGAAGAATTCTAAAATCTATCACACTTTACTTTATCTTTAAGGATCTGTTTGTTAATAACGATTTATTGTTTGGAGATACTCTTTGCGATACAACAGTACAAAAGTAGGTACACTGGTTTTGCTTTAATATGGGACATTCGGTATAACAAAATTTATTTAATTTTTATTCTTGAACGTTTATACCGAATTATTTTTTTGCAGAATAAATACTTTTGTGTCTTTAAAACATATCATGGTTAGAACAATTTTTTAAATAATCTAGTTGGCGTGTATAGTTTTTGACAACTGTCATAAAAACCAAGCAATTAGCACTGTTGATTGTAAAGAATATTGACAAGAACTTAAGATTTGGTGAGCTTTAGTGGTAAACTGTAAATTTTTAGTATTAAAAATTCAAAACAATCAAAATGGCACCACCTCGTAAATTATGATTATGAAGCTGTGAGAATATTTAATGAACGTTTTCCGAATCGTCCAATTGATCGACATTACTATAGACTACTTGTCACTAAATTTTGTAAAACTGGTTCTCTCGAAAACAAGAAACGGGATGGTAGAAAAAAACTTTCTGAGCAAAAGCAAGTAGATATTTTGTCTCAATTTGCAGTAAATCCATCCAGTTTAACTAGAAATGCTGCTCGCGAATGCGAAGTAAGTCACAGGACTGTCTTAAACATTTTAAAAAAGCAAAAATTTCATCCCTATAAGATGAAAATGGTGCACGAATTGACAGAGGATGATCCAGATCGACGACTGCAATATTGTGAAACTATGGATAATAATATTTCACAAGATCCAAGTTATTTAAGACATATTTGTTTTTCCGATGAAGCTACATTTTATTTAAATGGTCATGTACATCGACAAAATGTAAGATATTGGTCTGACAAAAACCCTCGATTGTTTCGAGAGTGTCATACTCAATTTCCCACTAAATTAAATGTTTAAGCAGGTATACTAGGGGATCACATTATAGACCCTTTTTTTTTATCGAAGTCAATTTAACGGGGGAAAGCTATCTTAATCTATTGGAAACATAAATAATTCCTGCAATTCATGATGTGCTTAGAAACAATCCAGGCGAATTCACCCAAGATATTATTTTACAGCAAGATGGAGCTCCGCCTCATTACGATGCTGGCGTTCGAAATTTTTTAAATAATTTGTATCCGAGAAGATGGATTGGACGTCGTGGATTCATTGAATGGCCACCAAGATCACCAGTCTAGATTTTTTCCTATGGGGTTACCTTAAATCCAAACTGTATGGGAGCCAGTTGACGACAGTTGATGAACTCCGTCAAAGAATAATCGAAGAATATGATAGGATTGATATGCAGACCCTACAAAGGGTTAGGAAGGCAACGAAACAAAGAATCTACTTCTGCCAGGAAGTTAATGGAGAACATTTCGAGTATTTCCTGCAGTAATTTAAGTTTTCTTTAGGGTAATTTGCCAGTTCCTTTAATTTTAAAGGTGTAATTTAATACATTATTTTTTGTATATTCTATTTTAAATAAAACCATTATGCCATACCAAATATCAAACTTATACATTTTTGAATTCTTCTTTTCAAACCCTTTCCAACAAACTATCGCACGACCCCCATTGCTATTTAAAAAATCTGATGGGGTAGCTATCAAGTGAAGGGGATGAAAGGGGTGACAATTGTTTATGTTATAAAATACCTCTATTAAAATAAAAATTGACGGGTCCGAGCGTTTTTCATCTTTGTCTTAAATAACGGAGTTCACTAGGGGGGTAAGACTTAATATCCACACTTTATAGGATGACTCTCCTCTTCGTGTAAATAATGGATTCTTCCAACTGTTGACTACGGCCTGCGCCTTAGTAAGGTGTTTGGATATTAGCGCAACCATTACTCCTTTTAAAGCCAAAATTATTTTTTTTTTACAAATATATATTTAAAAATGAAACTTTCTCACGGGGTATGTGTATAGACATTGCTTGACAAAAAAATTCTTCCTCTACAAAATGATGTATAATAAAAGTCTTTATGATTCACAGTATCCAAGATAATTACAAGTTTTTGTTTGCCACTGACACCAATTTTGGCCCATTTTCCTTATTTTTTCGCAGACTGTTTTATAGTATTCATTAAACCTTGTATCATAAAGGTTGTGTGTTTCCGTGTCTGCTAAGTATCATTTGATAATTAAGTCGAAAATAGATAAGTGACAAAAACTGGTACGATAAATCCAAATTACTTTTAAATTGTTTACAGTTCGGGCGCTTGGTTAGAAATAATAAAGGGGACTTAGAGACTGCTATGATTATTGGTTCTCGCTAAAATGATCCAACAAAATGCAGGTCCGCAAACACCTAACGAGGTACTGTTAATACAACAAAAAAGTACCCTCTTTCAGGAAAATTATGCAAGATGCCAGAATGAACAGATGCTGTACACAACATGGAAACAAACGGAAATGGAAAAGATGTATCCCAAGGATAAAGTAAATCAGCTCCAACTCCAGTTAGATAACTTACAAAAATTAAATGAAAGCTTGCAATTAAAATTTGCACATCTAGAGAAAAACTTGTCCAAAGAGAAAGAACCTAAGAATGAGGAATTTCATACTGACGAGGAGGAATTAGCTGAGGAGACAGAATGAATACGTGTCAAAAAGGTAAAATGGATACATCATTGACCCCACCACAAAAAGAGTCATATGTTGAAAAAAGAGAAGAAAAAACTAGAAAAACACAAATCCCACCTCCAATAATTGTGAAGAGTATTGCCGAATTTAGCCAATTTCATGAATTAGTCAGACTACATACTGCTAAATTCCAGATAAAAGTACTTGGAGACAAAAGCGCTAAAATTAATGTCGATAGTGAAAAAGACTTCAGAAAATTAACGAAAAGGTTGAGTGAAGTAAATTATCCATGGCATACATATGAAAATAAGCAAAGCCGACCCATTAAAGTTATAGTCAATAAGTTACATCATTCAGCCAGTAAAGATTCGATCATGAACGATTTAAGTAAGGATTCAAGATAATAGATGTCAGAAATTAAAATACAAAACAAAGCAACCACTAAATATGTTTATGTTGGTATTCAGAAATAACGAAAATATCAAGAGAATCTATGAGATCTCAGATATCATGAGCGTAAAAGTACAAATACTTCCGCTGAGAAAATCAAAATTTGTACCTCAATGTAAGATATGTCAGGCATATGGACACACACAAGGTTACTGTGCGAAAGAATCAAGATTTGTCCACTGCGCAGGAAAACACCTAACAGCCAAATGTGAGAAACCCAAGGACGCAAAACTTAAAACCACTGTGAAGAAGGGCATCCGGCTAACTATAAAGAATGGATCGTGGCAAAGAAAATACAAAAAATAAAAGATAAATATAAAAAAAACAGACCTTACCCAGAGAACCACAAAGAATGCATCCAAAACCTGTAGAAAATTCAAAACAAGAAGAAAACAAAACAAGAACTTATAGCATGGTAGCAGCTGGTAAAGGTAACAAAGAAAACTATAGTAGTCAAAAAGATCTGAAAATAGAACAGACAATACAGAAAATATTAGAGAGATTAACTAACCTGGAGCGTATAACCAGAATAGAATGTAGCACCAAAGGAGCTATACCTAAAAGACTTGGTAATGGCGGGTAGTTTACGAATAGTAGAATGGAATACAAATGGCATCTTGAAACATCAGTGAAAACTTCAAGCGATACTAGATATAGAAAAATAGACATATGCCTCATTTGTGAAACCCATTTTACGAATGAGTCATATATTAGATTTAGGGATTATAAAACTTATCATACTACTCATTCTAATAATGCAGCCGAAGGAGGTAGTGCAGTAAAAACCAAATAAAAAATTATGTACTATCAGGAAATGGGATACAGAACTAAAGCATTTTAGGCCACATCAGTAAAAATTAAATGTAAAAACTATGAGGTAATCGTCACAGCGATTTACATTCCGCCAGGACATGCCATCAAGAAAAATCAATATGTAGATTTCCTGACCAGTCAAGGACATAGATTTATCCTTGGAGGATACTTCAATACAAAACATACGCATTGGGGGTCACGACTGACTACCACCAAAGGGAAAGAATTTTTAGAAGCAATGAAATATATAAAATGCGACGCAATATTAACGGGAAAGCCAACATACTGGCCTACTGACACAAATAAAATACCAGACCTTATCGACTTCTTTGTAGTCAGAAATATTTCAACAAATTACACACAGATAGAAGAGGCATTGGACATGAACTCGGACCATTCTCCAATTATTCTTACACTCAGTGACACTGTTATCAAAAAAGAAAGCCGTCCTAGACTTGTTAACAAAAATACTGACTGGAAGAGTTATCATGTAGACCTTGAAGAGAAGATTAGCCTCTAAGTTCCATTAAAAACAGTTTATCAACTAGAGGCAGAAGTAGAATTACTCAATAAAAATGTACAACATACTGCTTGGAACAACAGCACGAACAGTGTCGAAAGAAAAAAGGAAATAGCTACAAGAAAGAAATCAGAGAAATACTAACCGAAAAAAGAAAACTAAGACGCAACTGGCATCAGTCTAGAGCATTAGTTGATAAAACTAGATTAAATAATGCCACACAAAAATAAAAAGGGAAAGAAAGCTCCTGGATTTGATCTAATTACTGGGGAAGTGTTAGAGCAACCAAGGAAAGCTATAATAAAATTAACACATCTTATAAACGCTTTCTTTACTCTGAGGTACATACCAAAGATATGGATGGTGGCAGAAATTATAATGACACTAAAACAGGGAAAACCTCCACAAGACGCTTCGTCATATATGCCTATTTCACTTTTACCTATCATGTCCAAATTATACGAAAAATTACTCTTGAAGAGACTAAAACCGATTATAGAGGAAAAAAATCTAATTCCTAATCATCAGTTTGGGTTTAGAGCAAGCCACTTAACGATAGATTAACAGATATAGTAGAAAAAGCTCTAGAAGAGGAAAAAATCTGTTCTGCAACTTTCCTCGATGTAGCGCAGGCTTTTGACAAAGTGTGATATGACGGATTAAATCATAAAATGAGACTCTACTTACCAGAACAATATTCTGAACTACTGGTATCATATATATCCGACAGATAATTTCGAGTTATCAGGAAGCACATTCAGAATTAAGGGAATTTAAAGCTGGAGTTCCACAAGGAAGTGTCCTGGGGTCAGTGATATCCCTCCTCTATACCAGCGATGTTCCATTATTAGAACCTAACACAATTATTGCGACATTTGCAAACGACACATGCATTCTAGCAGTCGGACAAAACCACGAGGATGCAACAACCATGCTACAGAACTCTGTTGAACAAATTAACATCTGGATCAGGCGATGGCGTATTAAATTAAATTAAACAAAATGTGTTAATGTCAATTTTACTAACAAAAGCCAACAACATATCCCAGTTAGTAAAAATAGAAACCAAATACCTTATGCAAATACGGCAAAATATTTGGGTATGACATTAGATTCCAAGCTACGTTGGAAAGCAGATATTAAAAAAAAAGAGAAATTAGAATTTAATTTCAAAAAGATGTACTGGTTGATGAAAAAAAAATTCACTCTATCTACTTACAACAAAATTTTTATTGTATAAGCAAGTCTCTAAACCGATATGGACATATGGGATACAGCTATGGGGCTGTACAAAAGAAAGTAACATCCAAATTATACAACGATATCAGAATAAATTATTAAGGAACATCGTTAACGCTCCATGGTACTTCAGAAACTGTGATCTTTAACGAGACCTCTAGATGGATACGGTTATCCAGACAATAAGTAAGTTTGCCGAAAGTCATGAACAAAGGCTCTCCAGCCACGTGAATATCGAGGCCATCAAACTACTAGACAACGCCAACCAGATAAGAAGACTTAAGAGAACGAAGCCGTTTGAGTTAGTGCTATAAGTGAATGAAAGTGAAAAAGCAGAGCAAAGTGCGGCTAAAGTGTACACGTTAGCTAGTAGTACTATAATGTATTAAAGCCTAAGGAATATTGCTGAATGTAACCGTAGATAATTTTTTTGTAATATTTTGTATATAGAACTAACTTGCTTATTGATCATAGTGAATGATCAGATAGCATTTTATTAAATAAAAAAAATTGTTTTTAAATTTTTTTATATAATATTTATAAATAGCTACAAAATTTAACAATAGGATAATACAACATTAAGGTTTAAAAACTTTACATACTAAGGATCCCAAGTTACGTCAAATAACAACATTGCAGAGAAAGTAAGGAAAAAGAGACGAATATTCAAGAGAAATAAAATGTCAAATATGCAAAACCCATAATAAGAGCGGTCTTAACATGTAGTTAGGAAACCTAAACACTCTCTAAAAGTAAGGAAAGATTATTAGCTACATTTGGAAGAAAAATCTTGAGACATATATCATATACAAACGCACAATAGAAAATGGAATTAGGTAAAGAGGATAAAACTTTGAACTATACAGGATATACAGTAATGTACAATATATTTCGTAATATTTATTAAAATAAGACTTCTGCATTGGATAAGACACGTCGAAAGACTGAAAGAAGGCAAAATACCAAATAAAATAAGTAAAAAATGGCAATAGGAAAAACAACAAGAGGAAGACCGAAGCTGAGATACATAAAACAAATCGAAAATGGTGATAAAAATAAAACATTGGAGAAAAAAAGCACGAAACAGTTCAGAATCGAGAAAAATTCCGGAACAGACCAAGGCCAAAAATAGTTGTCGAGCTAAAAGCGATAATGATAATCTTTTGTACTTAAATTTGGTGGATGACATTTTGGATAGACTGGACAAGTCAGGAAGTACTTTCCGACGTCGTAAAATTGGGAAATATAATTTGCCAGAATTTTGTGGAGTTGATGAAAAGTTAGAATTTTTGGGGAACGGTAACCGACAAAGGAAAAACTAAACGCAAGAAGAAACGTCGATAGTTATATAGTTCTGATCTATAAATACAAATCCATCTATCCTATTATATATATAACAGTAATAACATAGTTTACTTACATAATAGTCGTCTTTTCCTGTGTATCCCTCATTGGGATATTCTGTGATTGCTCCTCCCAATACATCTGATGCAACGATGCAAAGTGTTGATATAATTACCTAAAAATAAATTATTGATCAAATCCTTGCAGTTTGAGATTTAAATTTAACATTTTTCTATATCTGATATGTTATTTAAAATATTTTAATGATTGCATAAATTAACGTTAATTAAACAGGAATAATATAATTAAATTTTAATATAATACCAATAGCTATTTATGGATATTTTATTATAAAATAAATATATTAACTATTGCTGAAATATCAGTGATTTCTATGCAATAATCGTGCAGTTACTTGAATGGAATTTCTTCTATTGATGCGTTTAGTTTAAGATTATAAAGAAATCGGTTTTAACTATAGGTATTTATATACAAATCTATTACAGGTTGCATGAGAAAAGAAATTTCAGATAGATCAACATGTCAGAACTGCCTTACATTTAGCCAAAAAGACAAAACTAAATCTGGAGAAAAATTTCAAGCTTTGATTTCTAGCTCTTTTCGGTTAAGTTCGCGAGAAGAAAACACACAAGATACTTTCAATGAATACTAAAGTATAATTTCACTATTTGAGAGAGTGAGTCATCGTTTAAAGGCCCAGAAATGCGGAAAGCCGTTTGGAAATCCAGTGACGTACACTTTTTATTTTAACGTTAATTATATTTTATTTATATTAATGTTCGAAATAGGCCACAATATATTTATTTACAAGTTTTTACTGACTTTTCGATCTCTATATCCAAAGACCGCTTTCAAAGATATAAATGATAGTTATATTTATTTTATTTGCTTATTATTATATATTTTTATAATCTTATACTGTTTATTTTCTTTTTTTTTCTATCTTTAAAAACGGAATAGAGATCGAAACGTCAATGTATTAAATATGTAAATAGATATATTGTGGCTTATGTCCAACCTTCTCCCTAAAAATACAGAATGCCACAAACCAGCAGCTATAGAAAAATAAATATATCTGTCATTTGTATGTTTGAAAACGGTCTCTTTATAGAGATCGAAACGACCGTAAATTAAACATTTGAATAAATATATTGTGGCTTATTCCAAACATTATTTCTAAAAATACAGAACGACAAGCGAAAAGCCATAGAAAATAAATAGTACTATCATTTGTATAATTGAAAACGGTCTCTGGATATAGAGATCGAAACGTCAATAAATAAACATATGAATAAATATTTTGTGGCTCATTCCCTACATTCCCCTAAAAATACAGAATTCCATAAACAAAAAGCTATAAAAAAGAAGTAATTTTGCAGAAAGTTTACTGATACCAACCGGCTGTCGCGGAAGTTATGCTAAAACGTCTTTTGACGTGACCCGTCCTTAAAGAGTTACAATGAAATTTTTTTAAAACAAATTTTAAGACAGTTTCCACACCACCCCAGAGGTATGTCTTGTGGCGCGATACTTTTTTTGAATGGGTGTTCGCCAAGAGCCATATTGTTTTATTAAATAAAATGAACAAAACACTTAAACAGTAAAAAAAAAACAAAATAAAATGCTATAAAACAAAATAAAATTCTATAAAAACAAAATAAAAATAATGTTTGATGTGTTTAAACACAAACACTATACACACTTACTATGTTCTTCTCGTTTTTTTTTGTTTTTGGTTTTTTTATGCTGATGTTCTTATTAAACTATTAGAAAATATTATTCGCTGTCTAAACCTGAAGATGCAGTGCTGCTATCGCTGTCATTATCTTCACCACCTGGTGTAATTATAATTGGCTCTAGTAAAACTTTGATATGAGTGTCAAGTTCCCACATACGATGTTCTTCTTTAATTATGTGGCCTATACATTTAGCCCATTTCTCTGGAGTTACATAGAGGATTGCTTGAATCAAAAGTTTCTTAATTTCGTTTAATTTGAACGTTTTGTTATTGCGTGCTACTTCTCCTTTCACTTGCTCCCAGATAAGTTCAATGGGATTAAGTTTGCAATGATAAGGTGGTAGACGCAGAACTTTGACACCATAATCTTTTGCAGTTTTATCTACAGCATATTTAAGATATTCAATTTTCCTTAACCGTGCAATGTCAAGTAGCTAAATTTTGAGCATTGATTCTTCGTATGCAATCCCCTTTTCTGTAAGCCATTCTTGAATCCTCCCTTTCAATTTCTTTAATAATCACCTGTTTTTTTCGACTTAAATTGAAGAAAACCATCATCAAGAATCCCTGTGTCACTTCCTATATGGGTGACGATTAAACGCGGTCCCTTTCCTGATGGAGCTTTTAATCCTATATATCAGCCTTCTATAAATGCTTCGCGTTTACTTTTGACATTTAAATCTTGCCAAACTTTTCCAACTGTATGACCTTTTCCAACCATGGTTAATCCAGGTTTCATCCAAATAACATATTTTGCGTCCAGTGCTGCGAATTTTGCGTATTTCTTCTAAATATTTGCTTCTCCGCACAATAATTTTATTTTTTTCTAATAGCATACTTTTTCTGTTGAGTTTTACACATCGAAAGTTCATTTCACGCATGGTCCTGGTTAAGACTCTACGAGATATCCTGGGTTAGGAGTCATCGTTTTCGAGCTCTTGAGAAATATTTTTTAGTCTTGGAATTTCACTCCGAAAATAAAATGAATGAATTTTTCGACGTATAATATTCCTTGTCTCGTCATCCAAAACAATGCTTTTCCTACCTCTAGTTTTACCTTTTTCTTGTTTTTTATTTTGCGATGTATTTTTAAGTACACGATAAATACAGCTAACGGATACTTTTGTTAAACTGCTACAAATGTCGACCGCTTGGCTAACATTTAATTTCCGTCTCTTTTGCGGCATTTCATTTTTGGAATTACCATCAGAATTTTGCAGTCTTCTCTTGGAACAACTCGGTTTTTCGTCCAACTCCAATAAAACTCAAACCAAATAATCACAGAATATAACTAAAAATTTACTATAAAACGACAAACTATAACACTCGTATTATCAATAACACGTTTTATCAATAACACAAACTGATCGCATAAAATACCCTACCTTCAGAAACGCCAATGTAATGAACTATTGTTGATGAGCACTCAACTAGTGCCCATCTAAAACTAGTTTTACGGCTTTCTGTGGATCTGAATTGAAACGGAGTTCCGTCGCTAATTCCAAAGTTGCCAAACGATTGAAAAATATTGTTTTAAAATATCGATTTTTATTTTATAAATTTAAATATGTAACGAAACGGAACATATAAATAAAATTTATTTCATTACAATTTTGTGCTTAATTTTTACTATTGAAAAAATCAGGTTTTTTTGTATTTTTATGACAGTAATAATCGCTGCGTGGAAGAATACAGGTTTTGTATGACCATAATAACTACTTGTGAACAAGAATTGGCTACACTGTACGACAACTTCTGGTCAAGTCTACTATAGAGAAGCACAAATAAATATACTACTTTATATATACTGTAATTTCTTATGAGGAAACGCAAATTGCAATCGAGAAAACAGGCAGTTTTCGAGGGCCGCTGTGTACATTTAAATTTGAGGATATTCGGCGTTTAAACTATGATATCACTCTTCTAAATTGAGGGTTTCTACTACAGTGCCGTGCATAAATCTCTTCAAATATACCGCTTTCAAAATATTTCAATGAAAACTTGTACTCGTCAGTAATAGATAATATAAAAACTAATATTAGTGACAATTACTTCTATGTATATGTTGACGAACCCACTAATTCATCACGAAGGTATATCGCTTATTTATTGATTGTATTGATTGGTGTTCTAAGCGATCAGATCTTACCAATATTCTATTTAATTTCATGCAAGCAATTAGAAAAAACCATCTCTGCAACAATATCACATTTTGTATATAAAAACATATACATTTTTTTATACAGCTATTCTTAAACAACAATTATTGCTGTTTTAAACAGAGTTGCAGAAGAAATTTGAAAAAAGTTTTCTTTTGTAGACTTCCTAATATCAAGCATAAAAAAGTATTCCTCAAATTTCCTATAAGAATCCAACTTTATAAAAAAATATTTCCAAATATTTCATTTTTACCAGAACATGGTTGGAAGCCGCATTTTTACTATCGTAGCTCGAGAGCCGGCCATTGCGGCTCCAGATGTGTTAAATGCGGCGAAAACCACGTCAGTAGGACTGCGAAAAAGGCAAGGAGACGGAGCCAAAATGCGCAAACTGCGGAGAAGTGCATACAGCAAATTACCGTGGTTGCTCCAGGGCTCCAAAAAAGAAAATCCACTACCCCAAACAACCAGAGTACAGACCATTAAATAGCGCCCCAATTAACAACGGAGTTGGCTACGCACAAGCAGCCAAAAAATCAAATTCAGACGCCACTTCAGACGCCACTTCAGACACCCCTGCCCCTACCCAATCAATTCAAGACGCGGTGGCACTAATCGCTAATTTCCACACAGAATACAATATTAAAATGTTGGAATTCTGTGCAATGATAGAAAAAGCGACGAAGATGATGGCAGCATTCGAAGAAGTCCCCGTAAATGTTAGAACATCAATCTGAAGATCTACGTATAGGGTCATGGAACTCCGGTGGAATATTTAAAAAGATCAATCTTCTAGATGAATTATCAAACAGATTAGAGCTAGATATCATAGCACTTTAAGATATTAGCACTAACTAAATTGGTAAAAAGGAAGAAGACAAAATTCCCAGGCTACGATATCTACAGAACAGATCACAGAGCCAACTCAGGAGGAACTGCCATCATGGTAAAAAAAGGAATACAACACCAACGTATTCCAACATTAGATGGCTTGGTCACAATGGAAGCTACGATCATGCAGCTCATTGCTAAAAACAAAACGCTAAAAATAGGATCTGCATATGTCAGACCTAATGATCCAATATTTACTGAAGACCTGGGCCTAATGGTGAACGTAGAAGAACCCACAATAAATATAGGCGACCTGAATACGAGATCTCCCAATTGGTACGACAGAAGAAAGATCTAATACATACGTATAATTGGACAAACAGATCCGACATGTTTACACGGAATCATTCCCACACATATCGATATTGCAATTCTACACAACGTGGGTCAACAATACGAAATATATTCTATAAACGAAGACGATTCGACGCACAATCTAATTGTCCTGACCTGATCCTGGGTGCAATAGAAACAAACTATTTGCAGCCCCATAATACAAAGAAAACAAGTTAGTCAAACTTTAAAAGAATTGTAAACGACAACATCGGCACTATAACAACAGTCAACAATATTACAGAGCTCAAAGAAAGTGTGATAAAACTAGAGCAAATAATAACAAATGCCATTGATGCCAACTCCAAAATATAAACCGTCACCACTTAGAGAGGAAGGTTTAGGGATATTATCGAAGAGCTCAAAGTCTTAATCGAAGAAAAAAAAAGGAAAGAGCTTACTAAGCAAAAACAAGGAAAGACAAAAGGATTGCAAACGAAGTAGACAGGGAAGTGAAAAATAACTTCAAAATTATAGAAACGAATGTTGGGACTCCTATACCCAAGAGCTAAATCCAAATAAGTCCGCGTTCTGGAAACTATTTAAGATTCTCCGTAAAGACAGAAAGCCAATTCCGCACGGTGAAAATGGCATCATACACATGAAAGAAGAAAAAGCGGAAGTCATGAAGGGCGAACTAGAAAGGGCTTGTAGAAACATCGAACATCCCTACGAAGACCTAGACTTCACCGAGAAAGTAGAAAAAACGGCTAGAAACATAAAAATAAGAAAGGGTAGACTAGGTATAACGCATACCGCCTCTGAAGATCTGACGAACTACAACGAAAATATTAGGACGGTACACAGAAGGCCTAAACAACAGATAACAGGATATAGGGAACACCAAAATAAATAATGAAGAATAAGATAGTCGTGAAGTAGTCCTAAGAACAAATGTAAAGCACCCAAAGTAGACAGAAAGCCACCAAAAAAATTATTCTGGCGAGAGGGTACGCAATAGGCCAGATTAGATTTAAGTACAATATACACGGGGTGTGTGATGGACGTATATACCTGGAAATGCACACTTCAACACACGCACACTTTTAAGTAAGGTTAGCTCTAGTTAGGTTTAGGCAAAGAAAAAACTAAAAAATACAAAAAACAAAGAAAAAACGCTTTCTGTCTTTGCAAAAAAAAGTCATCGCGAAATCGCTCGAATATAGACTAAATAGATCAATTATTAAACTAAGTATATACATATATAAAAGACTCGCCAGGTCTTTTATAACAACCGCAATAGCGGACTAGGCTCCGTAGGCAGATCATATGTAGATCTTTTCGTGAATTCCGAGCACCGAGGTCGTGTGCGGCATATATGGGCTTGGTGGCCGGACCTCACTCGAATGCTTAGTCGACGAGGAGAACAAAATTTATTTTTCGGACAGAGCCACTCATGTAGGTGTTTCTTTGATCGAAACACACACGTTTTTTTTTCTTTTCAGGGACTCAAGTCCCAATGTCAAGTTATGGTAACTTCCATTGAGTCAGTAAAGTAAATAGCGAGAAAAGCCGATATGTGTGCTACCCCTACAGTTAGGTGGCTTAACCACAGTCAAGAAAAACACAGGGTGTTTTATTACCCAGGGCACCCAAAGTAACTTTCGGATCATAAGCCTCCTCACGTAAGTCACACGCTGAGGGGTGGAACATGTAGAATCCCACTTTAAAATGGTATACACATGTTCCTAGGGGAAGGGTTGATCACTGGTGTGTGTGTGTATGTATTTTTTAAAAAATTTGAAACTATAATTAAAAAAAATAGTTTTACAGTAACTTACTGAGGTAGGTGACGTTCTTATTGGTAATTTTTGCGAAGAAATAGATTTAGAACCAAATATTGTTGTGAATTTAAAATATGCTCCCATTACATCTGTTGATGTAAAAAAGTTTCTCAATTAACAAATATATGTACACAGATAAAATTCATAAGTTTATATATTGGTAAATTTTAAAAAACATTTTTGTTGGTTTTATAATTCTAAGAAATATAATAGTATTTTACTTTTTTACTACTTTCATTACAATCTATATATATAAAAGAAAGTCGTGTTAGTTACACCACTTATAACTCAAGAATGGCAAAACAGATTTGGCTGAAAATTGGTAGGGAGGTAGCTTAGAGCCAGGAGACGGACATAGGATACTTTTTATCCCGTTCGACAGCGTTCCCGTGTGACTTGACATGAAACGTCAGTCACTATAAAACGTGGTATAACAAAAAAGAATCAGACTTGGAATAACAAAACGCAAATGACAACTATGTAATTGACGTAAAATGACAGCTATGTAATGACGTATGGATGACAATTTGATATTTGTAAGAAATCAATATTAAAACTATATATAAAAGAAAGTCGTGTTAGTTACGCCACTTATAACTCAAGAACGGCAGAACAGATTTGGCTGAAAATTGGTAGGGAGGTAGCTTAGAGCCAGGAGACGGACATAGGATACTTTATATCCTGTTCGACAGCGTTCCCGTGTGACTTGACATGAAACGTCAGTCACTATAAAACGTGGTATAACAAAAAAGAATCAGACTTGGAATAACAAAACGCAAATGACAGCTATGTAATTGACGTAAAATGACAGCTATGTAATGACGTATGGATGACAATTTGATATTTGTAAGAAATCAATATTACAACTATTTCTATTAAATTAATAATTAACAAGTGGATTGAAGTGAAGTGAAGTTTAATTAATAATGCCGCGACCAAGACGATCGAATCTTTCCCGACAAAGCCGTAATTGAAGTGAAGTGAAGTTTAATTAATAATGCCGCGACCAAGACGATCGAATCTTTCCCGAAAAAGCCGTAATGCAAGAAGAATACAAAATACTGCAAATGAAAGGACTGAAGAAGAACAAGAAATTGCACGTGAAGAGCGCCGCGATAGTATGGCTCGACTTCGTGCTTCTCAATCACGAGAGCAAAGTGAAGCAGACCGTGAAACAGCTCGGTTGGCAATGCAGAATCGTCGAGTGAACAACAGAAGGCAACAAATAGATAATTTGCGACGCAGAACAAGATATTTAGCTGATTTGAATCGAGCAGCGTTTCGATACGATTGCAGCCATGATTACAGCTTGCATCCTAGCGTTTGCATTGGGCAAATGGACGTTGTTTGCGAGTATTGTGGTGCATTAAAGTTTTCCGGAGAAACGCCTGGATTATGCTGCCTTAACGGTAAAGTGAAATTGCCAGTGTTGACTCCGCCACATGAGCCATTGTATTCATTGCTTTGTGGCGAAACACAAGAATTACGCCACTTTCTTGCAAATACTCAAAAATACAATAGTTGTTTCCAAATGACGTCATTTAGGGCAGACATTATCGAAGAAGGAGGATTTAATCCGACATTTAAGGTATTCATTTTTGTACTTACATAGAATGTAGTTAAAGAATAACTTACTTTATCTATTGGTATGTATTATATTTGCTAATACTGAACTCTACTCTCCCACAGAAAAAGTGTTTATAACCCAGTTAATACTGTCTGGTTTTTATTTTGTAGATACAAGGACAGATTCACCATCGAATTGGATCATTACTACCTTTCGAAGATACACAGAATAAATTTTTACAAATATATTTCATGGGCAACATGGAAGAACAACTTGATCGACGCCTAGGGATCAATGCAGGAATGAAGCGAGCAATTATTCAAGAATTGCAGTGTCTGCTTCATGAACATCATGCGTTGGTCAGGTTGTTTAAGAGTGCTTTAGAGCGCATGCCAAATGATGACTATAAAGTTGTCATCAAAGCAGATAAACGACCATCTGGAACACACGAACGCACATTTAATACTTCAACAGTAGACGAAGTTGCCATCCTGATTGTTAGTGAACAATTGGAAAAACGCGATATTGTGCTTACACGTCGCGATACTGGGCAACTGCAACAAATATCTGAAAATCATCGATCATATGACGCATTGCAATACCCACTGATGTTTTGGCAAGGAGAAGATGGATATTATTTTAATAGTAAAATGATAAATCCATTGAATGGTAAAGTATCAGTATCTTAATAATGGTTAATGTCTGTATTATTTGTCTTTGAAATGGTTTATTATCAAATTTGTAATTTCAGGTGAAGAAACTACAAAGAAAGTAAGCTCAATAAATTATTATGCATATCGTTTGATGATTCGTCAAAATGCTGACAACTATTTGCTGCGGTTTCGTCGATTGTTTCAGCAGTATTGCGTTGTTGCTGCGGTTTCGTCGATTGTTTCAGCAGTATTGCGTTGACATGTATGTAAAAATAGAAACGGAACGTTTATCATTTATTAGGTTAAACCAAGCCAAACTGCGTTCTGGGTAGTACATCCATTTACGTGATGCAGTTAGTACTGAAGGAAATGCAGCTAATATTGGTCGATTAACTATTCTGCCGGCGACGTACATTGGTAGCCCACGTCATATGCATGAATATGCACAAGATGCAATGACATATGTTCGTCATTACGGCCGGCCAGATCTCTTTATTACTTTTACCTGTAATCCAAAATGGATAGAAATTACTCAATTGCTGCTTCCCGGACAAACATCAAATGATAGACACGACATCACAGCACGTATATTCAGGCGAAAAATTCGGTCCCTGATGAACTTTATTGTTAAACAACGCGTCTTTGGAGATACTCGATGCTGGATGTATTCAATCGAATGGCAAAAGCGAGGCCTGCCGCACGCACACATTCTTATTTGGTTAGTGGAAAGAATTCAGCCTGACCAAATAGATGATATCATATGTGCCGAGATTCCTGATCATGAAGTCGATCCAGACCTACATGATGTTGTTACTACTAATATGATTCATGGACCGTGTGGTGCCATCAATCCCCAATCACCTTGCATGGTCGATGGAAAGTGCTCTAAACGATATCCACGGAAATTAACGGCGGAGACTGTCACTGGCAACGATGGGTATCCGCTGTATCGGCGTCGATCACCAGATTACAACGGTCGGACAGTCACAACGAAAGTGAAAAGAATGTATTTCGTTGTCGACAACAGTTGGATTGTTCCATATTCGCCACTTATTTCTAAAACGTTCAAGACACATTGCAACGTTGAATACTGCAATTCAGTTAAGTCCATAAAATATATTTGCAAATATGTCACGAAAGGCAGTGATATGGCGGTTTTTGGATTGCAATCCTCAAATACCAACGATGAAATTTCACGCTATCAAGTTGGTCGTTATGTGAACTGTAATGAAGCGATTTGGCGTATATTCGCATTTCCAATTTACGAACGTCATCCTACTGTTATACATTTGGCGGTGCATCTGGAGAATGGTGAACGAGTATATTTCACGGCTTCGAATGCTACGCAACGTGCTGAAACACCTTCAGCAACTACATTGACCAGTTTTTTTTGCAATCTGCCAAAGCGATCAGTTTGCACGAACTTTGCTTTACTCGGAGATGCCACGTTATTATACTTGGAATGCTTCATCCAAGAATTTTCAAAGACGGAAGCAAGGTGATGCGGTTCCTGGGTATCCAGATGTGCGTTCTACTGATGCTCTTGGTCGTATGTATACAGTTCATCCAAAGAATGATGAATGTTTCTATTTGCGGTTGTTGCTAGTAAATGTGCGTGGGCCAACTTCATTTGAGACACTACGAACTGTTAATGGTGTAATATTCCCAACATATCGTGCTGCATGTGAAGAATTGAACTTATTAGAAAACGATACCCATTGAAATACGACAATCGCTGAAGCCATTGTCTCTGCATCTCCAAGTCAGATACGCACATTATTCGCTATCATAATTTCGACATGTTTTCCATCAAACCCATGTAACCTGTGGCACAAATACAAGGATAGTATGTCAGAAGATATTTTACATCAAAGTCGTGTCAGTTCCAGAAATCACGATATTGAGATGAATGAGGAGATACATAATCGTGCTTTACTCTTGATCGAAGATATGTGTTACCTCATGTGCGGTAATTTATTAATCAGGTTAGGAATGCCAGCGCCAAATCGTGAAATGAATGACGCATTAAATCGAGAATTGGAACGGGAACGTGAATATGATCACCAGGAATTAGATTTAGTAGTTCAAAGGAATATACCCCTGTTGAATTACCAACAAAAGAAAGTTTATGATACTTTAATGAAGGCAATCGCTGATGAAAATGGTAATTTATATTTCCTAGATGCCCCTGGTGGAACTGGCAAGACATTCCTTATGTCATTAGTTTTAGCAACTGTTCGGGCGAGATCCAACATAGCGGTTGCAGTTGCTTCTTCTGGAATAGCAGCCACATTGTTAGAAGAATGCCGTACGGCTCATTCAGCATTCAAATTACCGTTAAATCTTCATACTATTGAAGAACCAACGTGTCATATTGCAAAACACTCAGCAATGGCCAAAGTTTTAGCGGCATCGAAAATCATCATCTGGGACGAATGCACAATGGCGCATAAACGTGCATTAGAAGCACTTAACCGAACATTAAAAGATTTACGCAATGACTCGAGATGTTTTGGAGGAGCAATGATTTTACTATCTGGCGATTTCCGCCAAATACTGCCAGTAATTCCAAGATCTACGGCTGCCGATGAAATAAACGCTTGCCTCAAATCGTCAAATCTATGGCGCTATGTGAAGAAACTGCAGCTGACAACAAACATGAGAGTTACATTGCTTAATGATACATCTGCTGAAGATTTCTCGGAGCAATTGCTGACTATCGGTAATGGTCAAGTACCTGTCGATGAATCGAGCGGATTAATATCATTTCCAAATAATTTCTGTAATTTTGTCTCATCAAAAGACGAACTTATCAACAATGTATTTCCAAATATTATTTCTAACTACAAAAATAATGAATGGTTGAGTGAGCGAGCAATTTTAGCGACTAAGAATAAAGATGTAGATGACCTGAACTACATAATTCAAAATAAGATCATTGGAACAATGCATTTATTCAAATCTATTGACTGCGTCACAAATGAAGATGAAGCCACCAACTATCCAATTGAATTTTTAAACTCTTCTAATCATGCTTCGAAACATAAACCAACCAAAACTGTGCAACGGTACGCGTTTGGTGGTTAGTAAATTGATGAACAATGTAATTTACGCTACGATAATGATAGGAAAATTCAAAGGTGAGGAAGTTCTCATTCCGAGGATCCCGATGATCCCAACCGATATGCCGTATGAATTTAAAAGACTTCAATTTGCGATACGTCTTGCATTTGCCATGACCAACAACAAATCACAAGGCCAATCCTTAAAAGTTTGTGGTTTAAATCTAGAATATTCATGTTTTCCCCATGGTCAATTATACGTGGCATGTTCACGGGTCGGAAGACCATCTGCGTTGTTTGTTTTTGCGCCTGATAATAAAACAAAAAATGTCGTGTATCACAAGGTACTTAAGTGAAGAACAACCTATGCACTAAAATACAGAAATAATAATGAATGATTAATGTAGTTATTTAATTTTTTTTTGTATTTTTTCCAATAAAAAAAAACAATCTGTTTATTTATTGCCATTAAGGCGGAACAAAGTTCGCCGGGTCAGCTTTTATTTATATTGTTTTCTTGTTATTAAAATAAACAATAAATAATATACCATTATTAAATATATGTTTCCACTGATAGTATGCATATTTTCTAAAATAAATGCATATTTAATGAATATTTTTGCACATATTTTTCACCTTATTTGCATACTTGCCTAGTCTAAGTCTAATGATTAGGGTTCCAATTCTAAAGGGATGATCATTTTTGATAAAGATGTTACATTAAAAATGCATACTTGACTTATCAGCATTAAAACAAAAATGGGATTTGTTGAAGTTGTCTATCACAGATTACCACCATCGAGTAAACTAAATTACTTAAGTTGCCTTATGAGAGAATGAATGTCATTTTTCGTTTAAGTAATCTATTATTGATTGCTATTATTGCAATTTTTATTAGTTAATAAACAAAAGAGACTCTTTAATATATTAACAATATGTTAAAATAACAACTAGTGAAATTGTTGTTTTTGAACAATTCAAACAACTGTGTCCTCCAGCATTTCTTATACCAACGAGTAAGAAAGTACAAGCATTGTACTTTCTTAAGTCGCGTAGCTCAGTCATATTTATTTACATATCCATGAGATGAAACCAAGAAACGAAAGTATTTGTTTAAGCACACATATTTAAATCTATTGCAATTACTTTTATTTTCTCACGCCGTTTAGATAATAGATAACAATATACTTGTATGACCACTAACAAGAACGGGCTATCTCTGTGTAATTATTTTTTCATGGTCTCGCCCATCTACCAAAGCAGCAAGATTGTGTTAGATTGTATAAATTTTCTTTGTTTTTATGCCAAGTACTGTTTTTATTACTGTTAATTGATTAAATTGTTTTTGAGAAATGAACTTGATAAAGAGTTTTATTAAAAATTTATTATTTTTACAATATCACCTTTGGTATAATTTTGCTTCTTGATTATAGGTTTGAAAATACTTTTGGGAGAAAAAATTCTAAATGGTGAAATTGATATGTCGCAAAAACGAAAAGGAACTCGACAAAATATGAGACCCACCATAAATTAAGAGCCACTACACACGAACGAAAACCCCGGATAAACTCTTCTTGTCTCCGGATTTAAACGTGAATAGGAAGTACCATGCATTTTTAGAAAAGTATTGTGTCAACTGAGACCAAAAATGCATGTACAAGTAATTGCTATGTTTTTTCCTTCGACATGCAGCAGCAAATGGACGTTCACCAATTAACCACTCCGAAATATACTATTCACAACAGCTTGCAGTGTGTAACTTAAGAATTCACGATTTCATCAGAGGAAAGGGATTCATGTGTTTATGGACTGAGTACTTTGGGGGAAGGAGTGCCTTGGAAATTAGCTCCTGTTTATATACTTACCTTACTAAGGAAATTGGTCATCACAGAAACAAAAAGCTTATTGTGTGGTCGGATAATTATGAGGGTTAAAATAAAAATCAGTTCATGATCGCTATTTATTTGACCATACCAGCAAATAATGTTTTCGAAGAAATTATTCATAAATTTTCAAAGGACACACTTTCCTTAGTTGCGACAAAGATTTCGTAATTATAGAAAAACGTAAAAAAGTGTTATGCTTATAGATTAATGAATGTTATTAACATCATTACTAGTGAGGCCCAGAAAAATCCGTTCTCGTGCATGGTGGTTGAGGACTTCTTGATTTCAAAACCGTTGCCCGTGAGAAACTGAACACAAAGAAGTTAGGAATTTCAACAGCTACGTAGCTTCGTCTTTCAAGAGATAAATTTGGTACGGTAATGGTGGCTAAAAAACATAGTAAGCTCGCTGGATGGAGTGAGACCAATGTACTTAAATCTGCAGTTACATTAGAAGAACAGATATTGAACAAATACTCCCCTATCTTTACGATGATACCAAGAAGTATTTTCAAGAAAAATTAGGTCACCCAGGTCAAGTTTCTGCTGCAGGAAACAACCGTTGAAAATCTGGCACTTACAACGTTTTGACCTTGGACAGATTTTTGAATTTTTTTTAAGTAAGCTTTGTTTATTCTGCCTTTGCAGTATGTTTGTATTATACGATACCGTTAAACTCATCCTTTTTGAGTATGTTACATTATAAGAAATAAACATGTTCCACAAAAATCTGTTTTTTCTCCTCCTGAAAAATTTATAATTTGGCACTTATCACGTTTTGGAAATTCACGCTTCATATACACACGTTTTCATGGTTCCTGTGAGGTAGTGTATTTGACACGTCTTTTTCAACATGCATTCCCCGGTAGGCCTATTCCACGATTTACTTTAATTCTATTTAATTCTATACTATTCAATAATAAAAAACGGTACTATTGGAAAGCGGTGTGTATTCTAAAAATTTGGAAAATTCGAAAATTATTCGTCTGATTCGTACTAATATAATACGTTTGCTACTTCTTCTTGGTGCTTTTCTTGTTTTGCCTGCTAGGTGCAAGTCAACTGTCCTAGTAGAAATTCGTCAGATGTCTTCTCACTGATATCGTTCGAACCCTCGTATGATGGCGATTAAACCCTGGAACATGAGTGACCTTTACAACCTATACATGTCAATTAGCACGACAAGCCAACATTTTGCAGCGGCATTTTACATTACATCCCTTGTTACAATTGCAAAAAATTGCCTGGATAAAATCTGGATTGGTTCTAATGTGTTGTCGATTAACTCATTTAAGGCCACCGTCCTTTTAAACGACCTTGTTATAAATATGCCTGTAATTTAATTATATTGCTAGTTATTAAGAGATAACGCGTGCTGTTTCTTGTAACAAAAAGCCATTTTATTAAAACAAACTTAAAATCGTTGCATAAATCTGGTGTTTTCGGCACAATTTTTGAGGTTACCTGAAAGGCTGTTTATAGTTTCCAAACATGAATGATAAAAGGTGAGTAAAATATATTATTTAAATCCTTTAATTTAAAGGATATTTTATGTACCTATGTATTTAAAATGCCTTTAGTATTATATGTAAAAAGTTATATAATAGAAAAACGATTATTATTTTTATATATTGGTTATCAAACTTTGGTGTTCTTTATAAAAAACAATGACGTATGAATATTTTTTTTAGGTACTAGAGAAAACCTTTCACTTTAAGTGAGTTAATGGACGAGATAGAAAATCTGTCAGATAATGAACTTCCTGAAGACAATTATTTTTCCACCCAAAGATGGGGAAGGGACTGACGAGAATAGCGGTGATGAAGAGGCTGTGGAAAAAAGTAACTTGCCAGGAAATCAACTACGAGTAGAGGCAGAGAAAATCATAAATGATCTAAAAACACATACCAAATCCGATATCGATAAAGATGAAGACGACATGCCTTTGCCGCACTCTAAAAAGAATACGTTAAAGTCTAAAAAGATGTGAAACAACAGAAGACCAAACGCCGCAAAAACTATCGATGGACCCAGAGAGATATACATAGCAAGATTTTAAGTTGGAGTATAATAGAAGGTTCAAAAAACATCATTTTCCTGATAGATACTTTTTTCCTAATTTTTGATGATACAATTATTCAGATGCTTGTTGAATTTTCTTCAAATATGTACGCCTATTTACATATATAGTGAATATATGAGTGTCTCTAGGTAATATATGTACTGGAAAAAGTCCCCTAATTCTACTTACGACCTTGTAGCTAATGCAATGTCTAGAAACCGTTTCAGATTTATCATACAGAATATTCATTGCTGTGAGAATGCAAAATAGGATACACTGGACAAATTTTTAAATGTTCCACCCCTGACTGATGTAATGAATCAAAGTTTTCTCGATTTAGCAACACAAGAACACCACAGCTGGGATAAGTCAACGATTCCGTATTATGGAAAACAGCGATCCAAGCAGTTATCCGTGGTAAACCAATTAGATGGGGATATAAGTTTTGGATGGGGACTACTAGGTTAGGTTATGTGTAGTGGTTTGATTCATATCAGAGATCTTCAACCACTATTCAAGATAAATATAAACTTCTTGGTTTGGGACTTAGTGTTGTCTTACAATATATTGACGCCCTAAAAGACAAGGCGTCCAAATTACCCTATGATACATATTTTGACAACCATTTTACCACGCTGCTGCTTTTGGAAGAACTTAAATCAAGGGGATATAAAGGAACAGATACAGTAAGAGAAAATCGCCTAGGTAAAGATTGTGATATTGATGGTTCAGACACACTGAAAAAGTAAGAAAGAGGTTCGTTTGACTACTGTACGGTAAATGTAAGTTAAATAGTAGATTGCAAATTTAATGACAGTAATGTT
The DNA here is from genome assembly GCF_040954645.1 of Diabrotica undecimpunctata. NCBI lineage: Eukaryota > Metazoa > Arthropoda > Insecta > Coleoptera > Chrysomelidae > Diabrotica > Diabrotica undecimpunctata. The sequence continues at coordinate 114,478,054 of NC_092810.1, forward strand.
GTTTCCATAATATTCAATCACAATCAGATATATTCAACAAAGCAAGTACAACGGTATTCTCAAAAAGAAAAAAAGAAGGTGCTCGTTGATCAACCAAATATTGTAAAACAGTATAACGAAAACATAGGGGGCGTCGATCGGGCAGATGAAAATATCAGCTAATACAGGGTAGCCATCCGTTACAAGAATTGGTATTCTCTTCGCACAATTACAGTAGGCATTCTTGAATCTTTTAAAAAGACAACAAAAAGAGGACCCGGCAAACCTTCAGCAACTTTGCATAGTCACTCAAGATACGATCGGAAGGACCACCTTATTCTATCTATAAGGTCACTCAAACTCTTTGTGCTGCTTGTCATAAAAAATGTAATTTTTGCTGCAATAAATGTAATGATGCACTATATCCGAAACAATGTTTTTATAAATATTATACAAACTAGATATCTAAGATTTTTTTATTTTAATTTGTTGGAATAATTAGACTAAAAATCTATAAGTTTTTAAATTTTAGTAATTTTAATTATTTGTTATTCACAATTATTGATTATGCCACCGGGCTTTTAAAGGGACACTTATTTTTAAAAAATATACCGTATATTTTTATTAATAAGCCTAAAAATTAAATATACCATCAATATAAGAAAGACAAAAGTTTCAGCCTTAAATGGGTTAACTTCCAACTTCAGTCTTTTGAGTCTAGTTGATAACCAAGCCACACTTAAACTTGATAATATATCCGAAATAGGTATTGATGAGAAAAATCAAATACGTATCTGTTGTGGAAAACAACAATGTGGCCCTACTCCGTAGGCAATCACAGTAACTTCTATCAAATTAAAAACAACTACGTAGTCAGCTCACAATACGCCTCTAAAAAGCATTGTTTCTGTCATTATTATCAAAACATATAATAATTTTTCACGGTTTTTTCTCTTAGAAAAAGCTCACTTTTTGTTATCTGTAAATGAGTAGTCATCTGCGTGAAACATCAGCATTGAATCCGGTGTAATTATCGTAAAATCTGTCTTTAATTAGCAGTGGATCTAAATTCAATTCTTCTAATTTTTTTTTTCATTTATGTAACTTAGTGTGTAATCGTCAATATTCTGGAAATAATGGATCACATAATTAAATAATTAATAATCCATGGTAATCTTTATCATCGAAAGGTTAACGCATCATCCACCAAGAGATAAACTAGCAGGGTTTATTTCTGCATTAAAAACTGTCAGAATCAACCAGTTATTTATATTGTAAAGCCGTGAGAAGCAATGCTGAGCCAAGGGGAGATAAATCACAGCTAACAACTACTATCATGTTAGTCACACGTTCCTGGTAAACAGGTACAGACAAGATACAGACAGCAGATATTTATACAACTATTCAAAAAAACTCATTTCGAGAATAAACATCTTTCATTTCTAACAAATAATTCCAAGACAAGTCCGTAACCTCAAACTTTGTAAATTCGAGGCCAAGAGCAGACAAACCTTCACCCACTAGATTGTAATGAAAATTAAATTTTTAACTATGACGTTTAGATTTCAACTTCGGAAACCGTTTTCCGAAAAGATTATTTAAAAAAATGTAAGAACATGTATAACCAACAAGTTCTTAGTACGTTATGTATTTTAAAACTGACAGTAGACTTTCTTGGCCTCGATCTTGTGGATCCATGCTTTTAGTTAAAAAAATCTGGGAGTGATCGAGAAAGCAAATTCTGACTATTTTGTGTATTTCTGTATTAATTGTTTGTGTATTGTGTGTTGCATATGTATAGTGTCACCTAATAAAGTATCCTTCCTTATTCTTTGTGAAGGAGAACTCTTAATATCCTTCGAGTCGGTATAGGTATCCAATTGTAAAACCAAATGGACGAAATGGAGAATATTATCTACTGACTTAGATAGTAAGTAAGGATGTTAAGCACTTAATATACAAAACATCTACTTTTACCCGCAGATATCTCCGTGTAGAGATTTTCGGTAAAAGAAACTACACGGAGGTAGATCTTTCGCATGTACATGTTAAGGTTATTCGGATCACTCTTTTCTATATAACAGATTTTATTTGACAAAACTGGACGGGTAAATATGTGCACTAGACTGTGCAAAATACAGATAGCCATGATAGTCGCCAAAATCCGACACGCATAGGCGCTATGAGTAGAAGAAGAACGGTTAAAGTAAATGTTGATGTACAGCAGCGAAAAAATATTCTTAAATATTAGGTGTAATGATATTATACCAACGAGGATATCATGAAAATCGGAAGAAAGTATTAGATAATAAGAAAATAAGGGCAGGAGATCACATTTTATCTACACACTTATATGAAAGTCATTGTACGTGAAGGCAGTCATCGAAGAAATAATTTATTAATCGTAAAATAAACGACAATATATTTCACAGTCTGAACATAAGTACATAAAAACTGCTGTCCTGGCAAAATAAAAACAGTTTAATAACAGCAGGTTGTCTAATTGCTTTACAATGTTCTGCAAATTTAAAAATTATTAACCAAAATTTTTTAATACCAGGCCATACACATGTGGAGTACGATACGGATCATAGTTACATAGAAAAGAAAAAGAAAAAAATTAAGTAGTCAAATAAAACATTCACATGATTGGACTCAACTAATTCGGAAAGTTGGGAGATAACATTAATTTTTAGCTACAGAAATGCAGTGTTTTGGGTTTCTTAATTTTGGCGGTTTATATAATTCCGTACTAGTTAACCAAAAAACTGATACTATGAATAACAACATAAACTAAAGACAGCTTCATTGGTTTTAATACAAGTTGTTGTCCTTTGACAAATAAAAACCTTTCAAACCAGTAGATTTAGGAAAGAGGGGAACAAGGGCTACAAATTTATTGCCCAAGAAGGCATATAACGCAGTATATAACAAGCCTGTACATATATTGATAGAAAAGAAAACGCACCTGATGGCTTACTGCCCTACATATTACAATCTCTGTGGGACTTACAAAAATCTACCCTAGATAAAAACTTAGCTGATGTGCTCCCGGATTCATCAACTTCTAACAATGATTAAAAGTTTGAAGTATCTTTTAGATACATTTTTGTGCATAAGTATTTAATGTTTATTAATTTTTTACTTAAATATACGTTACACTTAAGAAAGCTTGTATTAACGTAATAAATATCATTATTATGTTCAATTACAAAAAAGGTAAGTCATGTGCTTATTTGTTAAAAACAAGGTAAGCCATTAAACATATTTTGTTCCAAATACTCAGCAAAAAATGTTAATTTATTTAGGAAAAGTACATGTAAAAACAAATTTTCAGTAGATTATTATTCTCAACATCTGTTTAAAAAAATCATTTCTTTGTAAAATTTTAAATAGTGTTTTTCTAGTTTTTACTTTTTATGACTTGTCCCCTTTTTCCCGCATAACAGCGATATATAAAACTTACGAGATTTTTATCAAAACGATCAATATCGTGCGTGGTAACCTGAGAAATATAAATTTCTGTGGAAAATTTCTCAAGCTTGTCTTTGTAATTGTGCGGAAATTACTTCATAATCGTATTGTCTTCCAAACGAAACATTTCCTTTAACTACTAATTTAATATGATTAATTTTGGATCGCAAAAAAATAATATAACAAAAGATTCAATATGAAGAATAAAATATTTTCGAAAAAACCAAAAAACCTTTGATTGAGCCTTTCTGATTATATTAAATATTATAAAAAGTTCGTGACTTTTTACCTTTTTCGAGTGTTATTCGGTTTTTTAAGCATTAGATTCATTATTCAAAAAATTTTAATGTCAAGTTAGATGGTATTTAGCAACGCAATTTTATCTGCGAAAATTTCAAAGGCAATTTTATTGGACGTATCTAGTAATATGTACCAGGTAAGCGCAGTATATCAGAAACTACCAATTCCAAATGAATTTTCAATAATCATCATCATCATTCTTGCTTTACAACCCTATGTGGGTCCTAGCCCCTTTAGGAATTTCTTTCCAGTCGTCCCTGTCCATTGCTGTCCTCTATCAAGCACGTATTCCCATGTTTCTCATGTCTTTATTGATGTTATCAGGGAACCTTGTTCTGGGTCTTTCTTTTCTTCTCTTACCAATGGGTTTATCAAGAAGCGTTTTTATACCTTGTTCCTTTTGTTCTATCTGCATTAAATGGCCTACACACCTCAGACCTCCTATCCTAATGTATTTTACAATATTTGGTTCCTGGTATATTTTATGTAGTTTGAAGGTGTATCGTCTTTTCGACATTCCATTCTTATTCATGGCTCCATAGGTTCGCCTTAGTACTTTTCCTTCCAAACATTAAAACCTGTTTAATTTACTTTTTTTTAGAGTCCAGGTGTATGAACTATCCTGCAGTTTGTAAAGGTATACTTTGTACTTTTCTTTATAGTTCTCGATATCATTGAACATGGACTGCCCAAAAACTTACATCGGTCAAACTGGTAAAAAGTTTAATAAACGAATAACAGAACATAAAAGGGCTTTCAATTTAGACAAACAGATTCTAGATAAGCACTTCACCTTCTAGATCATAATCATTCTTTTAATGACGAGTTTCAAATTCTTCACATTTAAAATAAAGGCTTTAAGCTATCTTTGTTAGAATCTATGGAAATTAACAAATTAAAAAACACATAATTCTGAATGACCAACATAAGACACATAGTTCTCCCCTCCTCAGCGTATTTCGTTAAAGACTATAAAGTGTAAACGCATACCAAAAATAGAGCACTTGAGAAAATCACTCTGCCGAAACAGCTGTATGTGATAATATTTTATAATAAATTTTGTGGAAGTTTTGAAAACAAAGTTTTCAGTGTTTTATTGTTACATAAAATGAATTTCCATCAAGTAACGTTCGAATCCATCAATTATTTATTCTGATTGTTAAAACCGGATTTATAACTAATTTCGTGAAAAACAATTGCAAAATAGGCATTCAATAGGGTTTTTCCAAGTTTTCATCAGCTTTTATATGTGCTACTAACTTTCAAAACCCCCTCATTTCAAAGGTAATTAATACCTTTACAAAATTTAGAATTAAACACTAAAAATTTCACTAAAAAGTTGCGAATTAATTTATTTATAAAAGATTTAAATAAAATTATGCTATAAGCTTTTAAAAATCTGGCTAATGGAAGTTAAAAATAATTGAAAAAGAAGATTTTAAGCGTATTAAAAGAACATGTTTTATCAAAGTATCAAAGTTTATCAAAAAAATATTTTTTAAATCTCCTGAACATTTTAAGGTGACTTAAATGGTTGATGTACTGAACCCCTTAATTTAAAATCATATGCTTATATATGGGTAGCGGGAAGACACTCTTTACGATCCTGGTAAAGACAGGTCTGCTTCAGGGATGCGCCCCTGCCCACGCGAGCTCGGCTTTTTCTCCCAATCCTCTTCCGGGAGAGAAACGGATCCTAAGCCCTAAATCCTACCCACCAACCCAGACCTACCCAAATCCTTCCCTTTCCTCCTCAACCCGCACTGGACCAGCGTGAGGAGATAACGGTCCAAACCTTCAAGTCAATGTACAGGACAAAAAAGAAAAGGCCCCCAGTGCCCAGCACTTCCCAAAAACTTGATCACGGCAGCGATCAAACAACTAACGGAAGGGGGGTGCTAAGAATCCCTGGGTAAGACCCGGCTGCCACAAGATGACAATTTGTCTATGCTCCTACAATATTCGAACACTGACGGACGACAATAGATTCCCAGAAATAGAAAGTGAACTAAAGGATATAAAATGGGATATCCTTGGTATATGCGAGACCAGAAGAAAAAGTGATGAGTATATAATACTAAAAAATGGCACACATTTTATGCATAAAGGTGGCGAATACACGGGAGTGGGATTCTTGGTAAAACAAAGCCTCACACAGTGTATCGAAGAATTCAAGCCCATATCAGGCAGAGTAGCATATCTCACCATCAGGATTAATAAAAGAACCACTCTGAAAGTGATCCAAGTGTACGCTCCGACCAAAAGCCACGACGATGAATAAGTAGAAATATTTTATGATGAAATAAGAACAGCTATAGATACAAATAAAGCAAATTACGAAATATTATTAGGAGATTTTAATGCTAAATTGGGCAAAAAAGAGGAAGATTACGAACATTTAATTGGTAACTATGGCTACGGGAAAAGAAACGATAGAGGAGAAATGCTTCTCAATTTCATGAATAAAACTAACATGTACTCAATGAACTACTTTTTTAATAAAAAACCAAGCAGAAAATAGACATGGATGAGCGCCGATAATAAGACAAAGAATGAAATAGATTATATCTTAACGAAAAATAGAAACCTAGTAGAAGATGTATCAGTATTAAATCAGTTTGACCTAGGAAGCGATCATAGACTAATAAGAACAAAACTAATAATTAACAAAAAACTAGAAAGAAATAGAATACATGAAAAAAGATACAAATGGACATCTGAAGAAATCAAAAATAGTGAATTTAATAAAAAGATAGCGCATGCATTAAATCAAGTTAGCATGCAGCAGATAAACTCCAATGATATTGATGATTTGAATAACCTTATTAATGAAACAGTGAATAAAAGCCTTCTGCAACTGAAAAAACCAAAAACAACATACAATGAATTAGACAAAGAAATATTACAACAAATAAAAAGAAGGAAGATTTTAAATAAATCTAACAAAAGGGGAACCGACGAATATAGAGAACTTAATAGGCAGATTAGAAAAGGAATCAGACAATAAAAAAGAAAAGAAAACGAATAATTAATAACAACAACTATTGAAAAAAATAAGAGTATGAAATGCCTTAGACCGACACTAGGACGACGTCAGATGATATCATTAATGGGAAAAGACGAAAATGAAATCACAACTAGAGAAAACATACTGACACGAATAGAAGAATTTTACACAGAACTTTACAGAACACATCAACAAGATGATGAGATGAGACCAGCACGGAAATTAATAAAAAAATGTTGGATCAGAAATAATGCCAAAAGTACCAATTTCAGAGGTAACTACAGCATTGGAAAACATGAAGAGAAATAAAGCTGCAGGAGAAGATAGTATTACCACAGATATGATATTAGAAGGAGGTAAGGAACTAATTGCAATTGTAACTAAGCTTGTGGACAGTTGTTTACATCAGGGCAAAGTCCCTAAGAGCTGGAACAACTCTAAAGTAATCTTATTACACAAGAAAGGTGATAGACAGACAGATGATCTGAAAAGGACTGCCGGGAAAAATTGGCTACAAGTAGCGTACAATAAAAAACAATGGAAAGGAAGACTTGAAGAGGCTTATGTTCAGATGTGGACGTGAATGGCTAGACGAAGAAGAAGAAAAATATGCTTATATAATAAAAGAGGTAGAATTAAATTAGGTAGACTAAATGCTAGACCAATAAAATCAATTATATTGGAATGGTATCATGAATTTTTTCCATGCGCTTTACAACAGATTTACCACGATTTAACAAAATAATATACTATCAGCAATAAACCCACGTACTATCTATTTGTCTGCCAAATAGTCGTAAGACAAAGTTCATTTTATGTAATCAAATAACCTATTATTAAATAAAATAGCTTCAGCACCTTAAAAAACTTAAGACAATAAAGTATTTTAAAAAGAACTGTCCCTATGATAGATAACATAAGCTCTCGGACCAAAAATAAAATATTTCGTTCATTTAAAATTTATATTATTTATTCATATTTATTAAAAACTTTTATTTTGAAAAAAATTGTCGAGTTCTAAGTCCAAACATTCATAAAGTAGTTGAAATTTTATATTCTGTATAATTTACAAAAGAAAATTTCACAAAAACATAGCTCCTAATAGTTATTTAATCTAAGTACTAAAATACTCCAATTAAAACTAATTTTTAAAATCCTACCTTAATGTACAACATTTTTATCCAGTACAATAAATAAATAAAAATAACACACTTACACTTTACTAGAACAATTTCCCCACGCATTTTTCTTATATACTTCTCCCAGTTTCTGCGGATAATCTGGTGCCCCCCTCCAGCTATTATGCAAACTGTCACTGAAACCCTTGTCGTCCCACCTTAATGGCAGCCGAAATTTTCCCAAGAGTGTCTAGGTTAAACGATAACAAATTTTGATTTTTAAGATAAAATTGTTAGAGTTAAGTTGTTAAAAACATAATCCATTGTAGGAATGTAATTAGTAGCTAGCGGTATGTTTTTTCGTTTAATTAGTTTCTTTGTTTGGTAATTATTCTTAAAAATGGATAGCGTAATATAGTTGTTCTTTTAGATATAGTGTTTTGTTTTAGTATGTTAATAGGAAAAGATATTCAGCTTGATGGTATACATCTTCTAAGTAATATACAAGTAAAGATAAGAAATTAATTTACGGCTTTAGCTATGGATAACTATATAAGTTCATTATATTCTTCTTCGTTTTGAGAAATTTAATCCATTTAATAACAATAATATATTGGTATCAAAGGGGACAATTGGAATAAGTGGGCAAATATGAATCAATATAAGCAATATCTTTTATGGAGGCCTGTGTTATTTAATTTGTATTTAAAATTTCTTTATAAAACAAGCCTAGAAACAAACTAACGGCATAAAAGTAACTCGCTGTCAGATATCCTCAATTAACAGTGCTGTATACTAACTTTATAATATTTTTATTTATTGTACAACGTATGGCGTTTTGACACATTAACAATTATTGCAATAGAGAAGTTAAATTAAAATTGAGTCTATAAAAAAACCTCAACAACTTTAATTTATAGGAAACCAGCGGGATTATTTATGTATTTACGAACAGCAAATCTTGTTGACTGCCCTCATAGGCCCATTGGTGGCACCCTTCTCTTATGTGCTTAATGATTTGGACATCGCTGCAGGTGCATTATGAGGAAGATAACTTACCCCATTTGTGCAACATATATTCACATCGACCATGTTAAGTTCTGATCAGGTTAAGTGTGCACCAGGTCTTATGCAATAGGTCATATCCAGGAGGCCTCTCTATGATGCAGGATATAATAATTGTATTTGGTTGAGTTTCCGACCATTTACGGGTCCATTTGGTGATCACGATAAACCCGATAGATGCGGCTAATTCTGCGGTTGTTAATGGGAGATTCTCTGAAACGCAGTCAACCTTTAGTTGCATCTTCGATGTAGTTATATGTCAGCAGCGCTGTATTGGTAAGGATTTTTTTATAATCTTTGGCCAATAGGTTAAGTTGGCGCATGTGTAGTGGTGCCATGTCGCTCAGCACTGATAGTCAATGGGTTGGTGTTAATTTAATTACTCCGGCGATCACTTCCATGATAATATTTAGCTTGATATAAATCTAGTGAATGTGAGCATTGTTGATCCATATTGGTGAGCAATATTCAACTATAGATAAAAAAGAGCTAAACCTAAAGACCTGAGTGTTGAGGTCAATGCTCTTAATGTTGTGTGGCAGTGTTGACTGATGTTATTTATGTTTTTTTCAGCAAATATTCTCAATTGTTTTTTAAAGCTTAACGTTCTGTCGAAAATCCCGCCTAGGTGTTTTGGGTGTTTACTGTGGTTGAGTTATGTATTATTAAATTAAACAGTAAGTGTTCTTGAATAAGTACCTAGAACATGAAATTCAGTTGGGCAGAGATAACCAGACATGTAAGCTCACACGTCGCATGGAATTAGGCTGGGCAGCGTTTGATAAAGCTATGTATTTAAATCGGATCTACCCATGTGCCTTAAAATGAAAATCTTTGACCAATGTGTGTTAGCTGTACTCACTTATGAAGCGAAAACATTAACACTCACAAAAAAGGTAGTTAATAAGATTCACTCAGATGGCTATGGAGCGTCAAATGCTAGGTGTCTCTCTGAGAGACCGAATCCCAAACGAGGAAATACGTCGTATAATAAAAACAACAGACGCTATCGAAAAAGTCGCGTCCTTTAAAATGGAATTTGGCAGGACACGTTGCCAGATTATGAGGCAACCGATGGATAAAACGTATTTTAATAATGGATGGACGCATATAGGTTGATCTTGAATGGCACAGTCTATAGACTCTGGCTATAGATACAAAATAAACTTTAAATGTGGGACTTAAAATTAGTCCTCTGAAGTCCCAAAGAATGTAATTTGCCAAAACTAGGACTCAAGAAGGGATTAAGTCCCCTTAGCCTAAATGGTACACGTTTAAATCTGGTGAATAAAGTTAAGTATCTTGGGGCAATATTAGACTTAAATCTTACTTGAAATCCGCAGAAAGACCGAATAACCAAGGGAGCGGTAACTACGTTAATAGGGTAACCACACGGGCTACGAAGGGCACACCAACGGCAGCTATAAAGGGCCCTACTGGATCTTTCTCCTTTACATGTAAGTATAAAAGGCGAGGTGAGAATGAGGTATTATATACTTCGAGAAAACCTGAGCAACGCACTGCATAGATCAGGGCATAGCAACATAATAAATGAAACTAAAGAAGTCAAATCGAGGATGATTTCTGACCATATGTCACCCAGATACAAACCTAAAGTACCTTTTCAAGTGGACCTTTACCTACGACAGAAATTGGACAGATAAAACTCTTGACTTACAAAAATATTCGCTAGTGTGGGAATTTCAACATTTCTATTCCTCTAGAAGAATATACCTTTTCAAGTGGACCTTTACCTACGACAGAAATTGGACAGATAAAACTCTTGACTTACAAAAATATTCGCTAGTGTGGGAATTTCAACATTTCTATTCCTCTAGAAGAATATACCTCTGTATTTCAGGCCAAAGTAATTATTTTGCAATATTGCAATGTGCAAGAGAAATTAACTTGATATATATGCACATATAGCCAAGCAGTCATTGAAGCTCTCATACGCCCTAAGGTGAACTCGAGGCTAGTGTGGGTATGTCGACACGAACTTGAAAGATTGGCAAAATATAACAGTGTTACAATGGTATGGGTTTCAGGTCATCGAGATGAAATGCTCGAGAATGAAAGAGCTGATGCACTTGCCAAAAGAGCATCTGCTACAAAATACTTCCAAATCTGGCAGTGAGAGTATTAAAAAGCATCGCCTGTGACCGGAAAAAGCCAGGATCCGAAGTTCAAAACATCTCACACTGGGAAAATATACACGGTCGAACACTTGACAAGATGAACATTGGACGGGCAAACAGGGCTTAAGTACTGTGAACAACAAGCAAAAGTCTGCTTAAAGTAACAACAGGCTTCCTTACTGGATATGCTTCAGTTAGGAAACACCTGCACACAATGCTTTATGGTGACTTGACCTGCAGACTCTGCAGCAAAGAACCTGATACATCTAGCCCTATCATGCATGACCGTAAGGCATTAGATCGTTGGCGGCAAACAGTTTTTGGAGACAAATATATCATCCAAATGTATATGGTACCCATTGACTAGACCTGTATAAGCTAGTACAGGGTTCAAAAATTCTGGAATGGGTATCACAAAGGAATTGAAGATGTACAATAAACTAATTTGCTGCAATACGACCAGTAGATAACAGACGGCTTCCAAATAAAAAGTGTTTTTGAGCCCAAATTGTTGTCCAGATTTAAATAAGTTACTTGGGTTTTCTAGGTTTGAATCTCATCAATCTTGCGATGGGTCGAAATCTTCATTTTTAAAAGTACCTTCACAGAACTTCTAGATATTTAACTTATAACATAACATAACATAACATAACATAACATAACAATATCTTTATTTTTAGAAAATAATATACATTCCGTGAACATAAAATTATTTAAAAAAAAACAGTGTCACAAACGAAAATATTATTTACTTATTCCTAACCGTTACATATACAAATAGTCCTCCACAGAATATGGCTCAAGAGCTACCAGTAATTTAAATATTTGATGTTTATACAAACTTAATCTTTCCTCCCTTTTAATAGGTTCAGGCAGTTTATTAAACAATTTGTTATACTTAACCTGTGTATTGGAATTTTATAATTATATAACCTGGTATTTACTATACTATTGGGCTCAAAGTTCCTAAAGAGTATTTTATTCTTATATAGAAACAGTAAGCATTCTTGAATAAATACAGCGTAAACTGTTAAAATATTATTACTCCTAAAATGCCTTCTACATGATTCCCTACTTTTTAAGTCAAACATAACTCTGATTATTTTGTTCTGAACCAGAAATACATTATTTATGTCCCTACTGTGGCCAAAATTTATTAGACCATATCTAAATTTTGCTTCAAAATTAGCATGATACACTGTTTTTAATGAGTTACTATTCATGTATTTTTTTAGAACTCTAAAGCTGTAAATCACTTTACTCAAAGACATACATAACTGGTCAACATGTTTATCCCAACATAAAAAACTGTCAATATATAATCCTAAAAATTTGGTACTGCTGCTAATATTTAAAGTGTCATTATTTACAATAATACTGTTTGGCATATCTGAATGTGCATAATTTGTCTTAAACAAAAGAAGATCTGTTTTATTTTGATTTAAAACCAACCTATTCATAGAAAACCAGTCTTTAGCTTTCTGGAACTCTAAACTAGCATTAACGCTTAGAACAGACATGTCTTTACCACTGACTAAAATGTTTGTATCATCTGCATAATTTGTTATGCTGGAAGTAGTATTAGCCACTAGACCATGAAGATCATTGATATAGATCACAAACAGTAAAGGACCAATCACACTTCCTTGTGGTACTCCAATATTGATAGTGCTTTCAGATGAGATGCCTATTTCAGTGTTTTTATGTATTTTTACTAAATGTCTCCTATTTGCCAAGTAGGACTTAAACCAGTTCAATGCTGGTCCACGTATACCATATTTCTCCAATTTATCAAATAATAGGTCATGCACTAAACAGTCATATGCCTTTGATAGGTCCAAAAAGAGACCCAAAGCCATATGACCAATCTCAGTACATTTCAAAATATCCCAGACAAATTGAAAAATCGCAGTCTGAGTTGATTTTTCCTGTTGATAACCATGCTGATTTGCACTAATAATATGACATTTTGTTAAAAATTCTGTTATCCGCCTATACATAGTCATTTCTAAGATTTTTGAAAAGGAACATAGAAGGCTAATTGGTCTATAGTTATTAATTAATTTAGGATCACCCTTTTTGTAAAGAGGTGTTACTATGGCAGTTTTCAGGCATTCAGGAAATACACCAGATTTTAGTGAATTATTTATGATTGTAGTGAGAGGATTCGCTATCTCCTTTATACACAGTTTAAGGATTTTAGTGGTTATTTCATAAATTCCACAACTCATTTTGTTTTTTAAATTTTTAGTTATATCCATAATTTCAGTTTCTGTCACAGGTGCGACAAACACTGAATTTATGTTAGTTGCAATGTTGTCTTTATATTCAGTGTATTGTAATTGAGATAAAGTGTTATTTAAAGCAGTATTTAAGTGGATCATGTATTTATCAGCAATCTCTTGAGGACTACCATCTACTTTTATTGAATTTACACTTTTTAATTGACCATTAATTTCACTAACAATTTGCCACATGCATTTATTTTTGTTGGCAGCTTCAGACATCCTGTTTTCATATAGCTTTGATCGTTTTGTTATTAGTTTCTTATTATATTCTTTTTTTACCTGTCTATAGGAATCATAGAATTTATGGTTAACTCTGCTCATTGTCAACAAGATGTCTAAACGAGTATTACATTCTATTATCTCTGGATCATCTCTTTTATTAAGGCCTTTTTTACGTTGCCTAGAATCTAACTTCTTAAAAGGAAAGCACTGATTGAATATATACAGAAACTGATTTAAGAAAGTATTCCATTGAATATGTATTCCATATTCCATATAAAAATGTATATTAAAAGAACATGTAAAGGTTCTGTAGGTTTTTTGAATTTTCTTTAAAATGGTAGGGATTTTGTTTGTGTCAATAAACCCCAATCATCGGAATGGCCAAACTTTAATGATTTTGCTATCGGCATGTTTGCGATGTAAAATCTTAAAAGCAGTGAAGTAAGTACTAAGCCTTGTGGCAGACCAACTTTGAGTTTTCTGGAGGTGCTAATATCTGATATCATACTTACTTAAAATATTTGCGTTGAGCATTTTTTTAATAATCTTACCGGCGAATTTGCAAAGAATAGTACATAAGAATGTGGGAGTTAATAAATTATTAATTTTTACTAGATGGTGTCAAAAGCTGCTGACAGCTTTAGTTTACTTTGAAAGCCGACTTTGTAAGCACAGTTTGGGGATAATTTAGCTTATTCTGTTAAAAATTAGTATTTCATGTAGTTTATAGACAACAGGGCAATTGGTCAATAGATTTTGGGTTGTCAGCTAGCTTCCCCGGTATTAGATTACTATAACTTTTGAGCGTTTTAGAGATTCTGGGTTGTCCTCTAGCTTCCCCGGTATTAGATTGCTATAACTTTTGAGCGTTTTAATTCTCAAAACGTCTTTAAGAGCATTCCCTATTCCTTCTACTGTAAAAGAGTGAGAATGTTTGGTCACCATTGATTCAGTTTTTAAATATGTCTTTGCGTATCGTATGTGAGCTTTATCTTTGAACGCTCGTAATGTCATAATAACATAAGATGACTCTGAGTTTAGGTTTATAAATGCTTTCCGTTGTTAAAAGCTTTTAATATCTCCAAGTTTTCTTATTTGGACCTAAGCTTTCCGACATGATTTTTTAAAGTTTAAGTTTTCTACTGCCTCCGTCTACTTTTGTTGTCGCATTCAGACTAATAATAAGTTGATCTGCGATATCTTGTTCTGAAGTTTCAAGAAAATTTTGGTATAATATATCACATATTCTGATATAATCCCATCACATACTCTGATATAATATATCATATACCTTGCGGTCCATATGTATGGAATAAATTCATTTTTAGCGTTATTATGTACCTACTATGTGAAAAAACCTGAATCAGGTCGATTTTTATTCTTAAATTGACAATTTACGGTATAAAAATATTCTCCGCCTTCAGCACCCCCTTTGAATTGTAAGCAACCCCTCGAAAATTTTAAATAACAAAGAGGGTCGTGTGGCACCTTGTTAGAAAGGGATTTTAGTCCTCTGTTCATCAATATAAAGCTTTTTGAGTTTGTGCAATTATAACTGAGAAAATTGAATTTTACAATTAAATTAAATGTTCAACTTGACCACCATTATTCACTTCTTGACAATAACCGAGGTGATTTTGGAATTCTCGTACAACATTTTGTATTACCTCGGGGATTATTTTGTTAATTTTTTCCGTTATTATAACTTTTAAATCAGCAATATTGCCTGGTCTATTAAAATATACTTTAGAAATAATCAGGTATTTTCGTAGCTGTTCTGCTAAACATTAGGGAAAAAACTTTGAAGATAATAAAATATTAGTTAAAAAGCCAAATAAACAATTGATATGAATCTAGTAGGCTGCTGTCATTTAGTTCTTTAAAGTTGCTAAAGGACGTCGGTATAATATTTGTGCGCGTAATAAATTTAACTATAGCTCATTTGTCTGAAACTCAAAGAATAGACATTTTAATTATGATTGGTTGTGATAATAAAACAAGAACTCAAATGGAGGTTTGTGAAATGTTTATTAAATACCACCCTTGCAAAGTTAGGTTGGTTCAGAAGTTAATTGAAGATGATCCTGATAGAAGGCAAGAATTCTTTGAAATGATTATGGACAGAATGAACGCATGTTTGCAGTTCATAAACAAAATAGTTTTTTCTGACGAAGAGACGTTTCATTTAAACGGAGCGGTTAACTAACAGAACTGTATATATTGCAGCAGAGAAAATCCTCACTTGGCGTGTGAGACTAACATGCAATATCTCCTAAAAACATTAACGTTTGGACTGTTATCATTAACATTCAAATTATTGGTCTTTATTTTTTTGAGGACACAGCTGATGTGAGGTTTATCTGGATTTTTTGATTAACTTTTTAGTGCCTACATTAAGAAGATTTTTTCCTAATTTTAATTATCCAAATGAGATAGATCGATTTTTTCCAATAGGTGGATTGGATGCGTGGAACGATCGAATGGCCGGCTAGATACCCCGATTTTACTCCTCTAGATTACTTCTTATGGGGTTATATAAAATCTAAAGTATATTTTAATAGACCAAACAGTATTGCTGATTTAAAAGTTCGGATAACGAAAGAAATTAACAAAATAACCCCCGAGGTCGTACAAAATGTTGTACAAGAATTCTAAAATTGCATCGGTTATTGTCATGAAGTGAATGGTGGTCATTTTGAACATTTAATTTAATTATAAAGTACATTGAAAAATAGATTATAAATAATATGTGACATTATTATCTTCATTCAACCTTAAGTTTTGTGATAGACATTATCAAAATTTTACATCTTAAAAATCAATTTTCTCATTTATTAGTGTACCAAACTTCAAAAACTTTTTATTGCTAAAGAGAGGAGTAAAATCCATTTCTAACAAGATGCCATACGACCCCCTTTGTTATTTAAAATTTTCAAGGAGGTGCTTATAATTCAAAGCGGGTGCTGGAGGGGTATATTATTTTCATACTGTAAATTGTCAATTTAAGAATAAAAATTAAACTGTTTCAGGTGTTTTTCACATAGTACATAATAACGCTAGAAATGAATTTATTCCATACATATGGACCGCATTGTATAATGGATTTGCTAAAAAAAACAAAAAATCGGAAATCAAAACCTGGACTATTTTGTAATGCTATCACAAAACTTTTAGGACCATAACTTATCAATTCTCTTCAATTTTCTTCCATTCTCTTCGTTCCTTGGTTTTTACTCTTAAGTTTTGAATATATTTTTTTTGGGTCCTTGTCCACCTCATTGAGCCATCGTTGTTTGTGTCGTTTTACTAGTTTTTTTATTTGTCAACTGTGTTTCTCTCAATTTCTTTCCAAAGTTTCAGTGTCCTACAAGTGAGCTGCAGTAAGCTTTTTCATTCTATAATAATTGTGTATAATCTTCTAATGATAATTAATTTCTACTCGAAAAAGGTAACTACGATAACAAACTAAGAAAATATTAATACAAATATATTGGAATAGCTTACATGAGAAGTTTTATTATATATTTTACCAGTTGATGTATATTTGTTATTGCTGCAGAATTTGCAAATATCTCATATATTATTATACATATTTTTAAATATATTATAATTAATTACTATTCGCAATAAACATCTATAGTAATTTTTATGAAATAAGGTGAAAGCAATTTGATTTCTTGTGTTACAAGCGCAAAATTAAAAATAATTCAGCTCTTATTAAAAATTGCCCACTTTTAATATTGTTATGTAAATCCTGTAAAACAATTGAGGTAAATATATTTTAGTTCTCATGAAAATGCAAGTTATAATTAATATAACAGTGCAATTATTTATAAATTCATCACTTCGTTTTTTGTATTGTTTTAGATAAAATTGTCTCAGCCTGATTGAGTTGAAATTGAAAAGAGAATTATAAGATATTGTAAATGACACATAGTGCCTATGTGGTTGAATTATAAAATTAAATAAAAAAACTATTTATAGGATATCATTTTAATTACTTTTAATTATTTATAGCTACTTAATTGAGCTGTTCTTTATGTTACTAGACTTCTATTAAATTATTAATTGATTTATATTAACTTTTTTAACTATTTTCACCCATTCTCCATGTTCTACTCGAATAAGAGGTGCTTTTACTGTTTATCTTTTGAGCTTTCTTAAAAGCAAGTGAAGAGGCGGGATCTCTTAAGACACAATCTGGAAGAACAAACGTCTAAGACAAGACACAAAAACAAGAATCTATAAACTAGCAATTAGACCTATATTAACATACACGGCGAAGATAAGACCTGACACATCTAAAACGAGACAACTACTAGAAACAACAGAAATGAAAATACTTCGACGAATATCAGGAAAAACTCTGTTGGATAGGGAGAGAAGCGAAAACATAAGAAGAGCATGCAATATAGAAGACATAAATGGATGGGTATAAAATGAAAACAGGAGTGAAACGAACACATTAGTAGAATGGCAGAGAATAGAATAGTACGAATAGCACAAGATAAGTAACCAAATGGACCAAGAAGTATTGACAGACCAAGAAAAATATGGTGCGATAATTTAAACAATTTAGGAGGCTAATATCAAAGAAGAAACAGGCTTTAAAGCCTATATACGAGAAGGTAAAAGAAGAAGAAGTGCTTTCTAGCAGCTTTTCATTATGACTACTGTCGTACGGCCGTAGTGTCCTCCTGGTTTTTAGGGGTTTCTGGACGATCTACGACCGCCGCTCTCGAAGAGGATCTCAAGTTTCGAGAGTCCATCTTCGTCTATCCGTATCTCAGTCCCATAGACGAGAGTCCTCATCTACGTATGAGAAGCTCGCCGAGAGTCTGTGGTAGGTGAGGGGACACCGGCAATCAGAATTCTCTAACAGTTCGAGCTCTTTTACAGACAATATTCTTACAATGACTTAATATTTGTGTTAGAATTCTGATGCGTGGTGTATATCTCAAATTCCACAGAGATGCCGGCCTTCTCACTTCGTGTTGCTACCTTTTGCTAACAGTAATTCCTATAGTTACCATTTGCATAAGGTTTCTGGAGACGAAGTGATATTGCAGCTCGACCTGATCGGAAAAGCAATTACAAGTCCCCGTCAGGGCTTTCATTCGCTCTTTACCGTGACACGCCCAAATAACGCTGTGGTCAGTTCGACACAATTTGAAATAGTTCTAAGACCAATGTCTTTTCTATCTCACAAAGTCGTGTTCTACTGCCAGGAAGCGTTTTGTAGTCGACACGCCGGTTCTCGTACTCTTGATAATTTAACTTCTAAATTGGATAATTATTTTTGGATTCGACGTCTTCGATGATAGCAGGATATTGGTTAAATAATAAAACTCAAAGTAGCGTGGTAGCACACCGAGCCAACAAGGTCTAACGGGGCTAGTAGTGTATGACGACTGGATCCCGATCGGAAGATGTGCTGCTCTTTTATACACATCGTGTTTGGGAATTTGCAGCAATCTTCCGCCGAGAGGCCAATGACAGCGTAGTTAATAATGAGAGTTGTGATTGGCCGGCTAAAGTAACAATCTTTGTCGTGATTGGTTACCTTGGCGACACTACTCAGTACTTTTGTCACCATTTAACCTAATAAAGTAGCTACTAAGCGGTTGTTATGTTTTTTTTACAGTAAATCTAGTTTGATGCCATTTCGTTGTTATCCCATTTTTTATACTTAAATCTCTAATTTTCTTTCTCTTTTTATGTTTTGTCATATCATTAGTGTGTACTTTTTTAGGCAGCTTACTAAATAGAATTTATAAATATCTCTACTTATTATTTTAACCCTTCTTCATTGGACAATGGAAAAGAGAGAGTCATTTTTGCTTCTAGGTTTAGTTTCATTCCCTTCCTTGGTTGTGAAAGGACCTCGACATGGTGAAAGGGCGGAATAATTGGTCTTGGTTTCTAATAAGGTGAGGGGAGCACGACAGATGAAACCAAAAACAGTTCAACAAGCGTACGGCGTCGGTGCACCGGGTGGGCGTCAGACTTTTTCACCGGACGCTAAAAGAAGCAGCAATCATTCCCAATCTGATTGTTCCAACCCTCGACAAAAACTTAAATTTTCATAGCTACCTCAAGTCTACGGCATAACTTACAGTCACCAAATGATTAATGACCAACATATCCACAGATACATCAGACCTGAACTCCGAGTACAATCAGAAACTATTCCTTACCATAACTAATCCTTTATCCTTTATATCTCTACCTGTAGCGTAAGCAGCTACACTGATGGATACTAAGCGGTATACGAGCGTTACTGCCACTCTTACCGGAGAAAACGGTGACAAATCAAGAAAAGTAAAGCTCGACAAAAAATCCGCAATCCCGGTTCGGGAGCCACCATGACGAGGGGATGAATGTCTATGCGGCAGTATTTATAAACGGTGCCCTCATGAACGCTGATTATCTATTCATTTACTGCCATAGTAAGATAGATCTATCAAACTAGGATTATTATTTTTTCCGAGCAAAACCAAATAAATAAATTTCCAGAAGGACTTCCACCTCCTTGTCCCAAATTTTAATAAACAATTTTCCACTATATATTGTTAATTAATGTAAAATTATGACATTTAACTCCAGATTTAATTGGAAAAATTGCATCTATGAACTTATAACCAATTGTTTTAAAATGCTGAACTTCTTAAAACGCTTAGTCATTTTCAATGGGGTGCCAATGACACTTCTTTATTAAGAGTCTTCAGAGCTCTCATCCGATCTAATCTCGACTACGCTAGCTTTATCAATTCCTCTGTTCACAATAACGCACTCCGTCTATGTCTAAGTGCCTTTCGCTCTAGTCGTATCAAGAGCGTATTACGTGGAACCAATGAACATTATCTTACCTTAAGATGATAAACTCTTCTACTTTCATATGCTGCATGAACATCTGCAAATACCTTCAATCCCGTTCATTCCCTTATTTTCACAGTACCCTCTTTTTCCAATAATAGTGTCCAACATCTGATTATAAAAACTATACCTACTACAATTAATTACTCAACTACTTATAAATATTGATCTCCGTCTTGACTAGTTTATTTCCTCTACCTTTATTTAACCCCTTGGCTAAACATCTTACTTCAATATATACCTTACTCACCATCGTTAACAAATACGAATCTCCTAACAGTATTATAAAGAAAGCAAACTACCACTGGTGTTGGCTGGGTAGTCACCACTAAACATGAACGGTTACCCATTTTGGTTACCCTTAAAATACAGCATTAACTTCTTCTTCTTCAAGTGCCATCTCCGCGGCGGAGGTCGGCAATCATCATAGCTATTCGGACTTTTGAGACGGCTGCTCTGAAAAGTTCATTGATGTTCATCCGTACCACTCTATCAGGTTGCGCAGCCATGACATTCTACGCCTCCCTATGCTTCTCTTTCCTTGGATCTTTCCCTGCATAATCAGTTGGAGCAAGGTGTATTTCTCTCAACGTGTAATATGTCCGAGATATTCTAATTTTCTTGTTTTTATTGAATTTAAAATTTCCATTTCTTTGTTCATCCTTCCCAGAACCTCTTTGTTTGTGACGTATTCTGTCCATGATATTTTCAGAATTCTTCTGTACACCCACAGCTCAAATGATTCCAGTTTTTTTATTGATGTCGCATTCAAGGTCCAAGATTCCATTCCATAAAATAAGGTCGAAAAAAACATAGCACCTCGCCAACCTAACTCTTAGTTGAAGTTTTAAATCCCTGGTACATAGAACTCTTTTCATTTTGTTGAAATTTGCTCTAGCCTTTTCTATTCTTATTTTTATCTCCTGATTGTAATCATTTGTGGAGTTAATCATTGTTCCCAGGTATGCATATTTGTCCACTTGTTCGACGTTGGTTTCGTTTATTAGAAGATTCTCGTTATTTCTTTGAGTTTTCGATATTCTCATAAATTTCGTCTTTTTGACATTCATTGTTTGACCATACTCTTTTTTATACTCTGCTATTCTGGTCACCAGTCTCTTAAGATCTTCAATGTTTTCGGCTAAGATCACAGTGTCGTCCGCATATCTAATGTTGTTAATGGGAACTCCATTTACCTTTATTCCAGCTGTTTCACCCTCAAGAGCTTTTTTCAGGACCTCTTCGGAGTAGGCATTGAAAAGAATTGGCGACAATACGCATCCCTGTCTTACTCCACATCTAATTTCAATTTCTTCTGACAGCTGTTCGTTAACACGTACTTTTGCTCGCTGTCTATAGTATATATTTGATATGATCCTGAGGTTGTTGTAGTCAATCTTCTTTGATTTCAGGACATTCATTAAATGTTTATGTCGTACTTTATCGAATGCTTTATTATAGTCAATAAAACAGCGTTAATACAGGTTTTTAAATGCATCTCCCATCAAAACAGATATATTTCCATTTATACAGATACCCTTTAATCTACATATTAAATCAATACCATTTGCACTGACCACTGATTGGTTCAAAACATTAATGACGTCTCTACCAAAATTTCTCTGATCACGATGTAACTGTCTCTCTCATATGGCTTGTTGCTCATACAGCAAAAGAGCAAAACAACTCCAACCGTTTATTGGTCATCCCTCTCTTGACTTCTTATGACTCATTGACTAGAATAGAAGCATCGACTATTAGAGGATTTCGAATTAACCACACCAAACTTACCCATGTTTTCTTTATGTACTCAGGAAGGCCATAATTGTCAATATTTTATATTCCGTAGAATAATTTATCGTTATCCTACAATAATTACGAAAGGTTATAATGACGCTTACATTAAATTATGGAAATTATAAAAAGAAAAATTTTATTAAAAAAAATTATATAAAAAATATTATATTAAGGAAAATAATAAAAGGAATGTTTCTGGTACTTTAGTATTTAGTTAAAATAAACAAAATTTAAAACGTGAAAAATATCATACGTTTTTATTATAATGTTTAATTTCAACAAAATGTTTAAAGGCAACTATCTCAATTAAATAATAAATACTGACATTGGCACTTCTTGCACTAAGCCACAGAATTATATCCACAATTCAATATTCATATATTTTAGTTTTTCATCTTTATTAAAAAGAACAATGCAACTCCGTATGTTGAGTATATCATTTCATCTTCATTTATGCAATCCATCATCATTATTGCCAACAATTATACGCTTCAGAGAACTTCCTTTATTTGAATAGCGACTTAAAATACCGCAATAATTGAATAATTATTAATTCTATAGACAAGTCACAGTTCGATATTTTAGAAAAGTTGTGGTTCGTTTTCTTTAATGGACGGTAACTAAGAGAAGATGAATTTTTGAATGAGAACTGACTTGTACTCGATACATGCTAGTTAGGTAAGACTCTGTTTCTCTGTTTTGCATTTGCGTTTTATCTTTTTTTAACGTTTCTACCATGTATCTCTTTAAAAAAATATATGGTGGCACATTTTTATGTTTTTACTATGGGTTAATACAGTGATTCTCAACCTGTGGGGCGCGCCCCCCTAGGTCCCTAGGGGGCGCGGTATTATTAATGGGGGGGCGTGAGCCTATTCGAAAAAAACATCAACAACATTGGCTAATTTACTAAAATCAAAGCAAAACAAAATTCTTACAAAATAAAAAATAAAATACACATGAACACTGATATAACAGGTATAATTATAAAGAGCACTGAACACTAAATTATGAACAAGTTTAATAAAAAATCAGTTGACTTCGTTGAGCTTGTTTTGTAGAGGAAAGTTTATCGAAACGGGGTGTAATATTAGAAATAGACGTTCTCAGTTCTTTTTCTACATTTAGCTATGATCTATATTTGGTCTTCAAAGCAGCCACCACAGAAAATCCTGTTTCGCAAAAGTAGGATGTTGAGAACGGCAATAGTATACGGAACGCTCTGGTTTTCAGTGCAGAAAACTCATCATTTACTCCTGCCCAAAATTCAAGGAGTAATTTATTATTAAACTGTTTCTTGATTTCATCATTTGCCGTGAAGTCAATGAAGGTTTCTTCTTCGGCAGTAGAGAGCCCTTCCGGTGTAATTTGGAATGGATTTTTAACCCACTCGTAACTACGTATTAATTTTTGGTCGGCAAAAAAATATCTTTTAAAATTTTTAGTCAGCATCGCTAAATGATTTTCAATGGTTACAAAAACAACTTTCACGTGTTGTTTTTCAACCTTGTAAGTTTTAATATATTCATCCTAATTTGCAAACATTTCTAGGTTGTTTTGCTTTAAATTTCTGCTCCACGATTCCAATTTTTTACAAAAACCATTAACTTTATCACTCGTATCCAATATATGTTGAAGCTGAATGTTCAAAATAGGTATTTAGTTTCTCGAATATGTCAACCAAGTAGCTCAATTTCATCAAAAATAAACTATCTCGAAACATCTCGGCTTCCGGTTTATTTTCTTCTTCTAGAAAAATAGCGATTTCATGTCTTAATTCAAAAACATGTTGTAAAAATTTCCCTTCGTGATAACCATCTTGCCTCACAATAAAATAATAATGCTGAATGTAATGCACCCATGTCTTTACAAAGTGCAGAAAAGATTCTGGTTTTCAAAGGTCTCATTTATATGTAATTAACTACTGTTACAACCGTTGTTAGCACAATATTCAGGCCAGGAGACATTTCTTTGGAAACCAGAGCTTCTCTGTGGATCATACAGTGTGTCCATATACACATTGGAGACTTTTGTTTCACAAGCGCTTGTAGACTATGAAATTTTGCGGACATTGCACGAGCACCATCTGTGCATATTCCGACGCAATTCTTCCACTCTATTTTTGCTTCATTTATATAATCGTTTACTGATTATACTGATACTTTACGACTGACTAAGGTCTGGGTCTGAGGAGGAGAGAGGAGAACTCGGAACTCGGAACTTCTCGCGAAGAGAGACGATCGGTTCTGGATCGGTGTTGCCACATATCAATAAAGTTACTTATTCTCGGTAATTTGGTAATTAAGGTTTTACTGTGAGTTTAGTGCAAGGGCGGATCCAGAAAGACTGGCTAAAAAATTTGACAAATAAATATACTTTAATAACGATAAGGTTTGATTGTCTTTAGGGCACTTAAGTGTGTGAAAAGTGCCTTAAAAAAATTTCGGTACCACCGAAAAAAGTTCATGTACCACCACCCCCCTAAAAAACGGTCCTGGATTCATATATTTTTATTGTATGAGGGGGGATGCGGTGAAAATAATTATATAAAATTGGGTCACAACTGGTAAAAGGTTGAGAATACACAATAAAGATGCACTAGGAATAAAGACTATGGAGAAAGTAAAGTATGGAGAAGAATATGTATTATCAATAAACATCAAGAAAACTAAATTTATGATGATATGAAAAACCCAAAATAATGATGAAAGCCATAAACAGCCATAAAGATTTATACATAAACCCATATCATGATTTTTTTTTGAAAAATGCAGAAACCTAAAATTAGAAATTAACTTGTTTTCCGAAAATCTCTGGTTTAGAAAATATTACATTTAGAAAATAATGAATCCAAAGTCTAAGGATACTGTGCATATAATTTACCGTTCTGTTAAGTATTTAAAATTTACATACGAAATTAATAAAGGTAATAGCTAAACAATCATCGCAGTGGTAATGTCATAAGTGTAACACAGTGGCGTAAGGAACATTGAAAATTTAATTTGTTTAAGGTTGAAGGTAACTGACATAATTCTCACAGTAACAAGGTGTAAGAACACCAAAGAAATGATTGCTTCATTTCGTCCGTTATGACCCAATTATACATTTAAATGTCTGCACTATTGCATAGTCGACTTGCTTTGTTTATTTGTTTTTAAAATGAAGTGTTTTGTTTATACAAAAAACACATTAATATAATATCTTGAGAAATATGTGTTTACTATATAAAATACATTGCATTGTTTCTAAAGTTTTTTGTTGATCATTAATCATTATATAAACAAATTTTATGTAATTTAATTATTGAATCGTATAAGTTTTGTTAGGTTACTATATAATCTCAGTTTTTGAACTGGATGATGGATGCTATATGGCAGTTGTTCCCAAAAAGGTGGGTCGTTACCACCTTAAAGAGCTGAGAGATGAAGCGAAATATTCCGTAAACAATACTTTTTTTACAAGGATATTAAATTTATTTCATAGCCTAAATAAAAACGTGTCAAATAAACATATAACGCCATAATTATCATAATATTGTTGTCGTTTCTTTTTAGGAGTGTAATCTTGACTACCTCGTAGAACATAAATAATAATTTAATCACTTTATAACATTTTTCCCACTTTATATCAAAATATTTTACAAAGTAAAGAAGTACATAATAATTCGACATAATAATGCCTATTTTTTTGGAAACTAGCTTTTAAAACGTGTACTTTGTATTTGATACGTAAACATCAGTCATTTTTGAGTTCTAAGTGATTTCTCACTTTCGTTTTAATACCAGTCATTGATTAAAAACTCACCTCGCAGAAGTAGTATGTGGCATACGGAACCAAATATTTGAGTAATTACTATTTTAATGGAAGTCTAAAATAAGTTTATTGGCGTTTCAATTTCCACTTCGGAAATCGTTCTTAAAATAAAAACATTATTAAATCAAACAAATTGTGTTTTTTGTTACTTGGTGCAAAATTCTTCTAATAATTAAATTTTATCTGACTCATTTATATGGACAATTTGGACATATTATACATTTTAAAGTAGACGACTTCAAAATTATATTGTTAATATTGCTGACTTTCTTTCCTGGAAGGACTATTTTTAAGATAGTTTATTCTATTTCATGAAAACAACTTTAACTTAAGAATATCCATTAGAAAAAATGGTATCATGTGATTCGTCTTTAAAAGAAAATCAAATGCCATGATCAGCATAGATTCGTCATTAACCCGGTATCTAGTTTTGTTGCTATCATGCAACATCATATTTAAAAGCACCTAAGTCAGTTTCTACTATATATAGCTGTTATGTGACAATAATAACTGTAAGCAACACGTCATGTTAGTTATATAAAACTAGTGGCGACGCCTAACATTCAACAGAGATATTTAAAAAAAATAATATGAGTACATAGGACACCAATAGAGGTCTACGTGTAAGTGGATGTGTCATATTTTTTATTGCCAAACGTTTGTTAGGAGAACTCTAAGGTTAGCTTTTTATTCCGTATATAAACAATGGCTTTTCTTCTTCTTCGCGTGCCATCTCCTCTAAGAAGGTTGGCAACCATCACGGCAATTCGAACTTTCGATACCGCTGCTCTAAAGAGGTCAGCAGAATGCAGTTAAACCAAGCACTTAAATTATTCAACCAGGAGATGCGTCTTCTTCCGCGACTCCTTCTACCCTGTATTCTTCCTTGCATTATTAATTGCAACAAGTTATAACGTCGCCCCTCATGACATGTCCCAGATATTGCAGTTTTCTAACTTTAATTGTTTAACAAAGGTTATTTTAGTTTAATTCTGTGCTTTTTTGCTGTATACGGTAAGTAATCATATTTATTTGTTGAATCAAAATTATGTAGCTCTCAGACAACATTGTCAGTTAAGTAATTTAGTTTTTTTTCTTAGTATAAGATTTCGCTATGGAAAATTTAAATAAAATATTAACTAACTACCTTTTTTTATAAAAGAAAAGTATGAAGATAAAGATGTCGTGTATTGTTTCTGTCGACCTAATCTCTCCGATTTGACTGACACTGAGGAGTATGATGAAGAAATTGAAAACATCAATATAAATCAAATTGTTGCAGACTCAGATAAAGATGATTGAACTCATAATCATTAACTGTTAACTAAAGGAGAGGCTAATCAAACGAATGAAGAAGTCAAGCATGAAGAACCGCCAAAAAAAAGTAGTGGAGTCAGTATATTATAACTGGTCTGATAGTGACATAAAAACCATTCCATTCGAAAATTCAACTACAGACAATAATGCAGTAGAGGTAGCCTTGCCTCTTGAGTATATTAAGAGTAAGAATATTGTATACCAGACAAATTTATACTGTACACAAAAAACTAGGGTAGGGGTCATCACAAACACTTCCGAAATACCAGACTTTTTCTTCATTTTGATTTTTATGGGGGTAATACAGCTGCCAGCAATAGAAGATTATTGGGTCACTTCTTCAATAATTCTTCTTGTGAACTAGTTAGGTATTTGTGCAACACTGGAAAGATCAAAGTAAAGCAAGGCCGTCCATCAAGTACGGAAAATAGAGATAACATAATTCGCCATCCTCTTGCTGTAACACCTGATGATGCTACCAGAATAGATGCGTTAGATCACTGGCCACTTTATACCGCTAAAGAAAGATGTAGATTTTGTAAATCTGGCTATATAACGGCGCAGTTTAAAAAATGTAACATGCGGCTTTGTTTTACATCGAACAAAAATTGTTTTTTATCATTCCATCGTTAGAATTAGGCCTATATTTATCATGTTTTTGTCTTAGGCTAATTAAATCAATAAAATGTATTTTAGTTAAACAGGTAATTACATATGATTAACTAAATTTTAAGATCTTCGTTAGTGAAGTTAGTACCAAATAGTGTTTCTTGACTGACAATGTTGCTTCTAGGCAACAAATTCAAAAATTGCTTTCCCCTTGCTCCTTCCGATTTTTCTGTACCACCAGGATGTTATTGAGTGTTATATAAGATTATGTACCCAATAAAATAATTTTACGACATCTATTTTTGGTGTTGCTAGATACCAGGTTAAGAGATTCATTCAATTCGACTCTAATTCTTACCTTTCTAGAAACACGATAATAAATAGCTTTTCGAAATTATATTTGGGTTGCATTGCACACGGTACCATTTTTAACTCTGTGAAGATTTTTAATAATCTCCCTAGATTTTCTACTCTATCAAAAAATCTGACAAATTATTTAGAACTATTTATATAAACGTTTATTTTTAAAATTAACAAAACAAAATACATATTTAATAGTGACCATGAGGATAGGCACCTCCATGACCTGCATATCCATAATCGTACGATACAGGAGCATGAGGAACTGGAACAACTGGAGCGGGTGCTGCATGAAGCGAAGGACCTATTTTCTTCACAACAGCATTAAATCCATTGACATCGTCGGCTGAGTAGTCAACGACACGAACAGAACCATCGGGCTCTACAACAGAGTAGGAACCCTTGACGACACCGCCATCTCTTATCTCGGATTGTGATTTTTGATCACCCGTTAGTCCGTCTGCTACACCATAGTTGTAGGAATATTTTGGATGAGCCTTAAAAAAGGAAAAAAATCAAATTTAAAAAACATACATGGCAAATTCCGTATTAGCATTATTTATTAATGGCACTGAATATTGGGCAAATGCAGAAATAAAAATGCATAGACGGCTAAGTGCAATAGCAAAAACTAATAGAAGAAAGATTTATTAAATTCGTGAAAATGTAGATGTGCCAGCTATTGATGCAAAGAGTATTGATAGAGCGTACGTTTATTGCGAAAATTTCATGTTTCTTTAACAATAAAGACAAACAGAAAGCCGATTCGGAGAGAAAGACCCTAAAAGACCTGGTAAGAGACAAATAAACGAGAAAAATTTGGTAGTTTATATTAAGATGACACATAAAGAGATTTGTGAATAATTGTTATAAGAGAAAAGCACTCTAAACCGACTGGTAATAAAATGAAACAATAGAAAAATTAAATATGCAGTTCATAAGATTAGATTGAGATCGACGCCTAAATGTTTAAACTTTCACCTACGAATATCTCTGTAGCTTCCCTACTTTAGTATTTAAACCGCCTTAACATAAAATAACAACAACGATATTTGTCAATAAATACAAGCAAGAACTAATAGTAACAATAAGTACTTTTACATAAGGAGTTAATGGATTAGGATGCGTCTCAAATAGCCTCTCTTACTCTATTATTTACTTCACTTTCAGAAGTGGTAGCGAGTGGACATAACATTTAGAATTAAGGAAGTGTAATTCAATCGTCGATCAAAAACTAACAAAGAAGGGAACAAACCTTGACATAAAAACTGGCACACCTCGTTGGGGATATGCTATAGTTAATATATATGCTATTTCATATCCTTATAACCCCACCTAGTTGGGGTTATAAGGATATGAAAAAAAGATTGAATAATCTACTATTGAGTCAGAATAAAAAGGGAATGCGGATAAAACCTAAGCTATGAAATAAGAACATTGTTTTTGGCATAATACGGACCGTATTGAGCTGTACAGACTCAAAATAACTAGAAGTCCATAAAATTGCTACAAAAATACATGGACGTCATGACCATATGGAAGATGAGAATAACAAAATCGCGCAGAATGAAGATAAAAAATTATTAAGTTTTCAATCAGAAGAAGAGAAAGGACAGAAAAGTGATTTAATCTAACCCTTTTTCTCGGTGCCTTCAGCAACTGAAGAAGCAGATGGAGAGACCAACGACATGTTCTATAAAATACTAAAATACCAGTATACCTTTGCATATAAAATCTTTGTTAATTTTAAACAAGCGTACGATTCTATAAGCAGAGATGTATTGTGGAAGGTTATGGTGAAAATGTCCCACCATCTATAGAAGGCTGGTAAGATCAGCATAGGTGTATGTAAAAAACAAAATCAGACGGATCATAATTGCCAACACAATGTTAGAATTTTTTATTGACATTAAATCTTAAATAAAACCCCTTTTTTGTTTAAGTGTACCTTGGAAAACTAAATTAAGGAGAGGACAGAAAAAGATGACAAACGGCGTTGCTGCCGAAGGATCAAAAATATTACTGGTTCTTGCGTACGATGGGGAGACAACTTTCGAATGCACCAGAGTTACAAACCAAGTCGTCACCCTATTTGAAAATGCAGTCAAATAAATTGGTATTTAGGTCAACAAAAATAAGACTAGGTGGTAGTTACAAAGAATTAAAAATAAAGAGCTATACGAAATGCGTCTAAAAATGAATACACACTACTAAGAAGTCGTTAAAAAACTAAAATATCTAGGAGCAATAATAACAACCAAAAACAGATATGAAATGGAATTGGGAGCTGAGATCCGTTCAGGAAGCAGGATATATTATTACTAGCAGAGGAGCTTTCGAAGTCACAAATTTTTTAAAAAGCAGCAACAGTAAAGAAAAATAGTACACGTGAGTCCAAACTAAAGATATATAAAAGTTTCTTAGGGTAATAGTCACTATAGAAGCAAAACGTGTATTCTTTCAAGCACTAATGGAACGCAATTATTCACATTCTTTAAAAGTCAGAAAGACATTTTAGCCAAACCTATGTAATGACAATAAATAAAGGAATAAAATCAACCACAAGCTCGATGAGCTAATGCAGAACGCATACATCGTCAGATTTGTGAAGTTATAGAGGGTATTATACTGGTTTGACTATTTACAAATAATGCCATTAGTCGTGTTGTTTTAATAATACAATACAAAATAACAGATACAATGCGCAGCGTTGCATATTTGCATCACCCTGGTTTTTCGCTTCCATGGTACCCTCTAATAAATTTTAAGCTTAGAAAACAACTTGATTTAATTATGTACTACCCGTCCATCTGGCAAACAGACCTAGAATATCGTGGGCTGCACAATAATCTTAGTTATTCAGTGCAAATGGATTCGTTCACGTGGTTACACTATTTGTGATTTTGTGGTGTTTTATTTTGCTAATAACTTGTTAATTATTACCAGGGTAAGTACAAAAAAATTAATTAGCTATTTGTAACTTTAATAAAATAATGTTAGTTGATATAATAATTGAAGAATATATTTACTTATTTTGTAATTGGAAAAATAACAGTCGATTCATATTTGAATCTTTGCGATTTCGGATACATAATTGCACATAAAATATAAGAGTTGTAACATTCTATAATACGTTTGGTTTCATTGATATTATCATTTTTTGTTGCAGATGTGTCTTTTATATAAGGATGGACATAAAACAATTCGGTTGGATGAATTAGACAACGACGGTTTACTTGATTTATTAGTAAACATACCCAGTGGCAGTGAAGATGAATTAGATGATTTTAGTGACGACAATGATGAAACTGGACAATCTACAAATATGCCTGTAACTATTTCTGCGGATCTGTTGGATAAATATTAAAATCAGCGAGGCACCTAATGTCGAACATAATCAATCAAACGGATACTGTAACGTGGATAACTTAGATGACAGTGGAGATGAAGTGGAAGAAGCTGCTATCAAATCCAACGAGACTTCTACTAATGGTTTTACTAAATCTGAAGTGATGAAATGTAAGGAGTTGTTATGGAGAAAGAAGAAAAAGATTGGAAACGTACTATCAACATTTACAGTGAATAAGACTCTGCCAAATGTAATTTTAGATTTACCGACACCATACCAATTTTTTAAAAATTTTTTCGATGACGATCTCATAGAAAAAATCATTGAAGAAAGTACTAGATACAGCATTTAGAAAAATCCAGCTAAACCTTTTGAAATAACAAAGAATGACTTGGACAAATATTTGGGCATTTGTATAATAACTTCTGTAGTTTCAATACCTAATATAAGAATGTATTGGAATAATACTATTGGATTAGCAATGGTCCAAAATGCTATGAGTCAAAAGTCATTGGAAAAAATACGCTCTAATTTACATTTTAGTGATAATCAGATTGATGCAGCCGGTGATAAATTACACAGATTGCGACCTGTGATAAATTCCCTATCATCAAAATTTTTAACAATACCTATGGAAGAAATGCTGTCTATAGATGAGCAGATATATGCAACAAAAGCTCGCCACCACTTGAAGCAATACTAGCCGCTCAAACTATACAAATGGGGATATAAGCTCTTTGTGCTTTCTGAGGTTTCAGGTTTTTGTAATAAATTTGAAATATACACTGGCATGGATAAAAGGTCCAATAAAACGACTACAAAATGAAGCTGATTTGGGTGCAAGTAGCAACATGGTCGTGAGACTGGCATGGGAAATTCCTAGAAATTGTTATCACAAGTTGTATTTTGATAATTACAATACATCCGTACCTGTAATTAGGTTTTTGGTGAAACAAGGAATTCATAGTCTTGGAACAGTACGCAGAAATCGAATTCCATGTTGTAAAATGCCAACTGAAGCAGTATTTAATAAATTACCCAGAATAACCTTTGATGAATTTTTAGCAGATTATGAAAGTACAGACATAAGTAATGTTTTCTAATAAGTAAAAGAAGATCCAGTTGCCATTCCCTGCCATTGTAAAGCAATATAACCGTCATGGGTGGGGTTGATTTGCTCGATAGCACTATTGGTAGATACAAAATAAAGATGAGGTCAAGAAAATGGTACATGAGGTTATTTTATCTCCTCATTTACATAACTGTAATAAATGCTTGGCTTGTTTATCGTCGATGTTATGAAGGCAAGCCGAACCTTTTAAAACTTGCACAATTTAGAGTTGACTTAGCATGTATACTATCTACTATTGGCTCACAAAATCCAACGTAAAGAGATCGACCATCTGACTTGCAACAACAAATCGATTTTAAAAGAAAAAAAGCTAATGTTGCTCCCCTGCCAGCTCAGGCTGTCAGATTGGACAACCAAATCATCTTCCCATTTGGAACAATACACGGCTACGTTGTAAGAATTCTCTGTGTGAGAATCAAACTTTTGTAGTGTGTGAAAAGTGTAATACAGCTTTGTGTTTGAACAAAAAAAAACAACTGTTTCAAAACCTTTTATAAATCTTAGTTACTTTCACCTTACTACTTTATGCTGTGCTCCTTTGTGCGTAATGATGCATATATGCATCGCCAATAAAATATCAAATTATAAACAAAATTTTGATGGTTGATTTTTTTACTATTTTTTCCTTACTTATAATTAGTTGATCTATCCTCCTGTATTTTTTTGTTTGATAATAAAAAATTGCGCATTGTAAAGTTAAGACAGCAGAAACGGAATAATTCAAGGGTAAAGATAGATGGATATTATAAGGAAAAATCTATAAGCCATGAACATTAGTCAATTGAGAAGAAAAGAAGCTCACGCGGCTAAAAGAAAGAATATTTCTAAGGAAGCTAAAACATAAGAAGAAGCACTAAGAAATAAACAAGAAAATTAAAAACAGATCAAATAGCCAGAGTGTTCACATTTTAACAATATGATTTAAAAGCCAACTTCAAACAAAAAATTGAATTCAGAATAACAACAACATTGTTGGTTGCATACTTTGAGTAATTATCAATAATATTTAAAGTAATCGAGATGTTTGTTATTTCTTTGTTTTAAATTAAAAGCATTTCTTAATACCTACGTAATAATCAATTTCGTGCCCATTGCCTACAGCTAAAGGTATCGGACCTCCGTGGCCCAATCCGTGAACGGGGGGTGCTGCATAGCTGACACCTCCTGGGTAACCCCCATAACCAGCTATACCGGCAAAACATGGGGCACTGCTTACTACCAGCAAAAGTAGCTTAAACATAAAATAAATGATTTCTTTAATAAAAATCAATAAATTTAATAGTTTAATATTTTAATCTTTTCACAGAAGTCATTTTTTGCATGCGAAACAATAGATTATTTTATTACCCATTTACCGAATGAATTTTTGTTTTTTGTCAAAAACAAATTCTCAGATAAAAATTTTGATTCGATTTTTACGTAAAAATATTGAAAAAAATTTAGCTACGAGGAAAACTTTATTGACAAAAAAAAATTTTTGGTGCAAAATATTGCATCATGCAACAATGTAATAATAAAGTCAAACTATTTTGAAGCTACAGTATACACTATAAGTATGAAACTGCAAATAACAGTTTCTTTCTTTATTAATACATAACGGTATTGTGCATTTTGTGCACACTATATATGTTTTCCCTGTACAGCCTGGAAATTTGCATC
This sequence comes from Diabrotica undecimpunctata, assembly GCF_040954645.1. Lineage (NCBI taxonomy): Eukaryota > Metazoa > Arthropoda > Insecta > Coleoptera > Chrysomelidae > Diabrotica > Diabrotica undecimpunctata. Next base: position 114,512,557 of record NC_092810.1, read on the forward strand.
TTGATCTAGTGCTCTCATCCCAATGGAGAAAATGATCAAGGTCAAGGGAAAATGATGTCTTCTTGGGGTATTTCTTTAGTGAGTCCCTTTTTTCATTTGTTCTCGTACATCTGCTGAATGCTACTACTTGACGGTCTTCCTACTCTGTTCTGTTTAATTGGTTTTCCGGATTTGCATAGAACATTATTGCTAGTTTGGTATCCAAAAGGGGTAAATCAAATTTCTTCGCTCTTTTGGGTAATAACCAACAGTTCACGGCTGTCATGTCAACGAAATGAAAAAATATTCATAAATAATATTTCTTCGACCTGATTTTTATACGATTAAATCCTAACATGGAATCAAGGAGATCTACACCCCCCATGTAGTTGTTGTAGATTAGGACACTGTTAGGACAAGGTATTATTTTATGTATACTTTCTTGTTTGAAAAATCTTCTTTTTTCTCCCTTTGGTTCACTTTCAGCATATGTTGACGTTGTAGTAACGATTTTATTATCAAACCAGGACACTACACTGACATCCACATTGTTTATATTGGCTATTTTCGCTACCATATGACCTTTACCGCGCTGCTTCATTTCTTTCTCAGCTGACATCACAACTCCAGGAACACGATTAAGTCTTACTGTTTCCAAAGGTAAAATGCCCTCTTTGGTCAGATATATCATAAGAGGTATGATGGTAAACCAATTTTCAAAAAATAACTTGTAATGTTGATGTTTTGGTATCGAATCTGCTAATTTGACAACCACGTTGCTGCTTATACTAAGATTTGGTACTCTTAGAGGTACAATATTACTCTGGAAACTAGTAAACAAATTAAATTCATAGCTGAATCCCAAAATACCACTCAGCACAAAGTTTTTGAAGCCCGACTTATATGGTTTTTTTGGGTTATACTGCTTTAGCTGGCTTCGCGCTTTTGTTGGTATAATCTGTTCGCCTACAGCTAGAAATTCTTGTTTCGGAACCATGAGTAGTCGTTCTTTAATTTGGCTCAGAACAGGTCTAATTTTAAATAATCTGTCATGTCCATGCTGATTATTTTCAATCATGTCATCATTGTTATTGAAATGCAAGAAACGTTTTATTTCTTCGAATTTATTACAGCTCATCACATTGCTAACTGCTCGGTGGTCAATATTGTCATTGTTAATGTAAGTTGAATTATCGACATATAAATAGTAATTCATATAAATTGTTCTATTTCATACTTTTTTATATTAGCTGGTTTATCTGGACGTTGTTGCACTAAGTATAAATTTGATTGGTCTGTGATATTCTCTATAAGACTATCAGGAAAGAGAAACTTCAAAAATTGGACCTGAGTTTCTAATTGTAAAATAGTTAAAGCAGAAAACATTACTATGATCCCAAATGGAATCATCTGACTGGAAAGGGCTAAGAACATTGAGCTTATTTAATAACCGTGAATAAATGAAGGTAAGATACGAGGGTTAAGTGTTAAGGGAAGAAAATTATTTTAAAAGTACCAGACACTAAACTAAGAACATCTCTTTTGTAGGTCTGACCGTAACCTGTTACCAGTTATTGAGCTGTGTAAAGGAGACATAACAGCTGTCAAAATTAAACTGAACTGCCATGTCTTGGTTATAGAGAAGATTGTTGAATCTTTTTCTACTTTTCTATATAATTCTAAAAATAACTTTAAAAAACTTAGAAAATTTTCTAGAATATATAAAAAAATAAGCGCACAAGGCTTATTATTGCAGTCGAGTAGAACGACCCCCATACCATTTGGGTAGCGGTGTTTTAAGTAACAGAGGCAAGTTACCTTTTGACTTACTAATAGGGGCAATAATAACTGGCATGTGTCAGATGCGTTATCCTGATCTGATAAGTTATGCTTAACTATATGCTTTGAGATACTAGCTATACTATGAGCTATACTAACTATACGCTTTGAGATAAACTCAGTTAAACTGAAAGCAAAATTTTATAGATACCCTAAGACGACTGATTGAGAATCATTTAGAATCAATTTTAAAAGAAGGGTATGGAATTATCCTAAATGGACCAAAAACAACGATGATCTGAGCTAAAAGTAGTAGACTGGTTACAACATGCAATAGTCGTCTCTTTAAACTGCTCATTAAAAGAAAGTTGCCCGCCCAAAAAAGCAGTTTGGTTAAATAAGGAGCTGTCTGATCTCAAAAGGAAAACAAGACGGCTGTTTGACGGGGCTAAAAAATTACATGCTTAGTAAGCATATAATCCTAAACTGTAAACCTATAATTAGACAATCCTATCCGCTAAGGAAAGATTCTGGAGAGAATTCTGTAAAAACATTGAAGGTGTACCTGAAACTACCAGGGTTAACATCATAATCAAGAAGGAAAACATTATTAAACCTAATATAGTTAAATTACGCAATTGGAAGTATACAGACAAAGAGAAAGAGGATATAGAGGAGTGTTAACTGTCCAGGGTCGACGCAATTGGCATCATAATGATGTCTAGTTTTTGATATGAAAGAATTCGAATTCAAAAAATTAGTTGGACAGTCTCAAGACAGTATGTTTAATTTTAAAGCGCAGAAAGAATTGATTATTTAGACTAAAAACAGTTTAAATAAGATGCTCAAATTGGGATATTTTGATTTAATATTATATCCACAAAAAGAAATCCAGCGAAGTAAGTTCTTGCGACCTAGCTGGCCATTCTATGAAGCCCCTACTCCTTATCGACTGATTTGGAAATATTTTATTTAAAAATTACGAACAGTAGCATCATAATGGGGAGTAGCTTCATCTTGTTAATACCATAAAGCTTCATTTGGAATAATCGGATTATTATTATTTGGAATTAATGCAATTATTTCTGATACTATGTATTTGCTGTATCAACAAGTCTAAATATTTTGTACCAGTGAGATTTCCGTCAGTGTTGACAGTTATCTACAAGCTATAGATAAAAAAATAATATTTTTAGCAAAAAACGGATTTCTATTAGATCACTCCAATATTTCTTCGCAAAATTCGAATCTTCTATCTGAGTCGTCCTCATTTGATCCTTGCACTAAATTTATTTTGTAAGGATGCCGTTTATGTTTTTTATATCGATGGCTTACATGTAAAACCTGGTATATCTGATTAACTATATTTTTCAGGAGGCGATAAAATATATTACTGCACTTTTTATAAACATGAGTTGTTTTTTAGACACTTTAATAGCGTATTTAATAATACAAAAGAACAATAAATGTGATCTCGTAAATTATTGTTACTGTAAGACATAAAAGTTTTAACACTTAAACATAAGAGATATACAAGGGTTTATTTGCAATATTAATAAAGTAATTTTTTGTAAACTTTACTGATTTATTAAATAAAATACTTAGGTACATATATTTAAAATAATAGTATATTACTTTATGAGGCGGAGAAGCATGACTTTTCTTGACGCGCCCGATATTACGTAATAGAGGGCAAGTCAAGAATAGTCGCTTCTTTGCCGAATAAAGTATACTATTTTTTCTTCAAACGTAGCAATTTTCAACCATAAATAGTACAACTCATACGCTATTTTTACTCGAAATTAACTGCGACAACTATCAAAGTCGTCTAGATGTTAGAAATTAAAATAATTAAGTCGTCGGTGGGATTTGCGTCTCCCTGGTTACAGTTATTTGACAGTTGTTTGCAATTATTAAAGACAGTTTATTATTGTTGCAACCTCAAGCGCAAATTTAGTGCGAAAGTGGAAAACCTAAACGAAATTGAGTCCGCGGCTAATGATCCAGTTGCACGTTTGGGGACCTCCAAGTCCGATAAGAACGATAATGCTCAAAAAATTTTAAACCCTCATGATTTGCCAACATCGGTAATGATTGCTGAAAGTTGTTCTCGACCATCAGTATCATCAACAATTACCAATGCGTATCAAGAGTCGGGAACATTTTTGCATTGTTTCAATTTTGAAAATGCCTCATTAACTAATTGTACTTTTAATATTACTATAAATAAAAATGATGTTTAATTGTTGTTAATGACATTTGTATTGTTGCTTTGTGACATGTTTCATATTGTTGCTATGACAACATTTTTCCCTCCGCCGTAAAGAAATGGGAAAAAAAACTGCTGCCGGCGGAGACATCAAACATTGACAGGATCAAGTTAGATAAGTAATGTCATCATTATTTGACGTTTGAAGAAAAAAATGTTTTCACACAAAGTAACTCAAATTTTTACACAGGTATAAAATCACAACATAAAATAAAAAAAAATCAACAGGACTAGTTTCAAAATTATGAAAAATCAGTATTTTAAAGAATCATACCGAAAGTCTTTGGGAATTAGACCCTTTAAGTCTTGCAAATACTGGTACTGATTGGTTTTAATCTATTGTGATCATTGGTACAGCTATTTTGGCTCTTCAAACGTATTAGTTTTTCTCAACAGAACCCAGTTTTCATCAAACCTTAATTTATAGAACACTTCTTTCTCCGGGGCGTGCTTTAATGCTGACAGGTATGTAACAGTAGATTCTCCTGCTTTCGTACTTGGTCTTATTCAAGTATATAAGACGTACTTTGAGAAATTCATAAAAAAATAATGGTCCAAGTAAACTACTTCATAGAGTTTTGGGTTCCTTCTGGCGCTTTTCATTATTTTTATGTAATCAGCTGGAATATATATTTCTCGATTTTTGATTCTTTTTTTCTATTTGGACATGCATGTAGTCACACTTCAATGTGTATGCTCATGTTTCAAGTATTTTTGTACAATAGTTATATTTTGCATTGCACACAGGAGTAAAAACTGTTTGTCATTTGTCATTTAAATTGCGGTTTTGGTAGCAACAACCATCACTTCAAATTATTACTGTTTCATTAGGAAGCGGTTTAAAATGATTTTAGATGTGGTAAGTGATTATAAAAACAAAATCACTCATTGGAAGTGACTCCTCCTTCTCCCTCATGCTAAACATAGTCAACTAACTTTTATTCATAATATTAAGCAGAAGCTTCTAAGGATGGTGCTAATAAAATATTTTGCTTGTCTACTGTAAGTATATGATCTGTACTTTGGTTATCATTAGTTTTTTAATTTCTTGCCAATTGCCAATTTCTTGCCAACTAGTACATAAATTGCACTGGTCTTTTCTATTAATGTAAATTGACAAATTACGAGCTTCAAATTCATCGTGAAATCTTTTAATACTAACAAAGTCTTTCTCTAGTTCTTTGCATTTTTCCTTGTATAGTTCAGAAACTTGCATCTTAGTTTGAAAAACTGGTTCCAAATAAAGCTTCATGGTATCCCTCCTATAATAGTGGCTTTCTACTTTTGGCAAGTTTCAAATCCTTATTCTTCTGCGATTTTCTTAGGTTTGTCTCTATTTCCGAATTATCAACTTTATCCGTAAAATTTCATATGTCCCGGCTCTTTAAGCCCACTTAAAATTACCCAATCACTAATACAGTAAGTATTTAAAAACAAAGTCTTACAAACTCGCAGTCGTTGATCGTTCCGTTTGAAATGATAACATAGAGACGAATTTCGTCTAGAAACATCATTCTTTTGGTTTTTTAAATCTTTTGTAATAGCAGAGTTCACCATGTCGTTGATGTGTGTTTGTCTTTCTTGCCAGTCCATATTTTTCCAGAAATTATTGACCAGTTCTAGTCTCACATCTTCCAAAAATTAGTTGCAGTTTACTTTATTGCCTTTTTTACTCATAGAACATTTAAAATGTTTCCTTACGTTTTTTGCAGGCTTCGTAATATCATATTTCCATTTACTTTCTACTTTTTTAATGCCAACATATTCTTTGCTTTTTTTCTTTTTCCTTTATTTATGTGGTTTCTAGAAACACATTTTTAGAAACAGTCTTTTGTTGTAATTTCTTTCCCTTCTCAATATTTCTTTATATTGAGAAGGGAAAGAAATAACAACAAAAGACTGTTTCTAGAAATGTGTTTTACATTTATGTGTGTGTTTATTTACAATATGTAAACTTTAAATAAGATAAAATTTATTTTTTATTTGTGTTTGGTTTTTCCCTTCTTAATTACTTAGTAACATAAACTCTGTTGCTTGTTTAATAAGTGCAAATGAAATATTTTTACATTCTGTCAAAATTTGCAATTAAGGTTTGCATAAATATAGACACTTCCTCTGTCAAACTAACCTAAAATGAATATTAAAAATAGAAGAGGCGTGGAAACCATAGTAATAATTTTTGACTCAAAGAAAAAGAAAATCAAGTAATATAAAGTCAAATGTTAAGTAATTCTGCTACTTTTATAGTACAATCCTCACAAGGGTAAGCCTGTTAAAGATACAACTACTTCATTGTCTAGTGTAGTTTTTTTTTTAATTTTTAGTATGTTTTGAGAAAAAGTTAAATAAACTCGAAAGCTTAACAAACCTTAAATAGTTTTACTTAAAGGCCAGTATAACCCAAGATATCCATATATATATATATATATATATATATATATATATATATATATATATATATACATATATATATTATATATATACATATATATATATACATATATATATATATATATATATATATATATATATATATATATATATATGTATATATATAATATATATATGTATATATATAATATATATATATATATATACATATATATATTATATATATACATATTTATATATATATACATATATATATATATATATATATATAATATATATATATATATATATATATCTACGGCATAAAGTGGACTCCGCCCATGTTAAAATTCAGGTTCAAGTGAGCTCCGTGGTCAAGTCGACACCGATATACGGAGCTCACTTGACCATTCCATAATATTGGCTCTGTCGATTCGTCAACATGTATAGTTTCATAATTTTTAAAAATTTTGTGGAGCCCTTAAGTACGCCTGTATCATGAATGTATATTGCTTAGTTCACGTGTATATCTTATAGGGGTCGTTCAGATCTTTTTCATTGTATATTGGAACCATAGGTATATCGGTTTAAGTAAGCTCTGATAGTTTGGCAACTCTGCCATTAAGCTGTATACTTCTCGCGTATAGTCTGAACGGTTTATATGGACTCCTTATTTTTGTTATCATTCAAACGCATTACATTGTGTAACAGATATGAATACTATTAACTACCTGTTTTTGGTAGGTACGTAGGACTTTTCTAAAAATAGCTTTATAGATACAAAAGGATATTGTTACCAAATTGGATTTTTTTCACATGCGGAAATTTCCTAATGTATTTTGTTAACGTGAGTATGTCTTCATACGTTTTATTTAAGAATTCGATAGATAAGAACTTCTTTTATTTTATCCATTGTTTTATGATATCTTTTATACAGATTTTTTATTATTTTATTTCTTGTTTTATCTGTGTACTACAGATAGTAGTGCACAAAAAAAAAAGAATGCTTAATTTATCTAACAACAATTATACCACTTCACCCATATTACATACTTACACCCATATTACATACTGAATGTTTTATCTCCTATTTAGGGGTAATATGTAGTCAATATAAGTGTAGTTAGTGTCAAATTTGCAATGATCAATATAAGTAATAGCTTACTGACTGTACTTTACATGTTTAGTTCAAATAAATAAACCTTGTCCCTTCAGAAAAGAGCGATTGGAATGGCAAAGTCAACTAAGAAAGTGTAATGAATCTTGTATCACCCCAGATTCACACAGGTTAACCGGTGTTTGAAGGCAAGAGTCCTCATTGCAGATTTAAGGAAGATAACTACCATAAGGAAGTTCCTTTCGAGAGTTCAGATGGCGAGAAGCAGCTTATTTTTTTTTGTATGTCTTGCAGATGTGTTGGTCTAGCTAGTTATTCCTCGATTCTAGTCATAAAATGGGTTGTTATTCGTGGAGTGAATGTTACGAATCTGGACTTTGTTTCTTTTGTTCTCTAGCTACTTATCTTCGGATATTATGTGGATTGATAACTACGATATTGTAGAGCTTATGTATGGATGTGAGTCTTAATATCCGCTGAATTTGGCTGACTAATTTATAGCTAAATCTACGTGTTAAGTATGTATTGATATCACCCATACAAGCAAGGTATATTCGGCAGCAGAAGCATAGAGTTCAAGCGTCTACGTTTTAAGAGTGGAAGGATGTGCTTCCCATTTTTAGCTGACAAGTTCGCGAAGAATATTATTTTTCTGGTTCTAGTTTTCCATTTAGTTTTAAACAAAGTTCTGTGAATTACAAAGTGTGTTTAAGGATTTCATGACACTATTGGTTCAGGTATATGTTCAAATTTGTGAAAGCGTCTCTGTTAGGGACATTGAAGGAGCCCGCCTGACTTTTTCCAGGGTTTGGCTTAAAATTAATTTATAATCTATTTTTATTGTGTTTAAGATATGATATTTAGATTTTTCTCCACTTCAGCAACAAAATTTTTTGGTTGTGCAACAATAGATGTATCGTCTACAAAATAAAAGTCCTAGTATTTACTGGTATGGGTTGTGTAAATATTATACAGTGTAGGTGCCATTACGGTACCCCAAAGGAGACCGTTCTACTACGTTCTCCATCTTCATCTTCTATTCTTATCATTTAGTGATACGGAAAATCTTCTGTTGTGTAGGCATACGCGGATAATACAAGTGAGTTTATTACATAAGGGGATATCACATAGATTTTGGAGAAATATGCTTTAATTTAAGGTGTCGTAAGCAGAATTTAGATTGACAAATACCACTCCTCATGTCTGATATTTTTCATATGCGTCTTTGCAGTGTTGGGCAAGATTTAGTATGTGTAACGAACATGATCTATCCTGTCATATATAGCCACTTTTATCTTTCAATTGAAGTTTTTCTTCTAATATCGGTTTATATTAAGGATCATATGCAGAAGTATTTTGTATAGCTGAAAAAATAAATAGATATATTGGCCGATAGCTTTTGTGGTCGTTGGGGTTTTTGTCAGGTTTAAGCAAGGCCACAACTTTGTCTTTGCTTTGCTTGTCTACACACTTTGTATATTAGCCATTGTTGTATTTTTTTGTCCAAATTTTATAATTAGTTTTGTGCTTAGATCCTCAGTCAGGAGCCGTAATATTGTTCATAATATACGTGGATAGTGGATCCAAATTCAACATCGTTGAAAGGTTTCCTCAGCTGACTTGTTTGTCCTCTCTCATTTTATGTTTTTCTTTGCCGGCATTTATTATGTTTATTTCGTTATTTTCAGCGATCAGCTTAATACCAAATACCCTAGGTTTAGCCCTCTATTTGCTTCCTGCAGTAGAAATACGTCACATTTGTGTTAAGCACATATGTCTCATAAGCTTAAGTAAAGTAGAGTGTCTTTATCTGTAGATATGTCCTTAATATTTATAGACATAATTAGAATAGTTGGTCCTAAAAAGGACCGAATTGATAAAAATCATATTGAACGGGTGATTGAAGAATTAACCGATTTAACAATTATTCATTACCCAGAGTACGCTCGATTGCGGTGGTCTTATTGTTACTTCAAATTTCGTGAAGGCTTCCACGATGAACTTCATAAAATGACTAATCTTTTACTTTTCAATAAAAATTTAAATTTTACATACTGTTACTTTTAGACGATATTTCGAGTCAGATTTGTTTAGTAATAACTGTACTTAATATATAGTCTCTTTGTGAAATGAGCTTGTAATATCGGTTTACAACACATATATGGATAATAAGAAAATAAACAGGTTAAAATGTGACAACAAACTGCTATATAACAGTACGAGACAATATTCATAAGCTATCAGCTGTAAAAGTCATTGCCTTTTTTCCTGTCGTATCATATTTTAGCATATCATATTTTGAGTGAAATTGATCCTAAATTCGTCTAATAATATTAAGTTTTTAAAACAGCTGTGTTTTTATGCTCATTCGTTCACCTTTTGTAAAGCAGTCTGTGTAAATATAAGGGATTTATATAATCTTTTCATTTCGTACTCTTTTCGTTTCATAATTATAGTTTTCTTGCTTTTATTTTCTATGGTAATACATATACATACCCAATTCAAAAGGGTGAAAATCAGCGAGTTCTAAATTGAACATAAACATTATTCTCTCTTTCTCCCTATACCTTATATAAAGATCATCGTCATCGTATAGTCCGAACGCAACAAGATTCTATTGCCTTTTCTTGTTTTTTTTCTCCTCATTCCTATTGAAAATAAAGCCACGTAAATTCCGTTTATAAAAGTTATGTCAATATTTCTGAAGTGCCTTTCCTAGAATAATTATTTAAGCCTAGTTCGTTTGATTACATGCAATTGATTTGATAGTCCACAACAGATAAGTATTGATTGTAGGAAGGATAGCAGGTGTTGATAAATATGATGGGTCGATAGATAGTCCCGTTATTCCTAAATCTAACCGTATGTTACCTCCCCCTTCATTTGTGGAAGTCCTAAGGGCATTTTTTCTCTTGGGGCATCCTCCCAATTTAACTTGGCAATGCAGTAATTATAGAGTCTTTGGATAAAGCCAGCGCAACTTTAGCATTGAGATTTAGTTTTTTGTACGACGTTGCTATCTTTATATATGTGTTTGACCTTGTAAGTCGGAAAATACCTCTGCTGGCTTTTCCAGCAATCCTGGTCTAATTAATACGTTCTCGTCACGTATCCACACATTAGCACTGGTTTGATCACTATTTTATATAAAATATCCTGATTTTAGAGATTCGAATTACACTTCTGGATTTAAACTGCCAAACTTAAATGGAGCTTCGCGGGGTCAGACTGCTAGACAAAAAGACCAACGTTGGAATACTACAATACAACATTGGAGACCTTACGAAAGTAAACGACCAAGAGGAAGACCACAGATGAGATCGGTTGATGATATTAAAAGAATAGCTAGAACAAATTGGAAATATGTTGCTCAGGATAGAGAACGATGGAAGGAGTTAAGAGAGGCCTATGTCCAAACGTGAACGACACAAGGCTAAGAAGAAGAAGAAGATGCTTTTTAGCAAGTTGGTACTTGCTCTTACTTCTAAATTGACAGATCAGCTGTTTAACTGCCTGTACTAAACTTTCTTCTTTATTTTGCAAATATATATATGAAAACTAATAAAACTCTGGCATGCCGTTGATTAAAATATTGGATACCCTATACTATTGAATCAACGGAAATACTAAGATCACACGGGGAGAATATTATGGGTTATTTCTGGTTTCGTCATAATTTACACTGAAATTACTAACAAGAGAGTGCTCTCACTTCCACATGTCCAAATTGATATATAGTACCAACAGATGCTAGTTATATACCATCAGTACTAATAAAATGGAAACTATCAAATTAATGTCAATTTCTTTGAATAATCGAAACAATCGAAAATATATACTAAAACAACACAATAAAAGTAAAAGTAGAAGAAGAACTAACCGACCCTATTGAAGCTGGCAATATTTAGCTTCAACTAGCAATTTAAATTAAAGGACCAATTTGACAAAAATCGTATTAAAGGGGTGACTGAAGAATTAGCCGATTAATTAATTAATCATTACCCTGGATATGCCCGATTGTGGTGGTCTTCTTAGTACTTAAATTTTCGTAAAGGCTCGTTCTTTCAACCCCATAAGTAATGCCTAATGTTTTACTTTTTATTCAAAATTTAAATTTTACATGCCGTGTATTACTTTTTGACGATATTTCGAATTAGATTTGTATAGTAATAATTTAAGGTATTAAAGAGCCTCTTTGTGGAAAATAAATAAGTTTGTGATATGGTTCGCAACTCATAGGTATATAGATAATAAAAAAATAAACAGTTAAAATAAGTGTAAAAAATTTCAACTCTATACATCGGCGCCATTGTTCAGGTGATGGGTTTATCACAGATATCAAAGGTTACATTTTAATTCAAGGTTCTATTTGCGTATTTTCAATATTAAAAGAGTAGGAAAAGACATGTTTATGCTTTTATTATTTTTTTAAATCTATTCTATTTCCTTTCTAGAGTTCCGTCTTTTTTGAACGACCTTTGTTCTTTTTTCAATTGGGCACTTGTCCAAGGATATGACAAATACTCTCTCCTCTGCTATTCTACATTAATATGACTGATTCATTATTTTCTCTAAACACTCTGTCCTCTGCTATTCTACAATAATATGACTGATTCATTTTTTCTTTCTTGCAGCTATTTTAATGTTTATCCTGTGTATCTTTTTCTTCTTCTTCTTCTTCTTCTTTTTATATAGACATGACTCTGTCTGTTTTTCAATGTGCCTCCAGTAAGCTGCCGTTCCATGGTTTTCGTGGTCTTCCTACTGATCGTCTTCCTATTGGGTAACCTTCTCTTGCCGTCTCTAATACTCTATTTGTTGTCATTCGACTTATATGATCGTTTCATTCTACTCTTCTATTTCTTAACCAGTTCTTGATGTTCTCCACCTTGCATCTACGTCGTATATCTGTACTTCTAGCTCTGTCCCATGGTGTCTTACCATCAATTTTTCTAAGTGTTTTATCTCTGCTACTTCTATGTGTTCTATGACCTGTGTCAGGTCTTGTTTCTGCTGCGTATGTCATTATTGGTCTGATAACTGTTTTGTAAATTCTGCCTTTGGTTTCTTTCCCGATATTTTTATTTCTTCATATTTTTCATTTAGGAAGGAAAACTGTCGACTTATTTTCAAATGTACTGCAAAGTGCTTTAAAAATTTTAAACGAATTAGCGTAACATCTGTTTTGAAAACTAAATATTATGAGACGAATTGGAGATATTATATTACACAAACTAAACCGCTTGCCTACAAAAAATATCAGGAAAATATGATACGGCGAAAACGACTAATGACTTTACAGCTAATTGCCACATAAGTATCAATGTAACTATAGCTCACAAAATGGGTTCAATTACATTGCAATTTTTAAATTTTTCGTGATAAAATGAAGTGATTGATTGTTGTTTTGAAAAGGTAAGTTGTTTTTTATTTTTGTATTCCTATCATCTGATATTGTAATATCAACAACATTTTTCATAATATATTCTGAAATGCGCTTTCTATTACTGATAACGAACAAAAGTTTTTTTAACTTCTCGTTAATATAATTATGTAGGAATTTAAATTTTTATCTTGTTCTTACTATAGTGCTAAAGCACAAATGAATTTATAGTCTACCGTATTTTTTCCTAGTGGTCATAGTTTTTAATTGTAGTATAGCTTATGTGTTTATAATAACTAGCACATAGAAAATAATAAAATTTTGTAGCCTGTGCTTTATGTTTATTATCCTTTATTGTATTGGAACATCTAGAAGTATAGTAATACATTTTAATTGTTGAACAAAAGAGAAAATAAAAACACTTTTTGTGGTGTGCCACTTAACCATACACAAAATCGTACACAAATAGTCAAATGGTAGTAAAAGTTTCCGATATAGGCCGCCAGACGGCAAAGGCATCGCCGCGCTCGATGTCTATACTATGAAATGTTTTTCATATAGTCTTCGGATCAGATTTTTTCAAAACATTAAATTACATCTTTTTGTCTTTCTTTATTTAGGCTAACCGCTACTGTTTTTTTCTTCAGCGTTTCTTCTTAATCTACATTAATGTTATATTTACAATTCTTTCTGGAACGAGCTATAATTTTTCTCAAATAACCATTTTGTGTGGTTTAGTCGCCTTACGGTTTAGCGTGCTTTGGCTCTTTAAAGTCCCTTTTAATATTAATATCGTTTGAGAAATTTTTCCCAGATGACTAAATAAATTTCTTTAACATACAAGAGAGAGGACGTAGAGTAGGACATAACGTAACTTAAATGTTGAATGAAAACTGCAAATTGGGGCTTAGATTGATAAATACCACTCCTCATACCTAATATCTTTTGTACCCATCTTTGCTGTGTTGGGCAAGATTTAGTATTGGTGTCGTACATGATCTTTCCTGTCTATAGCAACTTTTGTCTTTTAATTTGAGTTTTTCTTCTGTTTTACCTCTTGAGTAGTATTTTGTAAAGCTGACAAAATAAATATATTGACCGATAGCTTTTGTGGTCGTTGGAGTTTTTGCCAGGTTTAAGCAAGGCAACAACTTTGTCTTTGCTTTGTTTGTCTGAAGACTTTGGATATCAGTAACTGTTGTATTTTTGGTCCAAATTTTATAATAAGCTTTGTGCTCAGATCTTCAGTCAGTGCCGTACTATTCTTCATTATATACGTAGATAGTGGATCCAAACTCAACATCGTTAAACGGTTCCTTCAGCTGACTGGTTTTGTCCTCTCTCATTTTAAGTTTTTCTTTGCTTCTTTGCCGGCAGAGATAGCACTTTTACATTTATTATGTGATTTTCAGCGATCAGCTTAATACCAAATACACTATTTTTGCCCTCTATGTATTTTCTGCACTAGAAATACGTCACATTTGTGCTAAGCGCATATGTCTGATAAGGTTAAGTAAAGTAAAGTGTCTTTATCTCTAGATATGCCCTTAATATTTATAG